>NW_027254519.1:0-312302 GCF_044704955.1 Pristiophorus japonicus
AGGAAATGAGAAAAAATGAGAAAAAATGGAAAAAAACGAGAAAATCTGAGCATTGAAAAAAAATTAAAAAATGAGAAAAACTGAGAAAAACTGAGAAACAAATGAGAAAAAATGAGAAAAAATGTGAAAAACTGAGAAAAATGTGAAAAACTGAGAAAAAAATCTGAAAAAATGAGACAAAAAGAGAAAAAATGAGAAAAACTGACAAAAACTGAGAAAAACTGAGAAAAAATGTGAAAAATGTGAAACTGCGAAAATATCAGTAAAAAGGCGGAAAAACTGCGAAAAAATGTGAACAAATGAGAAAAACTGGGAACAAATGAGAAAAACAGAAAAATTTGATAAAACAAATGAGAAAAACTGAGAAAAACAGAGAAAAACAAATGTGAAAAACTGAGAAAAACAAATGTGAAAAACTGAGCAAAACAAATGAGAAAAACTGAGGAACCCAAAAGAGAAAAACTGAAAAAATCTGAGATAAACAATGAAAAACTGATAAAAAGAACGAAAAAATCTAAGAAAAAATGAAAAACAAGAAAAAACAGGGAAAAAAAATGAGAAAAATTGAGAAACAATGAGAAAAACAGAGTAAATGAGAAAAAATGAGAAAAAATGAGACAAAGAGAGAAAAATTGCGAAAAACTGAGAAAAATGTAAAAAACTGAGAAAAAATGTCAAAAAATAAGACAAAAAGGGAAAAATTGCGAAAAATGGAGAAAAAAATGAGAAAAAATGAGAAAAAATGAGAAAAACTGAGAAAAATGTGAAAAAATGAGAAACAAATGTGAAAAAATGAGACAAAAAGAGAAAATATGAGAAAAACTGACAAAAAATGAGAAAAACTGAGAAAAAAATTTGAAAAAATGAGGAAAAATGAGAAAAACTGAGAAAAACTGATAAAAAAATGAGAGAAATGAGAAAAACAGAAAAAATGTGAAAAAATGTGACAAAATGAGAAAAATTGTGAAAAACTGAGAACTGAAAAAAAATGTGAAAAAATAAGAATAAATGAGAAAACCTGAGAAAAAATGAGAACATCTGAGAAAAACTGCAAACAAATGAGCAAAACAGAACAAATGAAAAGAACAGAAAAACTGAGAGAAACAGAAAATCAAATGAGAAAAACTGAGAAAAACAGAGAAAAAATGGGAAAAATTGCGAACAAATGAGAAAAACTGGGAACAAATGAGAAAAACAGAGAAAAAAAAATGTGAAAAACTGCGAAAAAATGAGAAAAATTGCGAACAAATGAGAAAAACTGAGAAAAACAGAGAAAATATGGGAAAAATAGAGTAAATGTGAAAAAATGAGAAAAAAGGAGACAAAGAGAGAAACATTGCGAAAAACTGAGAAAAATGTGAAAAACTGAGAAAAAAATGTCAAAAAATAAGACAAAAAGAGAAAAATTGCGAAAAATGGAGAAAAAATGAGAAAAAATGAGAAAAACTGAGAAAAATGTGAAAAACTGAGAAAAAATGTGAAAAAATGAGACAAAAAGAGAAAAAATGAGAAAAACTGACAAAAACTGAGAAAAACTGAGGAAAAATGTAAAAAATGTAAAACTGCGAGAATATCAGGAAAATGCGGAAAAACTGCGAAAAAATGAGAAAAGCTGGGAACAAATGAGAAAAACAGAAAAATTGGATAAAACAAATGAGAAAAACTGAGAAAAACAGAGAAAAACAAATGTGAAAAACTGAGAAAAACAACTGTGAAAAACTGAGCAAAACAAATGAGAAGAACTGAGAAAAAATGAGAAAAACTGAGCAAAAGGAGAAACAACGAGGAAAACAAAGAAAAAGAAAGAAAAACTGTGAACATATCAGAAAAAATGAGAAAAACTGCAAAAAAATGAGAAAAATTGCGAACAAATGAGAAAAACTGGGAACAAATGAGAAAAACAGAGAAAAACAAATGTGTTAAACTGAGTAAAACAAATGTGAAAAACTGAGCAAAACAAAAGAGAAAAACTGAAAGAAGCTCAGAAAAACAAATAAAACTGATAAAAAAGAACGGAAAAATCTAAGAAAAACTGAAAAACAAGAAAAAACAGGGAAAAAATGAGAAAAATGGAGAAAAAATGAGAAAAACTGAGCAAAAGGAGAAACAATGAGGAAAACAAAGAAAAACAAAGAAAAACTGCGAAAATATCAGAAAAAATGAGAAAAACTGAGAAAAAATGAGATAAACTGCGAACAAATGAGAAAAACTGGGAACAAATGAGAAAAACAGAAAAATTGGAAAAAACAAATGTGCAAAACTGAGCAAAATTGAGAAAAACAGAGAAATCTGAGAAAAACAACGAAAACAACTAATAAAAATTGAAAAACAAGAAAAAACGGAGAATAATTGCGAAAAACTGAAAAACTGAGAAAAAATGTGAGGAAATGAGAAAAAATGAGAAAAACTGAAAAAAAACGAGAAAATCTGAGCATTGAAAAAAAATGAAAAAATGAGAAAAACTGAGAAAAACTGAGAAAAACTGATGAAAAATGAGACAAAATGAGAAACACTGATAAAAAATGAGAGAAAATGATAAAAACTGAGAAAAAATGTGGAAAAAAAATGAAAAAAATTAGAAAAACTGAGAAAAACTGAGAAAAAATGTAAAAGATGAGAATAAATGAGAAAAACTGAGAAAAACTCAGCAAAAGTAAGAACTTATAAAAAATGAGAAAAACTGAGAAAAAAATTAGAAAAATGGAGGAAAAATGAGAAAAACTGAGAAAAACTGATAAAACAATGAGAGAAATGAGAAAAACTGAGAAAAAATGTGAAAAAATGAGATAAATTGAGAAAAATTGTGAAAAACTGAGAAATGAGAAAAAATTTGAAAAAATAAGAATAAATGAGAAAACCTGAGAAAAAATGAGAACATCTGAGAAAAACTGCAAACAAATGAGCAAAACAGAACAAATGAAAAGAACAGAAAAACTGAGAGAAACAGAAAATCAAATGAGAAAAACTGAGAAAAACAGAGAAAAAATGGGAAAAATTGCGAACAAATGAGAAAAACTGGGAACAAATGAGAAAAACAGAGAAAAACAAATGGAAAAACTGAGAAAAACAAATGTGAAAAACTGAGCAAAACAAATGAGAAAAACTGAGGAACACAAATGAGAAAAACTGAAAAAATCTGAGAAAAACAACGAAAAACTGATAAAAAGAACGAAAAAATCTAAGAAAAAATGAAAAACAAGAAAAAACAGGGAACAAATGAGAAAAATTGAGAAACAATGAGAAAAACAGAGTAAATGAGAAAAAATGAGAAAAAATGAGACAAAGAGAGAAAAATTGCGAAAAACTGAGAAAAATGTAAAAAACTGAGAAAAAATGTCAAACAATAAGACAAAAAGAGAAAAATTGCGAAAAATGGAGAAAAAAATGAGAAAAAATGAGAAAAAATGAGAAAAACTGAGAAAAATGTGAAAAAATGAGACAAAAAGCGAAAAAATGAGAAAAACTGACAAAAAATGAGAAAAACTGAGTAAAAAATTAGAAAAAATGAGAGAAAATGAGAAAAACTGAGAAAAACTGATAAAAAAAATGAGAGAAATGAGAAAAACAGAAAAACTGTGAAAAAATGAGACAAAATGAGAAAAATTGTGAAAAATTGAGAACTGAGAAAAAATATGAAAAAATAAGAATAAATGAGAAAACCTGAGAAAAAATGAGAACATCTGAGAAAATCTGCAAACAAATGAGCAAAACAGAACAAATGAAAAGAACAGAAAAACTGAGAGAAACAGAAGATCAAATGAGAAAAACTGAGAAAAACAGAGAAAAAATGGGAAAAACAGAGAGTAAATGAGAAAAACTGACAAAAAATGAGACACATAGACAAAAATTGCGAAAAACGGTGAAAAATGTCAAAAACTGAGAAAAAATGTCAAAAAATAAGACATAAATAGAAAAATTGCGAAAACTGAGAAAAAAATGAGAAAAACTGCGAAAAAATGAGAAAAATTGCGAACAAATGAGAAAAACTGAGAAAAACAGAGAAAAAATGGGAAAAACAGAGTAAATGTGAAAAAATGAGAAAAAAGGAGACAAAGAGAGAAAAATTGCGAAAAACTGAGAAAAAAATGTCAAAAAATAAGACAAAAAGAGAAAAATTGCGAAAAATGGAGAAAAAATGAGAAAAAATGAGAAAAACTGAGAAAAATGTGAAAAACTGAGAAAAAAATGTGAAAAAATGAGACAAAAAGAGAAAAAATGAGAAAAACTGACAAAAACTGAGAAAAACTGAGGAAAAATGTAAAAAATGTAAAACTGCGAGAATATCAGAAAAAATGCGGAAAAACTGCGAAAAAATGTGAAAAGCTGGGAACAAATGAGAAAAACAGAAAAATTGGATAAAACAAATGAGAAAAACTGAGAAAAACAGAGAAAAACAAATGTGAAAAACTGAGAAAAACAACTGTGAAAAACTGAGCAAAACAAATGAGAAGAACTGAGAGAAAATGAGAAAAACTGAGCAAAAGGAGAAACAATGAGGAAAACAAAGAAAAAGAAAGAAAAACTGTGAACATATTAGAAAAAATGAGAAAAACTGCAAAAAAATGAGAAAAATTGCGAACAAATGAGAAAAACTGGGAACAAATGAGAAAAACAGAGAAAAACAAATGTGAAAAACTGAGTAAAACAAATGTGAAAAACTGAGCAAAACAAAAGAGAAAAACTGAAAGGATCTCAGAAAAACAAATAAAACTGATAAAAAAGAACGGAAAAATCTAAGAAAAACTGAAAAACAAGAAAAAACAGGGAAAAAATGAGAAAAATGGAGAAAAAATGAGAAAAACTGAGCAAAAGGAGAAACAATGAGGAAAACAAAGAAAAACAAAGAAAAACTGCGAAAATATCAGAAAAAATGAGAAAAACTGAGAAAAAATGAGATAAACTGCGAACAAATGAGAAAAACTGGGAACAAATGAGAAAAACAGAAAAATTGGAAAAATCAAATGTGCAAAACTGAGCAAAATTGAGAAAAACAGAGAAATCTGAGAAAAACAACGAAAACAACTAATAAAAATTGAAAAACAAGAAAAAACGGAGAATAATTGCGAAAAACTGAAAAACTGAGAAAAAATGTGAGGAAATGAGAAAAAATGAGAAAAACTGAAAAAAAACGAGAAAATCTGAGCATTGAAAAAAAATGAAAAAATGAGAAAAACTGAGAAAAACTGATGAAAAATGAGACAAAATGAGAAACACTGATAAAAAATGAGAGAAAATGATAAAAACTGAGAAAAAATGTGGAAAAAAAATGAAAAAAATTAGAAAAACTGAGAAAAACTGAGAAAAAATGTAAAAGATGAGAATAAATGAGAAAAACTGAGAAAAACTCAGCAAAAGTAAGAACTTATAAAAAATGAGAAAAACTGAGAAAAAAATTAGAAAAATGGAGGAAAAATGAGAAAAACTGAGAAAAACTGATAAAACAATGAGAGAAATGAGAAAAACTGAGAAAAAATGTGAAAAAATGAGATAAATTGAGAAAAATTGTGAAAAACTGAGAAATGAGAAAAAATTTGAAAAAATAAGAATAAATGAGAAAACCTGAGAAAAAATGAGAACATCTGAGAAAAACTGCAAACAAATGAGCAAAACAGAACAAATGAAAAGAACAGAAAAACTGAGAGAAAATCAAATGAGAAAAACTGAGAAACAAATGAGAAAAAATGAGAAAAAATGTGAAAAACTGAGAAAAATGTGAAAAACTGAGAAAAAAATCTGAAAAAATGAGACAAAAAGAGAAAAAATGAGAAAAACTGACAAAAACTGAGAAAAACTGAGAAAAAATGTAAAAAATGTGAAACTGCGAAAATATCAGTAAAAAGGCGGAAAAACTGCGAAAAAATGTGAACAAATGAGAAAAACTGGGAACAAATGAGAAAAACAGAAAAATTTGATAAAACAAATGAGAAAAACTGAGAAAAACAGAGAAAAACAAATGTGAAAAACTGAGAAAAACAAATGTGAAAAACTGAGCAAAACAAATGAGAAAAACTGAGGAACCCAAAAGAGAAAAACTGAAAAAATCTGAGATAAACAATGAAAAACTGATAAAAAGAACGAAAAAATCTAAGAAAAAATGAAAAACAAGAAAAAACAGGGAAAAAAAATGAGAAAAATTGAGAAACAATGAGAAAAACAGAGTAAATGAGAAAAAATGAGAAAAAATGAGACAAAGAGAGAAAAATTGCGAAAAACTGAGAAAAATGTAAAAAACTGAGAAAAAATGTCAAAAAATAAGACAAAAAGGGAAAAATTGCGAAAAATGGAGAAAAAAATGAGAAAAAATGAGAAAAAATGAGAAAAACTGAGAAAAATGTGAAAAAATGAGAAACAAATGTGAAAAAATGAGACAAAAAGAGAAAAAATGAGAAAAACTGACAAAAAATGAGAAACACTGAGAAAAAAATTTGAAAAAATGAGGAAAAATGAGAAAAACTGAGAAAAACTGATAAAAAAATGAGAGAAATGAGAAAAACAGAAAAAATGTGAAAAAATGTGACAAAATGAGAATAATTGTGAAAAACTGAGAACTGAGAAAAAATGTGAAAAAATAAGAATAAATGAGAAAACCTGAGAAAAAATGAGAACATCTGAGAAAAACTGCAAACAAATGAGCAAAACAGAACAAATGAAAAGAACAGAAAAACTGAGAGAAACAGAAAATCAAATGAGAAAAACTGAGAAAAACAGAGAAAAAATGGGAAAAATTGCGAACAAATGAGAAAAACTGGGAACAAATGAGAAAAACAGAGAAAAAAAAATGTGAAAAACTGCGAAAAAATGAGAAAAATTGCGAACAAATGAGAAAAACTGAGAAAAACAGAGAAAAAATGGGAAAAATAGAGTAAATGTGAAAAAATGAGAAAAAAGGAGACAAAGAGAGAAACATTGCGAAAAACTGAGAAAAATGTGAAAAACTGAGAAAAAAATGTCAAAAAATAAGACAAAAAGAGAAAAATTGCGAAAAATGGAGAAAAAATGAGAAAAAATGAGAAAAACTGAGAAAAATGTGAAAAACTGAGAAAAAATGTGAAAAAATGAGACAAAAAGAGAAAAAATGAGAAAAACTGACAAAAACTGAGAAAAACTGAGGAAAAATGTAAAAAATGTAAAACTGCGAGAATATCAGAAAAAATGCGGAAAAACTGCGAAAAAATGAGAAAAGCTGGGAACAAATGAGAAAAACAGAAAAATTGGATAAAACAAATGAGAAAAACTGAGAAAAACAGAGAAAAACAAATGTGAAAAACTGAGAAAAACAACTGTGAAAAACTGAGCAAAACAAATGAGAACTGAGAGAAAATGAGAAAAACTGAGCAAAAGGAGAAACAATGAGGAAAACAAAGAAAAAGAAAGAAAAACTGTGAACATATCAGAAAAAATGAGAAAAACTGCAAAAAAATGAGAAAAATTGCGAACAAATGAGAAAAACTGGGAACAAATGAGAAAAACAGAGAAAAACAAATGTGAAAAACTGAGTAAAACAAATGTGAAAAACTGAGCAAAACAAAAGAGAAAAACTGAAAGAATCTCAGAAAAACAAATAAAACTGATAAAAAAGAACGGAAAAATCTAAGAAAAACTGAAAAACAAGAAAAAACAGGGAAAAAAATGAGAAATATGGAGAAAAAATGAGAAAAACTGAGCAAAAGGAGAAACAATGAGGAAAACAAAGAAAAACAAAGAAAAACTGCGAAAATATCAGAAAAAATGAGAAAAACTGAGAAAAAATGAGATAAACTGCGAACAAATGAGAAAAACTGGGAACAAATGAGAAAAACAGAAAAATTGGAAAAAACAAATGTGCAAAACTGAGCAAAATTGAGAAAAACAGAGAAATCTGAGAAAAACAACGAAAACAACTAATAAAAATTGAAAAACAAGAAAAAACGGAGAATAATTGCGAAAAACTGAAAAACTGAGAAAAAATGTGAGGAAATGAGAAAAAATGAGAAAAACTGAAAAAAAACGAGAAAATCTGAGCATTGAAAAAAAATGAAAAAATGAGAAAAACTGAGAAAAACTGAGAAAAACTGATGAAAAATGAGACAAAATGAGAAACACTGATAAAAAATGAGAGAAAATGATAAAAACTGAGAAAAAATGTGGAAAAAAAATGAAAAAAATTAGAAAAACTGAGAAAAACTGAGAAAAAATGTCAAAAAATAAGACAAAAAGAGAAAAATTGCGAAAAATGGAGAAAAAATGAGAAAAAATGAGAAAAACTGAGAAAAATGTGTAAAACTGAGAAAAAAATGTGAAAAAATGAGACAAAAAGAGAAAAAATGAGAAAAACTGACAAAAACTGAGAAAAACTGAGGAAAAATGTAAAAAATGTAAAACTGCGAGAATATCAGAAAAAATGCGGAAAAACTGCGAAAAAATGTGAAAAGCTGGGAACAAATGAGAAAAACAGAAAAATTGGATAAAACAAATGAGAAAAACTGAGAAAAACAGAGAAAAACAAGTGAAAAACTGAGAAAAACAACTGTGAAAAACTGAGCAAAACAAATGAGAAGAACTGAGAGAAAATGAGAAAAACTGAGCAAAAGGAGAAACAATGAGGAAAACAAAGAAAAAGAAAGAAAAACTGTGAACATATCAGAAAAAATGAGAAAAACTGCAAAAAAATGAGAAAAATTGCGAACAAATGAGAAAAACTGGGAACAAATGAGAAAAACAGAGAAAAACAAATGTGAAAAACTGAGTAAAACAAATGTGAAAAACTGAGCAAAACTAAAGAGAAAAACTGAAAGGATCTCAGAAAAACAAATAAAACTGAAAAAAGAACGGAAAAATCTAAGAAAAACTGAAAAACAAGAAAAAACAGGGAAAAAAATGAGAAAAATGGAGAAAAAATGAGAAAAACTGAGCAAAAGGAGAAACAATGAGGAAAACAAAGAAAAACAAAGAAAAACTGCGAAAATATCAGAAAAAATGAGAAAAACTGAGAAAAAATGAGATAAACTGCGAACAAATGAGAAAAACTGGGAACAAATGAGAAAAACAGAAAAATTGGAAAAAACAAATGTGCAAAACTGAGCAAAATTGAGAAAAACAGAGAAATCTGAGAAAAACAACGAAAACAACTAATAAAAATTGAAAAACAAGAAAAAACGGAGAATAATTGCGAAAAACTGAAAAACTGAGAAAAAATGTGAGGAAATGAGAAAAAATGAGAAAAACTGAAAAAAAACGAGAAAATCTGAGCATTGAAAAAAAATGAAAAAATGAGAAAAACTGAGAAAAACTGATGAAAAATGAGACAAAATGAGAAACACTGATAAAAAATGAGAGAAAATGATAAAAACTGAGAAAAAATGTGGAAAAAAAATGAAAAAAATTAGAAAAACTGAGAAAAACTGAGAAAAAATGTAAAAGATGAGAATAAATGAGAAAAACTGAGAAAAACTCAGCAAAAGTAAGAACTTATAAAAAATGAGAAAAACTGAGAAAAAAATTAGAAAAATGGAGGAAAAATGAGAAAAACTGAGAAAAACTGATAAAAAAATGAGAGAAATGAGAAAAACTGAGAAAAAATGTGAAAAAATTAGATAAATTGAGAAAAATTGTGAAAAACTGAGAAATGAGAAAAAATTTGAAAAAATAAGAATAAATGAGAAAACCTGAGAAAAAATGAGAACATCTGAGAAAAACTGCAAACAAATGAGCAAAACAGAACAAATGAAAAGAACAGAAAAACTGAGAGAAAATCAAATGAGAAAAACTGAGAAACAAATGAGAAAAAATGAGAAAAAATGTGAAAAACTGAGAAAAATGTGAAAAACTGAGAAAAAAATCTGAAAAAATGAGACAAAAAGAGAAAAAATGAGAAAAACTGACAAAAACTGAGAAAAACTGAGAAAAAATGTAAAAAATGTGAAACTGCGAAAATATCAGTAAAAAGGCGGAAAAACTGCGAAAAAATGTGAACAAATGAGAAAAACTGGGAACAAATGAGAAAAACAGAAAAATTTGATAAAACAAATGAGAAAAACTGAGAAAAACAGAGAAAAACAAATGTGAAAAACTGAGAAAAACAAATGTGAAAAACTGAGCAAAACAAATGAGAAAAACTGAGGAACCCAAAAGAGAAAAACTGAAAAAATCTGAGAAAAACAATGAAAAACTGATAAAAAGAACGAAAAAATCTAAGAAAAAATGAAAAACAAGAAAAAACAGGGAAAAAAAATGAGAAAAATTGAGAAACAATGAGAAAAACAGAGTAAATGAGAAAAAATGAGAAAAAATGAGACAAAGAGAGAAAAATTGCGAAAAACTGAGAAAAATGTAAAAAACTGAGAAAAAATGTCAAAAAATAAGACATAAATTGAAAAATTGCGAAAACTGAGAAAAAAATGAGAAAAACTGCGAAAAAATGAGAAAAATTGCGAACAAATGAGAAAAACTGAGAAAAACAGAGAAAAAATGGGAAAAACAGTGTAAATGTGAAAAAATGAGAAAAAAGGAGACAAAGAGAAAAACATTGCGAAAAACTGAGAAAAAAATGTCAAAAAATAATTCAAAAAGAGAAAAATTGCGAAAAATGGAGAAAAAATGAGAAAAAATGAGAAAAACTGAGAAAAATGTGTAAAACTGAGAAAAAAATGTGAAAAAATCAGACAAAAAGAGAAAAAATGAGAAAAACTGACAAAAACTGAGAAAAACTGAGGAAAAATGTAAAAAATGTAAAACTGCGAGAATATCAGAAAAAATGCGGAAAAACTGCAAAAAAATGTGAAAAGCTGGGAACAAATGAGAAAAACAGAAAAATTGGATAAAACAAATGAGAAAAACTGAGAAAAATTGAGAAACAATGAGAAAAACAGAGTAAATGAGAAAAAATGAGAAAAAATGAGACAAAGAGAGAAAAATTGCGAAAAACAGAGAAAAATGTAAAAAACTGAGAAAAAATGTCAAAAAATAAGACAAAAAGAGAAAAATTGCGAAAAATGGAGAAAAAAATGAGAAAAAATGACAAAAAATGAGAAAAACTGAGTAAAAAATTAGAAAAAATGAGGAAAAATCAGAAAATCTGAGAAAAACTGATAAAAAAATGAGAGAAATGAGAAAAACAGAAAAAATGTGAAAAAATGAGACAAAATGAGAAAAATTGTGAAAAACTGAGAACTGAGAAAAAATGTGAAAAAATAAGAATAAATGAGAAAACCTGAGAAAAAATGAGAACATCTGAGAAAAACTGCAAACAAATGAGCAAAACAGAACAAATGAAAAGAACAGAAAAACTGAGAGAAAATCAAATGAGAAAAACTGAGAAACAAATGAGAAAAAATGAGAAAAAATGTGAAAAACTGAGAAAAATGTGAAAAACTGAGAAAAAAATCTGAAAAAATGAGACAAAAAGAGAAAAAATGAGAAAAACTGACAAAAACTGAGAAAAACTGAGAAAAAATGTGAAAAATGTGAAACTGCGAAAATATCAGTAAAAAGGCGGAAAAACTGCGAAAAAATGTGAACAAATGAGAAAAACTGGGAACAAATGAGAAAAACAGAAAAATTTGATAAAACAAATGAGAAAAACTGAGAAAAACAGAGAAAAACAAATGTGAAAAACTGAGAAAAACAAATGTGAAAAACTGAGCAAAACAAATGAGAAAAACTGAGGAACCCAAAAGAGAAAAACTGAAAAAATCTGAGATAAACAATGAAAAACTGATAAAAAGAACGAAAAAATCTAAGAAAAAATGAAAAACAAGAAAAAACAGGGAAAAAAAATGAGAAAAATTGAGAAACAATGAGAAAAACAGAGTAAATGAGAAAAAATGAGAAAAAATGAGACAAAGAGAGAAAAATTGCGAAAAACTGAGAAAAATGTAAAAAACTGAGAAAAAATGTCAAAAAATAAGACAAAAAGGGAAAAATTGCGAAAAATGGAGAAAAAAATGAGAAAAAATGAGAAAAAATGAGAAAAACTGAGAAAAATGTGAAAAAATGAGAAACAAATGTGAAAAAATGAGACAAAAAGAGAAAAAATGAGAAAAACTGACAAAAAATGAGAAAAACAGAGAAAAAAATTTGAAAAAATGAGGAAAAATGAGAAAAACTGAGAAAAACTGATAAAAAAATGAGAGAAATGAGAAAAACAGAAAAAATGTGAAAAAATGTGACAAAATGAGAAAAATTGTGAAAAACTGAGAACTGAAAAAAAATGTGAAAAAATAAGAATAAATGAGAAAACCTGAGAAAAAATGAGAACATCTGAGAAAAACTGCAAACAAATGAGCAAAACAGAACAAATGAAAAGAACAGAAAAACTGAGAGAAACAGAAAATCAAATGAGAAAAACTGAGAAAAACAGAGAAAAAATGGGAAAAATTGCGAACAAATGAGAAAAACTGGGAACAAATGAGAAAAACAGAGAAAAAAAAATGTGAAAAACTGCGAAAAAATGAGAAAAATTGCGAACAAATGAGAAAAACTGAGAAAAACAGAGAAAAAATGGGAAAAATAGAGTAAATGTGAAAAAATGAGAAAAAAGGAGACAAAGAGAGAAACATTGCGAAAAACTGAGAAAAATGTGAAAAACTGAGAAAAAAATGTCAAAAAATAAGACAAAAAGAGAAAAATTGCGAAAAATGGAGAAAAAATGAGAAAAAATGAGAAAAACTGAGAAAAATGTGAAAAACTGAGAAAAAATGTGAAAAAATGAGACAAAAAGAGAAAAAATGAGAAAAACTGACAAAAACTGAGAAAAACTGAGGAAAAATGTAAAAAATGTAAAACTGCGAGAATATCAGAAAAAATGCGGAAAAACTGCGAAAAAATGAGAAAAGCTGGGAACAAATGAGAAAAACAGAAAAATTGGATAAAACAAATGAGAAAAACTGAGAAAAACAGAGAAAAACAATGTGAAAAACTGAGAAAAACAACTGTGAAAAACTGAGCAAAACAAATGAGAACTGAGAGAAAATGAGAAAAACTGAGCAAAAGGAGAAACAATGAGGAAAACAAAGAAAAAGAAAGAAAAACTGTGAACATATCAGAAAAAATGAGAAAAACTGCAAAAAAATGAGAAAAATTGCGAACAAATGAGAAAAACTGGGAACAAATGAGAAAAACAGAGAAAAACAAATGTGAAAAACTGAGTAAAACAAATGTGAAAAACTGAGCAAAACAAAAGAGAAAAACTGAAAGAAGCTCAGAAAAACAAATAAAACTGATAAAAAAGAACGGAAAAATCTAAGAAAAACTGAAAAACAAGAAAAAACAGGGAAAAAAATGAGAAATATGGAGAAAAAATGAGAAAAACTGAGCAAAAGGAGAAACAATGAGGAAAACAAAGAAAAACAAAGAAAAACTGCGAAAATATCAGAAAAAATGAGAAAAACTGAGAAAAAATGAGATAAACTGCGAACAAATGAGAAAAACTGGGAACAAATGAGAAAAACAGAAAAATTGGAAAAAACAAATGTGCAAAACTGAGCAAAATTGAGAAAAACAGAGAAATCTGAGAAAAACAACGAAAACAACTAATAAAAATTGAAAAACAAGAAAAAACGGAGAATAATTGCGAAAAACTGAAAAACTGAGAAAAAATGTGAGGAAATGAGAAAAAATGAGAAAAACTGAAAAAAAACGAGAAAATCTGAGCATTGAAAAAAAATGAAAAAATGAGAAAAACTGAGAAAAACTGAGAAAAACTGATGAAAAATGAGACAAAATGAGAAACACTGATAAAAAATGAGAGAAAATGATAAAAACTGAGAAAAAATGTGGAAAAAAATGAAAAAAATTAGAAAAACTGAGAAAAACTGAGAAAAAATGTAAAAGATGAGAATAAATGAGAAAAACTGAGAAAAACTCAGCAAAAGTAAGAACTTATAAAAAATGAGAAAAACTGAGAAAAAAATTAGAAAAATGGAGGAAAAATGAGAAAAACTGAGAAAAACTGATAAAAAAATGAGAGAAATGAGAAAAACTGAGAAAAAATGTGAAAAAATGAGATAAATTGAGAAAAATTGTGAAAAACTGAGAAATGAGAAAAAATTTGAAAAAATAAGAATAAATGAGAAAACCTGAGAAAAAATGAGAACATCTGAGAAAAACTGCAAACAAATGAGCAAAACAGAACAAATGAAAAGAACAGAAAAACTGAGAGAAAATCAAATGAGAAAAACTGAGAAACAAATGAGAAAAAATGAGAAAAAATGTGAAAAACTGAGAAAAATGTGAAAAACTGAGAAAAAAATCTGAAAAAATGAGACAAAAAGAGAAAAAATGAGAAAAACTGACAAAAACTGAGAAAAACTGAGAAAAAATGTAAAAAATGTGAAACTGCGAAAATATCAGTAAAAAGGCGGAAAAACTGCGAAAAAATGTGAACAAATGAGAAAAACTGGGAACAAATGAGAAAAACAGAAAAATTTGATAAAACAAATGAGAAAAACTGAGAAAAACAGAGAAAAACAAATGTGAAAAACTGAGAAAAACAAATGTGAAAAACTGAGCAAAACAAATGAGAAAAACTGAGGAACCCAAAAGAGAAAAACTGAAAAAATCTGAGAAAAACAATGAAAAACTGATAAAAAGAACGAAAAAATCTAAGAAAAAATGAAAAACAAGAAAAAACAGGGAAAAAAAATGAGAAAAATTGAGAAACAATGAGAAAAACAGAGTAAATGAGAAAAAATGAGAAAAAATGAGACAAAGAGAGAAAAATTGCGAAAAACTGAGAAAAATGTAAAAAACTGAGAAAAAATGTCAAAAAATAAGACAAAAAGGGAAAAATTGCGAAAAATGGAGAAAAAAATGAGAAAAAATGAGAAAAAATGAGAAAAACTGAGAAAAATGTGAAAAAATGAGAAACAAATGTGAAAAAATGAGACAAAAAGAGAAAAAATGAGAAAAACTGACAAAAAATGAGAAAAACTGAGAAAAAAATTTGAAAAAATGAGGAAAAATGAGAAAAACTGAGAAAAACTGATAAAAAAATGAGAGAAATGAGAAAAACAGAAAAAATGTGAAAAAATGTGACAAAATGAGAAAAATTGTGAAAAACTGAGAACTGAGAAAAAATGTGAAAAAATAAGAATAAATGAGAAAACCTGAGAAAAAATGAGAACATCTGAGAAAAACTGCAAACAAATGAGCAAAACAGAACAAATGAAAAGAACAGAAAAACTGAGAGAAACAGAAAATCAAATGAGAAAAACTGAGAAAAACAGAGAAAAAATGGGAAAAATTGCGAACAAATGAGAAAAACTGGGAACAAATGAGAAAAACAGAGAAAAAAAAATGTGAAAAACTGCGAAAAAATGAGAAAAATTGCGAACAAATGAGAAAAACTGAGAAAAACAGAGAAAAAATGGGAAAAATAGAGTAAATGTGAAAAAATGAGAAAAAAGGAGACAAAGAGAGAAACATTGCGAAAAACTGAGAAAAATGTGAAAAACTGAGAAAAAAATGTCAAAAAATAAGACAAAAAGAGAAAAATTGCGAAAAATGGAGAAAAAATGAGAAAAAATGAGAAAAACTGAGAAAAATGTGAAAAACTGAGAAAAAATGTGAAAAAATGAGACAAAAAGAGAAAAAATGAGAAAAACTGACAAAAACTGAGAAAAACTGAGGAAAAATGTAAAAAATGTAAAACTGCGAGAATATCAGAAAAAATGCGGAAAAACTGCGAAAAAATGAGAAAAGCTGGGAACAAATGAGAAAAACAGAAAAATTGGATAAAACAAATGTGAAAAACTGAGCAAAACAAAAGAGAAAAACTGAAAGAAGCTCAGAAAAACAAATAAAACTGATAAAAAAGAACGGAAAAATCTAAGAAAAACTGAAAAACAAGAAAAAACAGGGAAAAAAATGAGAAATATGGAGAAAAAATGAGAAAAACTGAGCAAAAGGAGAAACAATGAGGAAAACAAAGAAAAACAAAGAAAAACTGCGAAAATATCAGAAAAAATGAGAAAAACTGAGAAAAAATGAGATAAACTGCGAACAAATGAGAAAAACTGGGAACAAATGAGAAAAACAGAAAAATTGGAAAAAACAAATGTGCAAAACTGAGCAAAATTGAGAAAAACAGAGAAATCTGAGAAAAACAACGAAAACAACTAATAAAAATTGAAAAACAAGAAAAAACGGAGAATAATTGCGAAAAACTGAAAAACTGAGAAAAAATGTGAGGAAATGAGAAAAAATGAGAAAAACTGAAAAAAAACGAGAAAATCTGAGCATTGAAAAAAAATGAAAAAATGAGAAAAACTGAGAAAAACTGAGAAAAACTGATGAAAAATGAGACAAAATGAGAAACACTGATAAAAAATGAGAGAAAATGATAAAAACTGAGAAAAAATGTGGAAAAAAATGAAAAAAATTAGAAAAACTGAGAAAAACTGAGAAAAAATGTAAAAGATGAGAATAAATGAGAAAAACTGAGAAAAACTCAGCAAAAGTAAGAACTTATAAAAAATGAGAAAAACTGAGAAAAAAATTAGAAAAATGGAGGAAAAATGAGAAAAACTGAGAAAAACTGATAAAAAAATGAGAGAAATGAGAAAAACTGAGAAAAAATGTGAAAAAATGAGATAAATTGAGAAAAATTGTGAAAAACTGAGAAATGAGAAAAAATTTGAAAAAATAAGAATAAATGAGAAAACCTGAGAAAAAATGAGAACATCTGAGAAAAACTGCAAACAAATGAGCAAAACAGAACAAATGAAAAGAACAGAAAAACTGAGAGAAAATCAAATGAGAAAAACTGAGAAACAAATGAGAAAAAATGAGAAAAAATGTGAAAAACTGAGAAAAATGTGAAAAACTGAGAAAAAAATCTGAAAAAATGAGACAAAAAGAGAAAAAATGAGAAAAACTGACAAAAACTGAGAAAAACTGAGAAAAAATGTAAAAAATGTGAAACTGCGAAAATATCAGTAAAAAGGCGGAAAAACTGCGAAAAAATGTGAACAAATGAGAAAAACTGGGAACAAATGAGAAAAACAGAAAAATTTGATAAAACAAATGAGAAAAACTGAGAAAAACAGAGAAAAACAAATGTGAAAAACTGAGAAAAACAAATGTGAAAAACTGAGCAAAACAAATGAGAAAAACTGAGGAACCCAAAAGAGAAAAACTGAAAAAATCTGAGAAAAACAATGAAAAACTGATAAAAAGAACGAAAAAATCTAAGAAAAAATGAAAAACAAGAAAAAACAGGGAAAAAAAATGAGAAAAATTGAGAAACAATGAGAAAAACAGAGTAAATGAGAAAAAATGAGAAAAAATGAGACAAAGAGAGAAAAATTGCGAAAAACTGAGAAAAATGTAAAAAACTGAGAAAAAATGTCAAAAAATAAGACAAAAAGGGAAAAATTGCGAAAAATGGAGAAAAAAATGAGAAAAAATGAGAAAAAATGAGAAAAACTGAGAAAAATGTGAAAAAATGAGAAACAAATGTGAAAAAATGAGACAAAAAGAGAAAAAATGAGAAAAACTGACAAAAAATGAGAAAAACTGAGAAAAAAATTTGAAAAAATGAGGAAAAATGAGAAAAACTGAGAAAAACTGATAAAAAAATGAGAGAAATGAGAAAAACAGAAAAAATGTGAAAAAATGTGACAAAATGAGAAAAATTGTGAAAAACTGAGAACTGAGAAAAAATGTGAAAAAATAAGAATAAATGAGAAAACCTGAGAAAAAATGAGAACATCTGAGAAAAACTGCAAACAAATGAGCAAAACAGAACAAATGAAAAGAACAGAAAAACTGAGAGAAACAGAAAATCAAATGAGAAAAACTGAGAAAAACAGAGAAAAAATGGGAAAAATTGCGAACAAATGAGAAAAACTGGGAACAAATGAGAAAAACAGAGAAAAAAAATGTGAAAAACTGCGAAAAAATGAGAAAAATTGCGAACAAATGAGAAAAACTGAGAAAAACAGAGAAAAAATGGGAAAAATAGAGTAAATGTGAAAAAATGAGAAAAAAGGAGACAAAGAGAGAAACATTGCGAAAAACTGAGAAAAATGTGAAAAACTGAGAAAAAAATGTCAAAAAATAAGACAAAAAGAGAAAAATTGCGAAAAATGGAGAAAAAATGAGAAAAAATGAGAAAAACTGAGAAAAATGTGAAAAACTGAGAAAAAATGTGAAAAAATGAGACAAAAAGAGAAAAAATGAGAAAAACTGACAAAAACTGAGAAAAACTGAGGAAAAATGTAAAAAATGTAAAACTGCGAGAATATCAGAAAAAATGCGGAAAAACTGCGAAAAAATGAGAAAAGCTGGGAACAAATGAGAAAAACAGAAAAATTGGATAAAACAAATGTGAAAAACTGAGCAAAACAAAAGAGAAAAACTGAAAGAAGCTCAGAAAAACAAATAAAACTGATAAAAAAGAACGGAAAAATCTAAGAAAAACTGAAAAACAAGAAAAAACAGGGAAAAAAATGAGAAATATGGAGAAAAAATGAGAAAAACTGAGCAAAAGGAGAAACAATGAGGAAAACAAAGAAAAACAAAGAAAAACTGCGAAAATATCAGAAAAAATGAGAAAAACTGAGAAAAAATGAGATAAACTGCGAACAAATGAGAAAAACTGGGAACAAATGAGAAAAACAGAAAAATTGGAAAAAACAAATGTGCAAAACTGAGCAAAATTGAGAAAAACAGAGAAATCTGAGAAAAACAACGAAAACAACTAATAAAAATTGAAAAACAAGAAAAAACGGAGAATAATTGCGAAAAACTGAAAAACTGAGAAAAAATGTGAGGAAATGAGAAAAAATGAGAAAAACTGAAAAAAAACGAGAAAATCTGAGCATTGAAAAAAAATGAAAAAATGAGAAAAACTGAGAAAAACTGAGAAAAACTGATGAAAAATGAGACAAAATGAGAAACACTGATAAAAAATGAGAGAAAATGATAAAAACTGAGAAAAAATGTGGAAAAAAATGAAAAAAATTAGAAAAACTGAGAAAAACTGAGAAAAAATGTAAAAGATGAGAATAAATGAGAAAAACTGAGAAAAACTCAGCAAAAGTAAGAACTTATAAAAAATGAGAAAAACTGAGAAAAAAATTAGAAAAATGGAGGAAAAATGAGAAAAACTGAGAAAAACTGATAAAAAAATGAGAGAAATGAGAAAAACTGAGAAAAAATGTGAAAAAATGAGATAAATTGAGAAAAATTGTGAAAAACTGAGAAATGAGAAAAAATTTGAAAAAATAAGAATAAATGAGAAAACCTGAGAAAAAATGAGAACATCTGAGAAAAACTGCAAACAAATGAGCAAAACAGAACAAATGAAAAGAACAGAAAAACTGAGAGAAAATCAAATGAGAAAAACTGAGAAACAAATGAGAAAAAATGAGAAAAAATGTGAAAAACTGAGAAAAATGTGAAAAACTGAGAAAAAAATCTGAAAAAATGAGACAAAAAGAGAAAAAATGAGAAAAACTGACAAAAACTGAGAAAAACTGAGAAAAAATGTAAAAAATGTGAAACTGCGAAAATATCAGTAAAAAGGCGGAAAAACTGCGAAAAAATGTGAACAAATGAGAAAAACTGGGAACAAATGAGAAAAACAGAAAAATTTGATAAAACAAATGAGAAAAACTGAGAAAAACAGAGAAAAACAAATGTGAAAAACTGAGAAAAACAAATGTGAAAAACTGAGCAAAACAAATGAGAAAAACTGAGGAACCCAAAAGAGAAAAACTGAAAAAATCTGAGAAAAACAATGAAAAACTGATAAAAAGAACGAAAAAATCTAAGAAAAAATGAAAAACAAGAAAAAACAGGGAAAAAAAATGAGAAAAATTGAGAAACAATGAGAAAAACAGAGTAAATGAGAAAAAATGAGAAAAAATGAGACAAAGAGAGAAAAATTGCGAAAAACTGAGAAAAATGTAAAAAACTGAGAAAAAATGTCAAAAAATAAGACATAAATTGAAAAATTGCGAAAACTGAGAAAAAAATGAGAAAAACTGCGAAAAAATGAGAAAAATTGCGAACAAATGAGAAAAACTGAGAAAAACAGAGAAAAAATGGGAAAAACAGAGTAAATGTGAAAAAATGAGAAAAAATGAGACAAAGAGAGAAAAATTGCGAAAAACTGAGAAAAATGTAAAAAACTGAGAAAAAATGTCAAAAAATAAGACAAAAAGGGAAAAATTGCGAAAAATGGAGAAAAAAATGAGAAAAAATGAGAAAAAATGAGAAAAACTGAGAAAAATGTGAAAAAATGAGAAACAAATGTGAAAAAATGAGACAAAAAGAGAAAAAATGAGAAAAACTGACAAAAAATGAGAAAAACTGAGAAAAAAATTTGAAAAAATGAGGAAAAATGAGAAAAACTGAGAAAAACTGATAAAAAAATGAGAGAAATGAGAAAAACAGAAAAAATGTGAAAAAATGTGACAAAATGAGAAAAATTGTGAAAAACTGAGAACTGAGAAAAAATGTGAAAAAATAAGAATAAATGAGAAAACCTGAGAAAAAATGAGAACATCTGAGAAAAACTGCAAACAAATGAGCAAAACAGAACAAATGAAAAGAACAGAAAAACTGAGAGAAACAGAAAATCAAATGAGAAAAACTGAGAAAAACAGAGAAAAAATGGGAAAAATTGCGAACAAATGAGAAAAACTGGGAACAAATGAGAAAAACAGAGAAAAAAAAATGTGAAAAACTGCGAAAAAATGAGAAAAATTGCGAACAAATGAGAAAAACTGAGAAAAACAGAGAAAAAATGGGAAAAATAGAGTAAATGTGAAAAAATGAGAAAAAAGGAGACAAAGAGAGAAACATTGCGAAAAACTGAGAAAAATGTGAAAAACTGAGAAAAAAATGTCAAAAAATAAGACAAAAAGAGAAAAATTGCGAAAAATGGAGAAAAAATGAGAAAAAATGAGAAAAACTGAGAAAAATGTGAAAAACTGAGAAAAAATGTGAAAAAATGAGACAAAAAGAGAAAAAATGAGAAAAACTGACAAAAACTGAGAAAAACTGAGGAAAAATGTAAAAAATGTAAAACTGCGAGAATATCAGAAAAAATGCGGAAAAACTGCGAAAAAATGAGAAAAGCTGGGAACAAATGAGAAAAACAGAAAAATTGGATAAAACAAATGTGAAAAACTGAGCAAAACAAAAGAGAAAAACTGAAAGAAGCTCAGAAAAACAAATAAAACTGATAAAAAAGAACGGAAAAATCTAAGAAAAACTGAAAAACAAGAAAAAACAGGGAAAAAAATGAGAAATATGGAGAAAAAATGAGAAAAACTGAGCAAAAGGAGAAACAATGAGGAAAACAAAGAAAAACAAAGAAAAACTGCGAAAATATCAGAAAAAATGAGAAAAACTGAGAAAAAATGAGATAAACTGCGAACAAATGAGAAAAACTGGGAACAAATGAGAAAAACAGAAAAATTGGAAAAAACAAATGTGCAAAACTGAGCAAAATTGAGAAAAACAGAGAAATCTGAGAAAAACAACGAAAACAACTAATAAAAATTGAAAAACAAGAAAAAACGGAGAATAATTGCGAAAAACTGAAAAACTGAGAAAAAATGTGAGGAAATGAGAAAAAATGAGAAAAACTGAAAAAAAACGAGAAAATCTGAGCATTGAAAAAAAATGAAAAAATGAGAAAAACTGAGAAAAACTGAGAAAAACTGATGAAAAATGAGACAAAATGAGAAACACTGATAAAAAATGAGAGAAAATGATAAAAACTGAGAAAAAATGTGGAAAAAAATGAAAAAAATTAGAAAAACTGAGAAAAACTGAGAAAAAATGTAAAAGATGAGAATAAATGAGAAAAACTGAGAAAAACTCAGCAAAAGTAAGAACTTATAAAAAATGAGAAAAACTGAGAAAAAAATTAGAAAAATGGAGGAAAAATGAGAAAAACTGAGAAAAACTGATAAAAAAATGAGAGAAATGAGAAAAACTGAGAAAAAATGTGAAAAAATGAGATAAATTGAGAAAAATTGTGAAAAACTGAGAAATGAGAAAAAATTTGAAAAAATAAGAATAAATGAGAAAACCTGAGAAAAAATGAGAACATCTGAGAAAAACTGCAAACAAATGAGCAAAACAGAACAAATGAAAAGAACAGAAAAACTGAGAGAAAATCAAATGAGAAAAACTGAGAAACAAATGAGAAAAAATGAGAAAAAATGTGAAAAACTGAGAAAAATGTGAAAAACTGAGAAAAAAATCTGAAAAAATGAGACAAAAAGAGAAAAAATGAGAAAAACTGACAAAAACTGAGAAAAACTGAGAAAAAATGTAAAAAATGTGAAACTGCGAAAATATCAGTAAAAAGGCGGAAAAACTGCGAAAAAATGTGAACAAATGAGAAAAACTGGGAACAAATGAGAAAAACAGAAAAATTTGATAAAACAAATGAGAAAAACTGAGAAAAACAGAGAAAAACAAATGTGAAAAACTGAGAAAAACAAATGTGAAAAACTGAGCAAAACAAATGAGAAAAACTGAGGAACCCAAAAGAGAAAAACTGAAAAAATCTGAGAAAAACAATGAAAAACTGATAAAAAGAACGAAAAAATCTAAGAAAAAATGAAAAACAAGAAAAAACAGGGAAAAAAAATGAGAAAAATTGAGAAACAATGAGAAAAACAGAGTAAATGAGAAAAAATGAGAAAAAATGAGACAAAGAGAGAAAAATTGCGAAAAACTGAGAAAAATGTAAAAAACTGAGAAAAAATGTCAAAAAATAAGACATAAATTGAAAAATTGCGAAAACTGAGAAAAAAATGAGAAAAACTGCGAAAAAATGAGAAAAATTGCGAACAAATGAGAAAAACTGAGAAAAACAGAGAAAAAATGGGAAAAACAGAGTAAATGTGAAAAAATGAGAAAAAAGGAGACAAAGAGAAAAACATTGCGAAAAACTGAGAAAAAAATGTCAAAAAATAAGACAAAAAGAGAAAAATTGCGAAAAATGGAGAAAAAATGAGAAAAAATGAGAAAAACTGAGAAAAATGTGTAAAACTGAGAAAAAAATGTGAAAAAATCAGACAAAAAGAGAAAAAATGAGAAAAACTGACAAAAACTGAGAAAAACTGAGGAAAAATGTAAAAAATGTAAAACTGCGAGAATATCAGAAAAAATGCGGAAAAACTGCAAAAAAATGTGAAAAGCTGGGAACAAATGAGAAAAACAGAAAAATTGGATAAAACAAATGAGAAAAACTGAGAAAAATTGAGAAACAATGAGAAAAACAGAGTAAATGAGAAAAAATGAGAAAAAATGAGACAAAGAGAGAAAAATTGCGAAAAACAGAGAAAAATGTAAAAAACTGAGAAAAAATGTCAAAAAATAAGACAAAAAGAGAAAAATTGCGAAAAATGGAGAAAAAAATGAGAAAAAATGACAAAAAATGAGAAAAACTGAGTAAAAAATTAGAAAAAATGAGGAAAAATCAGAAAATCTGAGAAAAACTGATAAAAAAATGAGAGAAATGAGAAAAACAGAAAAAATGTGAAAAAATGAGACAAAATGAGAAAAATTGTGAAAAACTGAGAACTGAGAAAAAATGTGAAAAAATAAGAATAAATGAGAAAACCTGAGAAAAAATGAGAACATCTGAGAAAAACTGCAAACAAATGAGCAAAACAGAACAAATGAAAAGAACAGAAAAACTGAGAGAAAATCAAATGAGAAAAACTGAGAAACAAATGAGAAAAAATGAGAAAAAATGTGAAAAACTGAGAAAAATGTGAAAAACTGAGAAAAAAATCTGAAAAAATGAGACAAAAAGAGAAAAAATGAGAAAAACTGACAAAAACTGAGAAAAACTGAGAAAAAATGTGAAAAATGTGAAACTGCGAAAATATCAGTAAAAAGGCGGAAAAACTGCGAAAAAATGTGAACAAATGAGAAAAACTGGGAACAAATGAGAAAAACAGAAAAATTTGATAAAACAAATGAGAAAAACTGAGAAAAACAGAGAAAAACAAATGTGAAAAACTGAGAAAAACAAATGTGAAAAACTGAGCAAAACAAATGAGAAAAACTGAGGAACCCAAAAGAGAAAAACTGAAAAAATCTGAGATAAACAATGAAAAACTGATAAAAAGAACGAAAAAATCTAAGAAAAAATGAAAAACAAGAAAAAACAGGGAAAAAAAATGAGAAAAATTGAGAAACAATGAGAAAAACAGAGTAAATGAGAAAAAATGAGAAAAAATGAGACAAAGAGAGAAAAATTGCGAAAAACTGAGAAAAATGTAAAAAACTGAGAAAAAATGTCAAAAAATAAGACAAAAAGGGAAAAATTGCGAAAAATGGAGAAAAAAATGAGAAAAAATGAGAAAAAATGAGAAAAACTGAGAAAAATGTGAAAAAATGAGAAACAAATGTGAAAAAATGAGACAAAAAGAGAAAAAATGAGAAAAACTGACAAAAAATGAGAAAAACAGAGAAAAAAATTTGAAAAAATGAGGAAAAATGAGAAAAACTGAGAAAAACTGATAAAAAAATGAGAGAAATGAGAAAAACAGAAAAAATGTGAAAAAATGTGACAAAATGAGAAAAATTGTGAAAAACTGAGAACTGAAAAAAAATGTGAAAAAATAAGAATAAATGAGAAAACCTGAGAAAAAATGAGAACATCTGAGAAAAACTGCAAACAAATGAGCAAAACAGAACAAATGAAAAGAACAGAAAAACTGAGAGAAACAGAAAATCAAATGAGAAAAACTGAGAAAAACAGAGAAAAAATGGGAAAAATTGCGAACAAATGAGAAAAACTGGGAACAAATGAGAAAAACAGAGAAAAAAAAATGTGAAAAACTGCGAAAAAATGAGAAAAATTGCGAACAAATGAGAAAAACTGAGAAAAACAGAGAAAAAATGGGAAAAATAGAGTAAATGTGAAAAAATGAGAAAAAAGGAGACAGAGAAACATTGCGAAAAACTGAGAAAAATGTGAAAAACTGAGAAAAAAATGTCAAAAAATAAGACAAAAAGAGAAAAATTGCGAAAAATGGAGAAAAAATGAGAAAAAATGAGAAAAACTGAGAAAAATGTGTAAAACTGAGAAAAAAATGTGAAAAAATGAGACAAAAAGAGAAAAAATGAGAAAAACTGACAAAAACTGAGAAAAACTGAGGAAAAATGTAAAAAATGTAAAACTGCGAGAATATCAGAAAAAATGCGGAAAAACTGCGAAAAAATGTGAAAAGCTGTGAACAAATGAGAAAAACAGAAAAATTGGATAAAACAAATGAGAAAAACTGAGAAAAACAGAGAAAAACAAGTGAAAAACTGAGAAAAACAACTGTGAAAAACTGAGCAAAACAAATGAGAAGAACTGAGAGAAAATGAGAAAAACTGAGCAAAAGGAGAAACAATGAGGAAAACAAAGAAAAAGAAAGAAAAACTGTGAACATATCAGAAAAAATGAGAAAAACTGCAAAAAAATGAGAAAAATTGCGAACAAATGAGAAAAACTGGGAACAAATGAGAAAAACAGAGAAAAACAAATGTGAAAAACTGAGTAAAACAAATGTGAAAAACTGAGCAAAACAAAAGAGAAAAACTGAAAGGATCTCAGAAAAACAAATAAAACTGAAAAAAGAACGGAAAAATCTAAGAAAAACTGAAAAACAAGAAAAAACAGGGAAAAAAATGAGAAAAATGGAGAAAAAATGAGAAAAACTGAGCAAAAGGAGAAACAATGAGGAAAACAAAGAAAAACAAAGAAAAACTGCGAAAATATCAGAAAAAATGAGAAAAACTGAGAAAAAATGAGATAAACTGCGAACAAATGAGAAAAACTGGGAACAAATGAGAAAAACAGAAAAATTGGAAAAAACAAATGTGCAAAACTGAGCAAAATTGAGAAAAACAGAGAAATCTGAGAAAAACAACGAAAACAACTAATAAAAATTGAAAAACAAGAAAAAACGGAGAATAATTGCGAAAAACTGAAAAACTGAGAAAAAATGTGAGGAAATGAGAAAAAATGAGAAAAACTGAAAAAAAACGAGAAAATCTGAGCATTGAAAAAAAATGAAAAAATGAGAAAAACTGAGAAAAACTGATGAAAAATGAGACAAAATGAGAAACACTGATAAAAAATGAGAGAAAATGATAAAAACTGAGAAAAAATGTGGAAAAAAAATGAAAAAAATTAGAAAAACTGAGAAAAACTGAGAAAAAATGTAAAAGATGAGAATAAATGAGAAAAACTGAGAAAAACTCAGCAAAAGTAAGAACTTATAAAAAATGAGAAAAACTGAGAAAAAAATTAGAAAAATGGAGGAAAAATGAGAAAAACTGAGAAAAACTGATAAAAAAATGAGAGAAATGAGAAAAACTGAGAAAAAATGTGAAAAAATTAGATAAATTGAGAAAAATTGTGAAAAACTGAGAAATGAGAAAAAATTTGAAAAAATAAGAATAAATGAGAAAACCTGAGAAAAAATGAGAACATCTGAGAAAAACTGCAAACAAATGAGCAAAACAGAACAAATGAAAAGAACAGAAAAACTGAGAGAAAATCAAATGAGAAAAACTGAGAAACAAATGAGAAAAAATGAGAAAAAATGTGAAAAACTGAGAAAAATGTGAAAAACTGAGAAAAAAATCTGAAAAAATGAGACAAAAAGAGAAAAAATGAGAAAAACTGACAAAAACTGAGAAAAACTGAGAAAAAATGTAAAAAATGTGAAACTGCGAAAATATCAGTAAAAAGGCGGAAAAACTGCGAAAAAATGTGAACAAATGAGAAAAACTGGGAACAAATGAGAAAAACAGAAAAATTTGATAAAACAAATGAGAAAAACTGAGAAAAACAGAGAAAAACAAATGTGAAAAACTGAGAAAAACAAATGTGAAAAACTGAGCAAAACAAATGAGAAAAACTGAGGAACCCAAAAGAGAAAAACTGAAAAAATCTGAGAAAAACAATGAAAAACTGATAAAAAGAACGAAAAAATCTAAGAAAAAATGAAAAACAAGAAAAAACAGGGAAAAAAAATGAGAAAAATTGAGAAACAATGCGAAAAACAGAGTAAATGAGAAAAAATGAGAAAAAATGAGACAAAGAGAGAAAAATTGCGAAAAACTGAGAAAAATGTCAAAAACTGAGAAAAAATGTCAAAAAATAAGACATAAATTGAAAAATTGCGAAAACTGAGAAAAAAATGAGAAAAACTGCGAAAAAATGAGAAAAATTGCGAACAAATGAGAAAAACTGAGAAAAACAGAGAAAAAATGGGAAAAACAGAGTAAATGTGAAAAAATGAGAAAAAAGGAGACAAAGAGAAAAACATTGCGAAAAACTGAGAAAAAAATGTCAAAAAATAAGACAAAAAGAGAAAAATTGCGAAAAATGGAGAAAAAATGAGAAAAAATGAGAAAAACTGAGAAAAATGTGTAAAACTGAGAAAAAAATGTGAAAAAATCAGACAAAAAGAGAAAAAATGAGAAAAACTGACAAAAACTGAGAAAAACTGAGGAAAAATGTAAAAAATGTAAAACTGCGAGAATATCAGAAAAAATGCGGAAAAACTGCAAAAAAATGTGAAAAGCTGGGAACAAATGAGAAAAACAGAAAAATTGGATAAAACAAATGAGAAAAACTGAGAAAAATTGAGAAACAATGAGAAAAACAGAGTAAATGAGAAAAAATGAGAAAAAATGAGACAAAGAGAGAAAAATTGCGTAAAACAGAGAAAAATGTAAAAAACTGAGAAAAAATGTCAAAAAATAAGACAAAAAGAGAAAAATTGCGAAAAATGGAGAAAAAAATGAGAAAAAATGACAAAAAATGAGAAAAACTGAGTAAAAAATTAGAAAAAATGAGGAAAAATCAGAAAATCTGAGAAAAACTGATAAAAAAATGAGAGAAATGAGAAAAACAGAAAAAATGTGAAAAAATGAGACAAAATGAGAAAAATTGTGAAAAACTGAGAACTGAGAAAAAATGTGAAAAAATAAGAATAAATGAGAAAACCTGAGAAAAAATGAGAACATCTGAGAAAAACTGCAAACAAATGAGCAAAACAGAACAAATGAAAAGAACAGAAAAACTGAGAGAAAATCAAATGAGAAAAACTGAGAAACAAATGAGAAAAAATGAGAAAAAATGTGAAAAACTGAGAAAAATGTGAAAAACTGAGAAAAAAATCTGAAAAAATGAGACAAAAAGAGAAAAAATGAGAAAAACTGACAAAAACTGAGAAAAACTGAGAAAAAATGTGAAAAATGTGAAACTGCGAAAATATCAGTAAAAAGGCGGAAAAACTGCGAAAAAATGTGAACAAATGAGAAAAACTGGGAACAAATGAGAAAAACAGAAAAATTTGATAAAACAAATGAGAAAAACTGAGAAAAACAGAGAAAAACAAATGTGAAAAACTGAGAAAAACAAATGTGAAAAACTGAGCAAAACAAATGAGAAAAACTGAGGAACCCAAAAGAGAAAAACTGAAAAAATCTGAGATAAACAATGAAAAACTGATAAAAAGAACGAAAAAATCTAAGAAAAAATGAAAAACAAGAAAAAACAGGGAAAAAAAATGAGAAAAATTGAGAAACAATGAGAAAAACAGAGTAAATGAGAAAAAATGAGAAAAAATGAGACAAAGAGAGAAAAATTGCGAAAAACTGAGAAAAATGTAAAAAACTGAGAAAAAATGTCAAAAAATAAGACAAAAAGGGAAAAATTGCGAAAAATGGAGAAAAAAATGAGAAAAAATGAGAAAAAATGAGAAAAACTGAGAAAAATGTGAAAAAATGAGAAACAAATGTGAAAAAATGAGACAAAAAGAGAAAAAATGAGAAAAACTGACAAAAAATGAGAAAAACTGAGAAAAAAATTTGAAAAAATGAGGAAAAATGAGAAAAACTGAGAAAAACTGATAAAAAAATGAGAGAAATGAGAAAAACAGAAAAAATGTGAAAAAATGTGACAAAATGAGAAAAATTGTGAAAAACTGAGAACTGAGAAAAAATGTGAAAAAATAAGAATAAATGAGAAAACCTGAGGAAAAATGAGAACATCTGAGAAAAACTGCAAACAAATGAGCAAAACAGAACAAATGAAAAGAACATAAAAACTGAGAGAAACAGAAAATCAAATGAGAAAAACTGAGAAAAACAGAGAAAAAATGGGAAAAATTGCGAACAAATGAGAAAAACTGGGAACAAATGAGAAAAACAGAGAAAAAAAAATGTGAAAAACTGCGAAAAAATGAGAAAAATTGCGAACAAATGAGAAAAACTGAGAAAAACAGAGAAAAAATGGGAAAAATAGAGTAAATGTGAAAAAATGAGAAAAAAGGAGACAAAGAGAGAAACATTGCGAAAAACTGAGAAAAATGTGAAAAACTGAGAAAAAAATGTCAAAAAATAAGACAAAAAGAGAAAAATTGCGAAAAATGGAGAAAAAATGAGAAAAAATGAGAAAAACTGAGAAAAATGTGAAAAACTGAGAAAAAAATGTGAAAAAATGAGACAAAAAGAGAAAAAATGAGAAAAACTGACAAAAACTGAGAAAAACTGAGGAAAAATGTAAAAAATGTAAAACTGCGAGAATATCAGAAAAAATGCGGAAAAACTGCGAAAAAATGAGAAAAGCTGGGAACAAATGAGAAAAACAGAAAAATTTGATAAAACAAATGAGAAAAACTGAGAAAAACAGAGAACAACAAATGTGAAAAACTGAGAAAAACAAATGTGAAAAACTGAGCAAAACAAATGAGAAAAACTGAGGAACCCAAAAGAGAAAAACTGAAAAAATCTGAGAAAAACAATGAAAAACTGATAAAAAGAACGAAAAAATCTAAGAAAAAATGAAAAACAAGAAAAAACAGGGAAAAAAAATGAGAAAAATTGAGAAACAATGAGAAAAACAGAGTAAATGAGAAAAAATGAGAAAAAATGAGACAAAGAGAGAAAAATTGCGAAAAACTGAGAAAAATGTCAAAAACTGAGAAAAAATGTCAAAAAATAAGACATAAATTGAAAAATTGCGAAAACTGAGAAAAAAATGAGAAAAACTGCGAAAAAATGAGAAAAATTGCGAACAAATGAGAAAAACTGAGAAAAACAGAGAAAAAATGGGAAAAACAGAGTAAATGTGAAAAAATGAGAAAAAAGGAGACAAAGAGAAAAACATTGCGAAAAACTGAGAAAAAAATGTCAAAAAATAAGACAAAAAGAGAAAAATTGCGAAAAATGGAGAAAAAATGAGAAAAAATGAGAAAAACTGAGAAAAATGTGTAAAACTGAGAAAAAAATGTGAAAAAATGAGACAAAAAGAGAAAAAATGAGAAAAACTGACAAAAACTGAGAAAAACTGAGGAAAAATGTAAAAAATGTAAAACTGCGAGAATATCAGAAAAAATGCGGAAAAACTGCGAAAAAATGTGAAAAGCTGGGAACAAATGAGAAAAACAGAAAAATTGGATAAAACAAATGAGAAAAACTGAGAAAAACAGAGAAAAACAAGTGAAAAACTGAGAAAAACAACTGTGAAAAACTGAGCAAAACAAATGAGAAGAACTGAGAGAAAATGAGAAAAACTGAGCAAAAGGAGAAACAATGAGGAAAACAAAGAAAAAGAAAGAAAAACTGTGAACATATCAGAAAAAATGAGAAAAACTGCAAAAAAATGAGAAAAATTGCGAACAAATGAGAAAAACTGGGAACAAATGAGAAAAACAGAGAAAAACAAATGTGAAAAACTGAGTAAAACAAATGTGAAAAACTGAGCAAAACAAAAGAGAAAAACTGAAAGGATCTCAGAAAAACAAATAAAACTGAAAAAAGAACGGAAAAATCTAAGAAAAACTGAAAAACAAGAAAAAACAGGGAAAAAAATGAGAAAAATGGAGAAAAAATGAGAAAAACTGAGCAAAAGGAGAAACAATGAGGAAAACAAAGAAAAACAAAGAAAAACTGCGAAAATATCAGAAAAAATGAGAAAAACTGAGAAAAAATGAGATAAACTGCGAACAAATGAGAAAAACTGGGAACAAATGAGAAAAACAGAAAAATTGGAAAAAACAAATGTGCAAAACTGAGCAAAATTGAGAAAAACAGAGAAATCTGAGAAAAACAACGAAAACAACTAATAAAAATTGAAAAACAAGAAAAAACGGAGAATAATTGCGAAAAACTGAAAAACTGAGAAAAAATGTGAGGAAATGAGAAAAAATGAGAAAAACTGAAAAAAAACGAGAAAATCTGAGCATTGAAAAAAAATGAAAAAATGAGAAAAACTGAGAAAAACTGATGAAAAATGAGACAAAATGAGAAACACTGATAAAAAATGAGAGAAAATGTGGAAAAAAAATGAAAAAAATTAGAAAAACTGAGAAAAACTGAGAAAAAATGTAAAAGATGAGAATAAATGAGAAAAACTGAGAAAAACTCAGCAAAAGTAAGAACTTATAAAAAATGAGAAAAACTGAGAAAAAAATTAGAAAAATGGAGGAAAAATGAGAAAAACTGAGAAAAACTGATAAAAAAATGAGAGAAATGAGAAAAACTGAGAAAAAATGTGAAAAAATTAGATAAATTGAGAAAAATTGTGAAAAACTGAGAAATGAGAAAAGATTTGAAAAAATAAGAATAAATGAGAAAACCTGAGAAAAAATGAGAACATCTGAGAAAAACTGCAAACAAATGAGCAAAACAGAACAAATGAAAAGAACAGAAAAACTGAGAGAAAATCAAATGAGAAAAACTGAGAAACAAATGAGAAAAAATGAGAAAAAATGTGAAAAACTGAGAAAAATGTGAAAAACTGAGAAAAAAATCTGAAAAAATGAGACAAAAAGAGAAAAAATGAGAAAAACTGACAAAAACTGAGAAAAACTGAGAAAAAATGTAAAAAATGTGAAACTGCGAAAATATCAGTAAAAAGGCGGAAAAACTGCGAAAAAATGTGAACAAATGAGAAAAACTGGGAACAAATGAGAAAAACAGAAAAATTTGATAAAACAAATGAGAAAAACTGAGAAAAACAGAGAAAAACAAATGTGAAAAACTGAGAAAAACAAATGTGAAAAACTGAGCAAAACAAATGAGAAAAACTGAGGAACCCAAAAGAGAAAAACTGAAAAAATCTGAGAAAAACAATGAAAAACTGATAAAAAGAACGAAAAAATCTAAGAAAAAATGAAAAACAAGAAAAAACAGGGAAAAAAAATGAGAAAAATTGAGAAAAAATGGGAAAAACAGAGTAAATGTGAAAAAATGAGAAAAAAGGAGACAGAGAAAAACATTGCGAAAAACTGAGAAAAAAATGTCAAAAAATAAGACAAAAAGAGAAAAATTGCGAAAAATGGAGAAAAAATGAGAAAAAATGAGAAAAACTGAGAAAAATGTGAAAAACTGAGAAAAAAATGTGAAAAAATGAGACAAAAAGAGAAAAAATGAGAAAAACTGACAAAAACTGAGAAAAACTGAGGAAAAATGTAAAAAATGTAAAACTGCGAGAATATCAGAAAAAATGCGGAAAAACTGCGAAAAAATGTGAAAAGCTGGGAACAAATGAGAAAAACAGAAAAATTGGATAAAACAAATGAGAAAAACTGAGAAAAACAGAGAAAAACAAATGTGAAAAACTGAGCAAAACAAATGAGAAGAACTGAGAGAAAATGAGAAAAACTGAGCAAAAGGAGAAACAATGAGGAAAACAAAGAAAAAGAAAGAAAAACTGTGAACATATCAGAAAAAATGAGAAAAACTGCAAAAAAATGAGAAAAATTGCGAACAAATGAGAAAAACTGGGAACAAATGAGAAAAACAGAGAAAAACAAATGTGAAAAACTGAGTAAAACAAATGTGAAAAACTGAGCAAAACAAAAGAGAAAAACTGAAAGGATCTCAGAAAAACAAATAAAACTGATAAAAAAGAACGGAAAAATCTAAGAAAAACTGAAAAACAAAAAAAAACAGGGAAAAAAATGAGAAAAATGGAGAAAAAATGAGAAAAACTGAGCAAAAGGAGAAACAATGAGGAAAACAAAGAAAAACAAAGAAAAACTGCGAAAATATCAGAAAAAATGAGAAAAACTGAGAAAAAATGAGATAAACTGCGAACAAATGAGAAAAACTGGGAACAAATGAGAAAAACAGAAAAATTGGAAAAAACAAATGTGCAAAACTGAGCAAAATTGAGAAAAACAGAGAAATCTGAGAAAAACAACGAAAACAACTAATAAAAATTGAAAAATAAGAAAAAACGGAGAATAATTGCGAAAAACTGAAAAACTGAGAAAAAATGTGAGGAAATGAGAAAAAATGAGAAAAACTGAAAAAAAACGAGAAAATCTGAGCATTGAAAAAAAATGAAAAAATGAGAAAAACTGAGAAAAACTGATGAAAAATGAGACAAAATGAGAAACACTGATAAAAAATGAGAGAAAATGATAAAAACTGAGAAAAAATGTGGAAAAAAAATGTAAAAAATTAGTAAAACTGAGAAAAACTGAGAAAAAATGTAAAAGATGAGAATAAATGAGAAAAACTGAGAAAAACTCAGCAAAAGTAAGAACTTATAAAAAATGAGAAAAACTGAGAAAAAAATTAGAAAAATGGAGGAAAAATGAGAAAAACTGAGAAAAACTGATAAAAAAATGAGAGAAATGAGAAAAACTGAGAAAAAATGTGAAAAAATTAGATAAATTGAGAAAAATTGTGAAAAACTGAGAAATGAGAAAAAATTTGAAAAAATAAGAATAAATGAGAAAACCTGAGAAAAAATGAGAACATCTGAGAAAAACTGCAAACAAATGAGCAAAACAGAACAAATGAAAAGAACAGAAAAACTGAGAGAAAATCAAATGAGAAAAACTGAGAAACAAATGAGAAAAAATGAGAAAAAATGTGAAAAACTGAGAAAAATGTGAAAAACTGAGAAAAAAATCTGAAAAAATGAGACAAAAAGAGAAAAAATGAGAAAAACTGACAAAAACTGAGAAAAACTGAGAAAAAATGTAAAAAATGTGAAACTGCGAAAATATCAGTAAAAAGGCGGAAAAACTGCGAAAAAATGTGAACAAATGAGAAAAACTGGGAACAAATGAGAAAAACAGAAAAATTTGATAAAACAAATGAGAAAAACTGAGAAAAACAGAGAACAACAAATGTGAAAAACTGAGAAAAACAAATGTGAAAAACTGAGCAAAACAAATGAGAAAAACTGAGGAACCCAAAAGAGAAAAACTGAAAAAATCTGAGAAAAACAATGAAAAACTGATAAAAAGAACGAAAAAATCTAAGAAAAAATGAAAAACAAGAAAAAACAGGGAAAAAAAATGAGAAAAATTGAGAAACAATGAGAAAAACAGAGTAAATGAGAAAAAATGAGAAAAAATGAGACAAAGAGAGAAAAATTGCGAAAAACTGAGAAAAATGTCAAAAACTGAGAAAAAATGTCAAAAAATAAGACATAAATTGAAAAATTGCGAAAACTGAGAAAAAAATGAGAAAAACTGTGAAAAAATGAGAAAAATTGCGAACAAATGAGAAAAACTGAGAAAAACAGAGAAAAAATGGGAAAAACAGAGTAAATGTGAAAAAATGAGAAAAAAGGAGACAAAGAGAAAAACATTGCGAAAAACTGAGAAAAAAATGTCAAAAAATAAGACAAAAAGAGAAAAATTGCGAAAAATGGAGAAAAAATGAGAAAAAATGAGAAAAACTGAGAAAAATGTGTAAAACTGAGAAAAAAATGTGAAAAAATGAGACAAAAAGAGAAAAAATGAGAAAAACTGACAAAAACTGAGAAAAACTGAGGAAAAATGTAAAAAATGTAAAACTGCGAGAATATCAGAAAAAATGCGGAAAAACTGCGAAAAAATGTGAAAAGCTGGGAACAAATGAGAAAAACAGAAAAATTGGATAAAACAAATGAGAAAAACTGAGAAAAACAGAGAAAAACAAGTGAAAAACTGAGAAAAACAACTGTGAAAAACTGAGCAAAACAAATGAGAAGAACTGAGAGAAAATGAGAAAAACTGAGCAAAAGGAGAAACAATGAGGAAAACAAAGAAAAAGAAAGAAAAACTGTGAACATATCAGAAAAAATGAGAAAAACTGCAAAAAAATGAGAAAAATTGCGAACAAATGAGAAAAACTGGGAACAAATGAGAAAAACAGAGAAAAACAAATGTGAAAAACTGAGTAAAACAAATGTGAAAAACTGAGCAAAACAAAAGAGAAAAACTGAAAGGATCTCAGAAAAACAAATAAAACTGAAAAAAGAACGGAAAAATCTAAGAAAAACTGAAAAACAAGAAAAAACAGGGAAAAAAATGAGAAAAATGGAGAAAAAATGAGAAAAACTGAGCAAAAGGAGAAACAATGAGGAAAACAAAGAAAAACAAAGAAAAACTGCGAAAATATCAGAAAAAATGAGAAAAACTGAGAAAAAATGAGATAAACTGCGAACAAATGAGAAAAACTGGGAACAAATGAGAAAAACAGAAAAATTGGAAAAAACAAATGTGCAAAACTGAGCAAAATTGAGAAAAACAGAGAAATCTGAGAAAAACAACGAAAACAACTAATAAAAATTGAAAAACAAGAAAAAACGGAGAATAATTGCGAAAAACTGAAAAACTGAGAAAAAATGTGAGGAAATGAGAAAAAATGAGAAAAACTGAAAAAAAACGAGAAAATCTGAGCATTGAAAAAAAATGAAAAAATGAGAAAAACTGAGAAAAACTGATGAAAAATGAGACAAAATGAGAAACACTGATAAAAAATGAGAGAAAATGTGGAAAAAAAATGAAAAAAATTAGAAAAACTGAGAAAAACTGAGAAAAAATGTAAAAGATGAGAATAAATGAGAAAAACTGAGAAAAACTCAGCAAAAGTAAGAACTTATAAAAAATGAGAAAAACTGAGAAAAAAATTAGAAAAATGGAGGAAAAATGAGAAAAACTGAGAAAAACTGATAAAAAAATGAGAGAAATGAGAAAAACTGAGAAAAAATGTGAAAAAATTAGATAAATTGAGAAAAATTGTGAAAAACTGAGAAATGAGAAAAAATTTGAAAAAATAAGAATAAATGAGAAAACCTGAGAAAAAATGAGAACATCTGAGAAAAACTGCAAACAAATGAGCAAAACAGAACAAATGAAAAGAACAGAAAAACTGAGAGAAAATCAAATGAGAAAAACTGAGAAACAAATGAGAAAAAATGAGAAAAAATGTGAAAAACTGAGAAAAATGTGAAAAACTGAGAAAAAAATCTGAAAAAATGAGACAAAAAGAGAAAAAATGAGAAAAACTGACAAAAACTGAGAAAAACTGAGAAAAAATGTAAAAAATGTGAAACTGCGAAAATATCAGTAAAAAGGCGGAAAAACTGCGAAAAAATATGAACAAATGAGAAAAACTGGGAACAAATGAGAAAAACAGAAAAATTTGATAAAACAAATGAGAAAAACTGAGAAAAACAGAGAAAAACAAATGTGAAAAACTGAGAAAAACAAATGTGAAAAACTGAGCAAAACAAATGAGAAAAACTGAGGAACCCAAAAGAGAAAAACTGAAAAAATCTGAGAAAAACAATGAAAAACTGATAAAAAGAACGAAAAAATCTAAGAAAAAATGAAAAACAAGAAAAAACAGGGAAAAAAAATGAGAAAAATTGAGAAAAAATGGGAAAAACAGAGTAAATGTGAAAAAATGAGAAAAAAGGAGACAAAGAGAAAAACATTGCGAAAAACTGAGAAAAAAATGTCAAAAAATAAGACAAAAAGAGAAAAATTGCGAAAAATGGAGAAAAAATGAGAAAAAATGAGAAAAACTGAGAAAAATGTGAAAAACTGAGAAAAAAATGTGAAAAAATGAGACAAAAAGAGAAAAAATGAGAAAAACTGACAAAAACTGAGAAAAACTGAGGAAAAATGTAAAAAATGTAAAACTGCGAGAATATCAGAAAAAATGCGGAAAAACTGCGAAAAAATGTGAAAAGCTGGGAACAAATGAGAAAAACAGAAAAATTGGATAAAACAAATGAGAAAAACTGAGAAAAACAGAGAAAAACAAATGTGAAAAACTGAGCAAAACAAATGAGAACTGAGAGAAAATGAGAAAAACTGAGCAAAAGGAGAAACAATGAGGAAAACAAAGAAAAAGAAAGAAAAACTGTGAACATATCAGAAAAAATGAGAAAAACTGCAAAAAAATGAGAAAAATTGCGAACAAATGAGAAAAACTGGGAACAAATGAGAAAAACAGAGAAAAACAAATGTGAAAAACTGAGTAAAACAAATGTGAAAAACTGAGCAAAACAAAAGAGAAAAACTGAAAGGATCTCAGAAAAACAAATAAAACTGATAAAAAAGAACGGAAAAATCTAAGAAAAACTGAAAAACAAAAAAAAACAGGGAAAAAAATGAGAAAAATGGAGAAAAAATGAGAAAAACTGAGCAAAAGGAGAAACAATGAGGAAAACAAAGAAAAACAAAGAAAAACTGCGAAAATATCAGAAAAAATGAGAAAAACTGAGAAAAAATGAGATAAACTGCGAACAAATGAGAAAAACTGGGAACAAATGAGAAAAACAGAAAAATTGGAAAAAACAAATGTGCAAAACTGAGCAAAATTGAGAAAAACAGAGAAATCTGAGAAAAACAACGAAAACAACTAATAAAAATTGAAAAATAAGAAAAAACGGAGAATAATTGCGAAAAACTGAAAAACTGAGAAAAAATGTGAGGAAATGAGAAAAAATGAGAAAAACTGAAAAAAAACGAGAAAATCTGAGCATTGAAAAAAAATGAAAAAATGAGAAAAACTGAGAAAAACTGATGAAAAATGAGACAAAATGAGAAACACTGATAAAAAATGAGAGAAAATGATAAAAACTGAGAAAAAATGTGGAAAAAAAATGTAAAAAATTAGTAAAACTGAGAAAAACTGAGAAAAAATGTAAAAGATGAGAATAAATGAGAAAAACTGAGAAAAACTCAGCAAAAGTAAGAACTTATAAAAAATGAGAAAAACTGAGAAAAAAATTAGAAAAATGGAGGAAAAATGAGAAAAACTGAGAAAAACTGATAAAAAAATGAGAGAAATGAGAAAAACTGAGAAAAAACGTGAAAAAATTAGATAAATTGAGAAAAATTGTGAAAAACTGAGAAATGAGAAAAAATTTGAAAAAATAAGAATAAATGAGAAAACCTGAGAAAAAATGAGAACATCTGAGAAAAACTGCAAACAAATGAGCAAAACAGAACAAATGAAAAGAACAGAAAAACTGAGAGAAAATCAAATGAGAAAAACTGAGAAACAAATGAGAAAAAATGAGAAAAAATGTGAAAAACTGAGAAAAATGTGAAAAACTGAGAAAAAAATCTGAAAAAATGAGACAAAAAGAGAAAAAATGAGAAAAACTGACAAAAACTGAGAAAAACTGAGAAAAAATGTAAAAAATGTGAAACTGCGAAAATATCAGTAAAAAGGCGGAAAAACTGCGAAAAAATGTGAACAAATGAGAAAAACTGGGAACAAATGAGAAAAACAGAAAAATTTGATAAAACAAATGAGAAAAACTGAGAAAAACAGAGAACAACAAATGTGAAAAACTGAGAAAAACAAATGTGAAAAACTGAGCAAAACAAATGAGAAAAACTGAGGAACCCAAAAGAGAAAAACTGAAAAAATCTGAGAAAAACAATGAAAAACTGATAAAAAGAACGAAAAAATCTAAGAAAAAATGAAAAACAAGAAAAAACAGGGAAAAAAAATGAGAAAAATTGAGAAACAATGAGAAAAACAGAGTAAATGAGAAAAAATGAGAAAAAATGAGACAAAGAGAGAAAAATTGCGAAAAACTGAGAAAAATGTCAAAAACTGAGAAAAAATGTCAAAAAATAAGACATAAATTGAAAAATTGCGAAAACTGAGAAAAAAATGAGAAAAACTGTGAAAAAATGAGAAAAATTGCGAACAAATGAGAAAAACTGAGAAAAACAGAGAAAAAATGGGAAAAACAGAGTAAATGTGAAAAAATGAGAAAAAAGGAGACAAAGAGAAAAACATTGCGAAAAACTGAGAAAAAAATGTCAAAAAATAAGACAAAAAGAGAAAAATTGCGAAAAATGGAGAAAAAATGAGAAAAAATGAGAAAAACTGAGAAAAATGTGTAAAACTGAGAAAAAAATGTGAAAAAATGAGACAAAAAGAGAAAAAATGAGAAAAACTGACAAAAACTGAGAAAAACTGAGGAAAAATGTAAAAAATGTAAAACTGCGAGAATATCAGAAAAAATGCGGAAAAACTGCGAAAAAATGTGAAAAGCTGGGAACAAATGAGAAAAACAGAAAAATTGGATAAAACAAATGAGAAAAACTGAGAAAAACAGAGAAAAACAAGTGAAAAACTGAGAAAAACAACTGTGAAAAACTGAGCAAAACAAATGAGAAGAACTGAGAGAAAATGAGAAAAACTGAGCAAAAGGAGAAACAATGAGGAAAACAAAGAAAAAGAAAGAAAAACTGTGAACATATCAGAAAAAATGAGAAAAACTGCAAAAAAATGAGAAAAATTGCGAACAAATGAGAAAAACTGGGAACAAATGAGAAAAACAGAGAAAAACAAATGTGAAAAACTGAGTAAAACAAATGTGAAAAACTGAGCAAAACAAAAGAGAAAAACTGAAAGGATCTCAGAAAAACAAATAAAACTGAAAAAAGAACGGAAAAATCTAAGAAAAACTGAAAAACAAGAAAAAACAGGGAAAAAAATGAGAAAAATGGAGAAAAAATGAGAAAAACTGAGCAAAAGGAGAAACAATGAGGAAAACAAAGAAAAACAAAGAAAAACTGCGAAAATATCAGAAAAAATGAGAAAAACTGAGAAAAAATGAGATAAACTGCGAACAAATGAGAAAAACTGGGAACAAATGAGAAAAACAGAAAAATTGGAAAAAACAAATGTGCAAAACTGAGCAAAATTGAGAAAAACAGAGAAATCTGAGAAAAACAACGAAAACAACTAATAAAAATTGAAAAACAAGAAAAAACGGAGAATAATTGCGAAAAACTGAAAAACTGAGAAAAAATGTGAGGAAATGAGAAAAAATGAGAAAAACTGAAAAAAAACGAGAAAATCTGAGCATTGAAAAAAAATGAAAAAATGAGAAAAACTGAGAAAAACTGATGAAAAATGAGACAAAATGAGAAACACTGATAAAAAATGAGAGAAAATGATAAAAACTGAGAAAAAATGTGGAAAAAAAATGAAAAAAATTAGAAAAACTGAGAAAAACTGAGAAAAAATGTAAAAGATGAGAATAAATGAGAAAAACTGAGAAAAACTCAGCAAAAGTAAGAACTTATAAAAAATGAGAAAAACTGAGAAAAAAATTAGAAAAATGGAGGAAAAATGAGAAAAACTGAGAAAAACTGATAAAAAAATGAGAGAAATGAGAAAAACTGAGAAAAAATGTGAAAAAATTAGAAAAATTGAGAAAAATTGTGAAAAACTGAGAAATGAGAAAAAATTTGAAAAAATAAGAATAAATGAGAAAACCTGAGAAAAAATGAGAACATCTGAGAAAAACTGCAAACAAATGAGCAAAACAGAACAAATGAAAAGAACAGAAAAACTGAGAGAAAATCAAATGAGAAAAACTGAGAAACAAATGAGAAAAAATGAGAAAAAATGTGAAAAACTGAGAAAAATGTGAAAAACTGAGAAAAAAATCTGAAAAAATGAGACAAAAAGAGAAAAAATGAGAAAAACTGACAAAAACTGAGAAAAACTGAGAAAAAATGTAAAAAATGTGAAACTGCGAAAATATCAGTAAAAAGGCGGAAAAACTGCGAAAAAATGTGAACAAATGAGAAAAACTGGGAACAAATGAGAAAAACAGAAAAATTTGATAAAACAAATGAGAAAAACTGAGAAAAACAGAGAAAAACAAATGTGAAAAACTGAGAAAAACAAATGTGAAAAACTGAGCAAAACAAATGAGAAAAACTGAGGAACCCAAAAGAGAAAAACTGAAAAAATCTGAGAAAAACAATGAAAAACTGATAAAAAGAACGAAAAAATCTAAGAAAAAATGAAAAACAAGAAAAAACAGGGAAAAAAAATGAGAAAAATTGAGAAACAATGAGAAAAACAGAGTAAATGAGAAAAAATGAGAAAAAATGAGACAAAGAGAGAAAAATTGCGAAAAACTGAGAAAAATGTCAAAAACTGAGAAAAAATGTCAAAAAATAAGACATAAATTGAAAAATTGCGAAAACTGAGAAAAAAATGAGAAAAACTGCGAAAAAATGAGAAAAATTGCGAACAAATGAGAAAAACTGAGAAAAACAGAGAAAAAATGGGAAAAACAGAGTAAATGTGAAAAAATGAGAAAAAAGGAGACAAAGAGAAAAACATTGCGAAAAACTGAGAAAAAAATGTCAAAAAATAAGACAAAAAGAGAAAAATTGCGAAAAATGGAGAAAAAATGAGAAAAAATGAGAAAAACTGAGAAAAATGTGTAAAACTGAGAAAAAAATGTGAAAAAATGAGACAAAAAGAGAAAAAATGAGAAAAACTGACAAAAACTGAGAAAAACTGAGGAAAAATGTAAAAAATGTAAAACTGCGAGAATATCAGAAAAAATGCGGAAAAACTGCGAAAAAATGTGAAAAGCTGGGAACAAATGAGAAAAACAGAAAAATTGGATAAAACAAATGAGAAAAACTGAGAAAAACAGAGAAAAACAAGTGAAAAACTGAGAAAAACAACTGTGAAAAACTGAGCAAAACAAATGAGAAGAACTGAGAGAAAATGAGAAAAACTGAGCAAAAGGAGAAACAATGAGGAAAACAAAGAAAAAGAAAGAAAAACTGTGAACATATCAGAAAAAATGAGAAAAACTGCAAAAAAATGAGAAAAATTGCGAACAAATGAGAAAAACTGGGAACAAATGAGAAAAACAGAGAAAAACAAATGTGAAAAACTGAGTAAAACAAATGTGAAAAACTGAGCAAAACAAAAGAGAAAAACTGAAAGGATCTCAGAAAAACAAATAAAACTGAAAAAAGAACGGAAAAATCTAAGAAAAACTGAAAAACAAGAAAAAACAGGGAAAAAAATGAGAAAAATGGAGAAAAAATGAGAAAAACTGAGCAAAAGGAGAAACAATGAGGAAAACAAAGAAAAACAAAGAAAAACTGCGAAAATATCAGAAAAAATGAGAAAAACTGAGAAAAAATGAGATAAACTGCGAACAAATGAGAAAAACTGGGAACAAATGAGAAAAACAGAAAAATTGGAAAAAACAAATGTGCAAAACTGAGCAAAATTGAGAAAAACAGAGAAATCTGAGAAAAACAACGAAAACAACTAATAAAAATTGAAAAACAAGAAAAAACGGAGAATAATTGCGAAAAACTGAAAAACTGAGAAAAAATGTGAGGAAATGAGAAAAAATGAGAAAAACTGAAAAAAAACGAGAAAATCTGAGCATTGAAAAAAAATGAAAAAATGAGAAAAACTGAGAAAAACTGATGAAAAATGAGACAAAATGAGAAACACTGATAAAAAATGAGAGAAAATGATAAAAACTGAGAAAAAATGTGGAAAAAAAATGAAAAAAATTAGAAAAACTGAGAAAAACTGAGAAAAAATGTAAAAGATGAGAATAAATGAGAAAAACTGAGAAAAACTCAGCAAAAGTAAGAACTTATAAAAAATGAGAAAAACTGAGAAAAAAATTAGAAAAATGGAGGAAAAATGAGAAAAACTGTGAAAAACTGATAAAAAAATGAGAGAAATGAGAAAAACTGAGAAAAAATGTGAAAAAATTAGATAAATTGAGAAAAATTGTGAAAAACTGAGAAATGAGAAAAAATTTGAAAAAATAAGAATAAATGAGAAAACCTGAGAAAAAATGAGAACATCTGAGAAAAACTGCAAACAAATGAGCAAAACAGAACAAATGAAAAGAACAGAAAAACTGAGAGAAAATCAAATGAGAAAAACTGAGAAACAAATGAGAAAAAATGAGAAAAAATGTGAAAAACTGAGAAAAATGTGAAAAACTGAGAAAAAAATCTGAAAAAATGAGACAAAAAGAGAAAAAATGAGAAAAACTGACAAAAACTGAGAAAAACTGAGAAAAAATGTAAAAAATGTGAAACTGCGAAAATATCAGTAAAAAGGCGGAAAAACTGCGAAAAAATGTGAACAAATGAGAAAAACTGGGAACAAATGAGAAAAACAGAAAAATTTGATAAAACAAATGAGAAAAACTGAGAAAAACAGAGAAAAACAAATGTGAAAAACTGAGAAAAACAAATGTGAAAAACTGAGCAAAACAAATGAGAAAAACTGAGGAACCCAAAAGAGAAAAACTGAAAAAATCTGAGAAAAACAATGAAAAACTGATAAAAAGAACGAAAAAATCTAAGAAAAAATGAAAAACAAGAAAAAACAGGGAAAAAAAATGAGAAAAATTGAGAAACAATGAGAAAAACAGAGTAAATGAGAAAAAATGAGAAAAAATGAGACAGAGAGAGAAAAATTGCGAAAAACTGAGAAAAATGTCAAAAACTGAGAAAAAATGTCAAAAAATAAGACATAAATTGAAAAATTGCGAAAACTGAGAAAAAAATGAGAAAAACTGCGAAAAAATGAGAAAAATTGCGAACAAATGAGAAAAACTGAGAAAAACAGAGAAAAAATGGGAAAAACAGAGTAAATGTGAAAAAATGAGAAAAAAGGAGACAAAGAGAAAAACATTGCGAAAAACTGAGAAAAAAATGTCAAAAAATAAGACAAAAAGAGAAAAATTGCGAAAAATGGAGAAAAAATGAGAAAAAATGAGAAAAACTGAGAAAAATGTGTAAAACTGAGAAAAAAATGTGAAAAAATGAGACAAAAAGAGAAAAAATGAGAAAAACTGACAAAAACTGAGAAAAACTGAGGAAAAATGTAAAAAATGTAAAACTGCGAGAATATCAGAAAAAATGCGGAAAAACTGCGAAAAAATGTGAAAAGCTGGGAACAAATGAGAAAAACAGAAAAATTGGATAAAACAAATGAGAAAAACTGAGAAAAACAGAGAAAAACAAATGTGAAAAACTGAGAAAAACAACTGTGAAAAACTGAGCAAAACAAATGAGAAGAACTGAGAGAAAATGAGAAAAACTGAGCAAAAGGAGAAACAATGAGGAAAACAAAGAAAAAGAAAGAAAAACTGTGAACATATCAGAAAAAATGAGAAAAACTGCAAAAAAATGAGAAAAATTGCGAACAAATGAGAAAAACTGGGAACAAATGAGAAAAACAGAGAAAAACAAATGTGAAAAACTGAGTAAAACAAATGTGAAAAACTGAGCAAAACAAAAGAGAAAAACTGAAAGGATCTCAGAAAAACAAATAAAACTGAAAAAAGAACGGAAAAATCTAAGAAAAACTGAAAAACAAGAAAAAACAGGGAAAAAAATGAGAAAAATGGAGAAAAAATGAGAAAAACTGAGCAAAAGGAGAAACAATGAGGAAAACAAACAAAGAAAAACTGCGAAAATATCAGAAAAAATGAGAAAAACTGAGAAAAAATGAGATAAACTGCGAACAAATGAGAAAAACTGGGAACAAATGAGAAAAACAGAAAAATTGGAAAAAACAAATGTGCAAAACTGAGCAAAATTGAGAAAAACAGAGAAATCTGAGAAAAACAACGAAAACAACTAATAAAAATTGAAAAACAAGAAAAAACGGAGAATAATTGCGAAAAACTGAAAAACTGAGAAAAAATGTGAGGAAATGAGAAAAAATGAGAAAAACTGAAAAAAAACGAGAAAATCTGAGCATTGAAAAAAAATGAAAAAATGAGAAAAACTGAGAAAAACTGAGAAAAACTGATGAAAAATGAGACAAAATGAGAAACACTGATAAAAAATGAGAGAAAATGATAAAAACTGAGAAAAAATGTGGAAAAAAATGAAAAAAATTAGAAAAACTGAGAAAAACTGAGAAAAAATGTAAAAGATGAGAATAAATGAGAAAAACTGAGAAAAACTCAGCAAAAGTAAGAACTTATAAAAAATGAGAAAAACTGAGAAAAAAATTAGAAAAATGGAGGAAAAATGAGAAAAACTGAGAAAAACTGATAAAAAAATGAGAGAAATGAGAAAAACTGAGAAAAAATGTGAAAAAATGAGATAAATTGAGAAAAATTGTGAAAAACTGAGAAATGAGAAAAAATTTGAAAAAATAAGAATAAATGAGAAAACCTGAGAAAAAATGAGAACATCTGAGAAAAACTGCAAACAAATGAGCAAAACAGAACAAATGAAAAGAACAGAAAAACTGAGAGAAAATCAAATGAGAAAAACTGAGAAACAAATGAGAAAAAATGAGAAAAACTGAGAAAAAAATTAGAAAAATGGAGGAAAAATGAGAAAAACTGAGAAAAACTGATAAAAAAAATGAGAGAAATGAGAAAAACTGAGAAAAAATGTGAAAAAATTAGATAAATTGAGAAAAATTGTGAAAAACTGAGAAATGAGAAAAAATTTGAAAAAATAAGAATAAATGAGAAAACCTGAGAAAAAATGAGAACATCTGAGAAAAACTGCAAACAAATGAGCAAAACAGAACAAATGAAAAGAACAGAAAAACTGAGAGAAAATCAAATGAGAAAAACTGAGAAACAAATGAGAAAAAATGAGAAAAAATGTGAAAAACTGAGAAAAATGTGAAAAACTGAGAAAAAAATCTGAAAAAATGAGACAAAAAGAGAAAAAATGAGAAAAACTGACAAAAACTGAGAAAAACTGAGAAAAAATGTAAAAAATGTGAAACTGCGAAAATATCAGTAAAAAGGCGGAAAAACTGCGAAAAAATGTGAACAAATGAGAAAAACTGGGAACAAATGAGAAAAACAGAAAAATTTGATAAAACAAATGAGAAAAACTGAGAAAAACAGAGAAAAACAAATGTGAAAAACTGAGAAAAACAAATGTGAAAAACTGAGCAAAACAAATGAGAAAAACTGAGGAACCCAAAAGAGAAAAACTGAAAAAATCTGAGATAAACAATGAAAAACTGATAAAAAGAACGAAAAAATCTAAGAAAAAATGAAAAACAAGAAAAAACAGGGAAAAAAAATGAGAAAAATTGAGAAACAATGAGAAAAACAGAGTAAATGAGAAAAAATGAGAAAAAATGAGACAAAGAGAGAAAAATTGCGAAAAACTGAGAAAAATGTAAAAAACTGAGAAAAAATGTCAAAAAATAAGACAAAAAGGGAAAAATTGCGAAAAATGGAGAAAAAAATGAGAAAAAATGAGAAAAAATGAGAAAAACTGAGAAAAATGTGAAAAAATGAGAAACAAATGTGAAAAAATGAGACAAAAAGAGAAAAAATGAGAAAAACTGACAAAAAATGAGAAAAACTGAGAAAAAAATTTGAAAAAATGAGGAAAAATGAGAAAAACTGAGAAAAACTGATAAAAAAAATGAGAGAAATGAGAAAAACAGAAAAAATGTGAAAAAATGTGACAAAATGAGAAAAATTGTGAAAAACTGAGAACTGAGAAAAAATGTGAAAAAATAAGAATAAATGAGAAAACCTGAGAAAAAATGAGAACATCTGAGAAAAACTGCAAACAAATGAGCAAAACAGAACAAATGAAAAGAACAGAAAAACTGAGAGAAACAGAAAATCAAATGAGAAAAACTGAGAAAAACAGAGAAAAAATGGGAAAAATTGCGAACAAATGAGAAAAACTGGGAACAAATGAGAAAAACAGAGAAAAAAAAATGTGAAAAACTGCGAAAAAATGAGAAAAATTGCGAACAAATGAGAAAAACTGAGAAAAACAGAGAAAAAATGGGAAAAATAGAGTAAATGTGAAAAAATGAGAAAAAAGGAGACAAAGAGAGAAACATTGCGAAAAACTGAGAAAAATGTGAAAAACTGAGAAAAAAATGTCAAAAAATAAGACAAAAAGAGAAAAATTGCGAAAAATGGAGAAAAAATGAGAAAAAATGAGAAAAACTGAGAAAAATGTGAAAAACTGAGAAAAAATGTGAAAAAATGAGACAAAAAGAGAAAAAATGAGAAAAACTGACAAAAACTGAGAAAAACTGAGGAAAAATGTAAAAAATGTAAAACTGCGAGAATATCAGAAAAAATGCGGAAAAACTGCGAAAAAATGAGAAAAGCTGGGAACAAATGAGAAAAACAGAAAAATTGGATAAAACAAATGAGAAAAACTGAGAAAAACAGAGAAAAACAAATGTGAAAAACTGAGAAAAACAACTGTGAAAAACTGAGCAAAACAAATGAGAACTGAGAGAAAATGAGAAAAACTGAGCAAAAGGAGAAACAATGAGGAAAACAAAGAAAAAGAAAGAAAAACTGTGAACATATCAGAAAAAATGAGAAAAACTGCAAAAAAATGAGAAAAATTGCGAACAAATGAGAAAAACTGGGAACAAATGAGAAAAACAGAGAAAAACAAATGTGAAAAACTGAGTAAAACAAATGTGAAAAACTGAGCAAAACAAAAGAGAAAAACTGAAAGAAGCTCAGAAAAACAAATAAAACTGATAAAAAAGAACGGAAAAATCTAAGAAAAACTGAAAAACAAGAAAAAACAGGGAAAAAAATGAGAAATATGGAGAAAAAATGAGAAAAACTGAGCAAAAGGAGAAACAATGAGGAAAACAAAGAAAAACAAAGAAAAACTGCGAAAATATCAGAAAAAATGAGAAAAACTGAGAAAAAATGAGATAAACTGCGAACAAATGAGAAAAACTGGGAACAAATGAGAAAAACAGAAAAATTGGAAAAAACAAATGTGCAAAACTGAGCAAAATTGAGAAAAACAGAGAAATCTGAGAAAAACAACGAAAACAACTAATAAAAATTGAAAAACAAGAAAAAACGGAGAATAATTGCGAAAAACTGAAAAACTGAGAAAAAATGTGAGGAAATGAGAAAAAATGAGAAAAACTGAAAAAAAACGAGAAAATCTGAGCATTGAAAAAAAATGAAAAAATGAGAAAAACTGAGAAAAACTGATGAAAAATGAGACAAAATGAGAAACACTGATAAAAAATGAGAGGAAATGATAAAAACTGAGAAAAAATGTGGAAAAAAAATGAAAAAAATTAGAAAAACTGAGAAAAACTGAGAAAAAATGTAAAAGATGAGAATAAATGAGAAAAACTGAGAAAAACTCAGCAAAAGTAAGAACTTATAAAAAATGAGAAAAACTGAGAAAAAAATTAGAAAAATGGAGGAAAAATGAGAAAAACTGAGCAAAAGGAGAAACAATGAGGAAAACAAAGAAAAACAAAGAAAAACTGCGAAAATATCAGAAAAAATGAGAAAAACTGAGAAAAAATGAGATAAACTGCGAACAAATGAGAAAAACTGGGAACAAATGAGAAAAACAGAAAAATTGGAAAAAACAAATGTGCAAAACTGAGCAAAATTGAGAAAAACAGAGAAATCTGAGAAAAACAACGAAAACAACTAATAAAAATTGAAAAACAAGAAAAAACGGAGAATAATTGCGAAAAACTGAAAAACTGAGAAAAAATGTGAGGAAATGAGAAAAAATGAGAAAAACTGAAAAAAAACGAGAAAATCTGAGCATTGAAAAAAAATGAAAAAATGAGAAAAACTGAGAAAAACTGATGAAAAATGAGACAAAATGAGAAACACTGATAAAAAATGAGAGAAAATGATAAAAACTGAGAAAAAATGTGGAAAAAAAATGAAAAAAATTAGAAAAACTGAGAAAAACTGATAAAAAATGTAAAAGATGAGAATAAATGAGAAAAACTGAGAAAAACTCAGCAAAAGTAAGAACTTATAAAAAATGAGAAAAACTGAGAAAAAAATTAGAAAAATGGAGGAAAAATGAGAAAAACTGAGAAAAACTGATAAAAAAATGAGAGAAATGAGAAAAACTGAGAAAAAATGTGAAAAAATGAGATAAATTGAGAAAAATTGTGAAAAACTGAGAAATGAGAAAAAATTTGAAAAAATAAGAATAAATGAGAAAACCTGAGAAAAAATGAGAACATCTGAGAAAAACTGCAAACAAATGAGCAAAACAGAACAAATGAAAAGAACAGAAAAACTGAGAGAAAATCAAATGAGAAAAACTGAGAAACAAATGAGAAAAAATGAGAAAAAATGTGAAAAACTGAGAAAAATGTGAAAAACTGAGAAAAAAATCTGAAAAAATGAGACAAAAAGAGAAAAAATGAGAAAAACTGACAAAAACTGAGAAAAACTGAGAAAAAATGTAAAAAATGTGAAACTGCGAAAATATCAGTAAAAAGGCGGAAAAACTGCGAAAAAATGTGAACAAATGAGAAAAACTGGGAACAAATGAGAAAAACAGAAAAATTTGATAAAACAAATGAGAAAAACTGAGAAAAACAGAGAAAAACAAATGTGAAAAACTGAGAAAAACAAATGTGAAAAACTGAGCAAAACAAATGAGAAAAACTGAGGAACCCAAAAGAGAAAAACTGAAAAAATCTGAGAAAAACAATGAAAAACTGATAAAAAGAACGAAAAAATCTAAGAAAAAATGAAAAACAAGAAAAAACAGGGAAAAAAAATGAGAAAAATTGAGAAACAATGAGAAAAACAGAGTAAATGAGAAAAAATGAGAAAAAATGAGACAAAGAGAGAAAAATTGCGAAAAACTGAGAAAAATGTAAAAAACTGAGAAAAAATGTCAAAAAATAAGACATAAATTGAAAAATTGCGAAAACTGAGAAAAAAATGAGAAAAACTGCGAAAAAATGAGAAAAATTGCGAACAAATGAGAAAAACTGAGAAAAACAGAGAAAAAATGGGAAAAACAGTGTAAATGTGAAAAAATGAGTAAAAAGGAGACAAAGAGAAAAACATTGCGAAAAACTGAGAAAAAAATGTCAAAAAATAATTCAAAAAGAGAAAAATTGCGAAAAATGGAGAAAAAATGAGAAAAAATGAGAAAAACTGAGAAAAATGTGTAAAACTGAGAAAAAAATGTGAAAAAATCAGACAAAAAGAGAAAAAATGAGAAAAACTGACAAAAACTGAGAAAAACTGAGGAAAAATGTAAAAAATGTAAAACTGCGAGAATATCAGAAAAAATGCGGAAAAACTGCAAAAAAATGTGAAAAGCTGGGAACAAATGAGAAAAACAGAAAAATTGGATAAAACAAATGAGAAAAACTGAGAAAAATTGAGAAACAATGAGAAAAACAGAGTAAATGAGAAAAAATGAGAAAAAATGAGACAAAGAGAGAAAAATTGCGAAAAACAGAGAAAAATGTAAAAAACTGAGAAAAAATGTCAAAAAATAAGACAAAAAGAGAAAAATTGCGAAAAATGGAGAAAAAAATGAGAAAAAATGACAAAAAATGAGAAAAACTGAGTAAAAAATTAGAAAAAATGAGGAAAAATCAGAAAATCTGAGAAAAACTGATAAAAAAATGAGAGAAATGAGAAAAACAGAAAAAATGTGAAAAAATGAGACAAAATGAGAAAAATTGTGAAAAACTGAGAACTGAGAAAAAATGTGAAAAAATAAGAATAAATGAGAAAACCTGAGAAAAAATGAGAACATCTGAGAAAAACTGCAAACAAATGAGCAAAACAGAACAAATGAAAAGAACAGAAAAACTGAGAGAAAATCAAATGAGAAAAACTGAGAAACAAATGAGAAAAAATGAGAAAAAATGTGAAAAACTGAGAAAAATGTGAAAAACTGAGAAAAAAATCTGAAAAAATGAGACAAAAAGAGAAAAAATGAGAAAAACTGACAAAAACTGAGAAAAACTGAGAAAAAATGTGAAAAATGTGAAACTGCGAAAATATCAGTAAAAAGGCGGAAAAACTGCGAAAAAATGTGAACAAATGAGAAAAACTGGGAACAAATGAGAAAAACAGAAAAATTTGATAAAACAAATGAGAAAAACTGAGAAAAACAGAGAAAAACAAATGTGAAAAACTGAGAAAAACAAATGTGAAAAACTGAGCAAAACAAATGAGAAAAACTGAGGAACCCAAAAGAGAAAAACTGAAAAAATCTGAGAAAAACAATGAAAAACTGATAAAAAGAACGAAAAAATCTAAGAAAAAATGAAAAACAAGAAAAAACAGGGAAAAAAAATGAGAAAAATTGAGAAACAATGAGAAAAACAGAGTAAATGAGAAAAAATGAGAAAAAATGAGACAAAGAGAGAAAAATTGCGAAAAACTGAGAAAAATGTAAAAAACTGAGAAAAAATGTCAAAAAATAAGACAAAAAGGGAAAAATTGCGAAAAATGGAGAAAAAAATGAGAAAAAATGAGAAAAAATGAGAAAAACTGAGAAAAATGTGAAAAAATGAGAAACAAATGTGAAAAAATGAGACAAAAAGAGAAAAAATGAGAAAAACTGACAAAAAATGAGAAAAACTGAGAAAAAAATTTGAAAAAATGAGGAAAAATGAGAAAAACTGAGAAAAACTGATAAAAAAATGAGAGAAATGAGAAAAACAGAAAAAATGTGAAAAAATGTGACAAAATGAGAAAAATTGTGAAAAACTGAGAACTGAGAAAAAATGTGAAAAAATAAGAATAAATGAGAAAACCTGAGAAAAAATGAGAACATCTGAGAAAAACTGCAAACAAATGAGCAAAACAGAACAAATGAAAAGAACAGAAAAACTGAGAGAAACAGAAAATCAAATGAGAAAAACTGAGAAAAACAGAGAAAAAATGGGAAAAATTGCGAACAAATGAGAAAAACTGGGAACAAATGAGAAAAACAGAGAAAAAAAAATGTGAAAAACAGCGAAAAAATGAGAAAAATTGCGAACAAATGAGAAAAACTGAGAAAAACAGAGAAAAAATGGGAAAAATAGAGTAAATGTGAAAAAATGAGAAAAAAGGAGACAAAGAGAGAAACATTGCGAAAAACTGAGAAAAATGTGAAAAACTGAGAAAAAAATGTCAAAAAATGAGACAAAAAGAGAAAAATTGCGAAAAATGGAGAAAAAATGAGAAAAAATGAGAAAAACTGAGAAAAATGTGAAAAACTGAGAAAAAATGTGAAAAAATGAGACAAAAAGAGAAAAAATGAGAAAAACTGACAAAAACTGAGAAAAACTGAGGAAAAATGTAAAAAATGTAAAACTGCGAGAATATCAGAAAAAATGCGGAAAAACTGCGAAAAAATGAGAAAAGCTGGGAACAAATGAGAAAAACAGAAAAATTGGATAAAACAAATGAGAAAAACTGAGAAAAACAGAGAAAAACAAATGTGAAAAACTGAGAAAAACAACTGTGAAAAACTGAGCAAAACAAATGAGAACTGAGAGAAAATGAGAAAAACTGAGCAAAAGGAGAAACAATGAGGAAAACAAAGAAAAAGAAAGAAAAACTGTGAACATATCAGAAAAAATGAGAAAAACTGCAAAAAAATGAGAAAAATTGCGAACAAATGAGAAAAACTGGGAACAAATGAGAAAAACAGAGAAAAACAAATGTGAAAAACTGAGTAAAACAAATGTGAAAAACTGAGCAAAACAAAAGAGAAAAACTGAAAGAAGCTCAGAAAAACAAATAAAACATAAAAAAGAACGGAAAAATCTAAGAAAAACTGAAAAACAAGAAAAAACAGGGAAAAAAATGAGAAATATGGAGAAAAAATGAGAAAAACTGAGCAAAAGGAGAAACAATGAGGAAAACAAAGAAAAACAAAGAAAAACTGCGAAAATATCAGAAAAAATGAGAAAAACTGAGAAAAAATGAGATAAACTGCGAACAAATGAGAAAAACTGGGAACAAATGAGAAAAACAGAAAAATTGGAAAAAACAAATGTGCAAAACTGAGCAAAATTGAGAAAAACAGAGAAATCTGAGAAAAACAACGAAAACAACTAATAAAAATTGAAAAACAAGAAAAAACGGAGAATAATTGCGAAAAACTGAAAAACTGAGAAAAAATGTGAGGAAATGAGAAAAAATGAGAAAAACTGAAAAAAAACGAGAAAATCTGAGCATTGAAAAAAAATGAAAAAATGAGAAAAACTGAGAAAAACTGATGAAAAATGAGACAAAATGAGAAACACTGATAAAAAATGAGAGGAAATGATAAAAACTGAGAAAAAATGTGGAAAAAAAATGAAAAAAATTAGAAAAACTGAGAAAAACTGAGAAAAAATGTAAAAGATGAGAATAAATGAGAAAAACTGAGAAAAACTCAGCAAAAGTAAGAACTTATAAAAAATGAGAAAAACTGAGAAAAAAATTAGAAAAATGGAGGAAAAATGAGAAAAACTGAGCAAAAGGAGAAACAATGAGGAAAACAAAGAAAAACAAAGAAAAACTGCGAAAATATCAGAAAAAATGAGAAAAACTGAGAAAAAATGAGATAAACTGCGAACAAATGAGAAAAACTGGGAACAAATGAGAAAAACAGAAAAATTGGAAAAAACAAATGTGCAAAACTGAGCAAAATTGAGAAAAACAGAGAAATCTGAGAAAAACAACGAAAACAACTAATAAAAATTGAAAAACAAGAAAAAACGGAGAATAATTGCGAAAAACTGAAAAACTGAGAAAAAATGTGAGGAAATGAGAAAAAATGAGAAAAACTGAAAAAAAACGAGAAAATCTGAGCATTGAAAAAAAATGAAATAATGAGAAAAACTGAGAAAAACTGAGAAAAACTGATGAAAAATGAGACAAAATGAGAAACACTGATAAAAAATGAGAGAAAATGATAAAAACTGAGAAAAAATGTGGAAAAAAATGAAAAAAATTAGAAAAACTGAGAAAAACTGAGAAAAAATGTAAAAGATGAGAATAAATGAGAAAAACTGAGAAAAACTCAGCAAAAGTAAGAACTTATAAAAAATGAGAAAAACTGAGAAAAAAATTAGAAAAATGGAGGAAAAATGAGAAAAACTGAGAAAAACTGATAAAAAAATGAGAGAAATGAGAAAAACTGAGAAAAAATATGAAAAAATTAGATAAATTGAGAAAAATTGTGAAAAACTGAGAAATGAGAAAAAATTTGAAAAAATAAGAATAAATGAGAAAACCTGAGAAAAAATGAGAACATCTGAGAAAAACTGCAAACAAATGAGCAAAACAGAACAAATGAAAAGAACAGAAAAACTGAGAGAAAATCAAATGAGAAAAACTGAGAAACAAATGAGAAAAAATGAGAAAAAATGTGAAAAACTGAGAAAAATGTGAAAAACTGAGAAAAAAATCTGAAAAAATGAGACAAAAAGAGAAAAAATGAGAAAAACTGACAAAAACTGAGAAAAACTGAGAAAAAATGTAAAAAATGTGAAACTGCGAAAATATCAGTAAAAAGGCGGAAAAACTGCGAAAAAATGTGAACAAATGAGAAAAACTGGGAACAAATGAGAAAAACAGAAAAATTTGATAAAACAAATGAGAAAAACTGAGAAAAACAGAGAAAAACAAATGTGAAAAACTGAGAAAAACAAATGTGAAAAACTGAGCAAAACAAATGAGAAAAACTGAGGAACCCAAAAGAGAAAAACTGAAAAAATCTGAGAAAAACAATGAAAAACTGATAAAAAGAACGAAAAAATCTAAGAAAAAATGAAAAACAAGAAAAAACAGGGAAAAAAAATGAGAAAAATTGAGAAACAATGAGAAAAACAGAGTAAATGAGAAAAAATGAGAAAAAATGAGACAAAGAGAGAAAAATTGCGAAAAACTGAGAAAAATGTAAAAAACTGAGAAAAAATGTCAAAAAATAAGACATAAATTGAAAAATTGCGAAAACTGAGAAAAAAATGAGAAAAACTGCGAAAAAATGAGAAAAATTGCGAACAAATGAGAAAAACTGAGAAAAACAGAGAAAAAATGGGAAAAACAGAGTAAATGTGAAAAAATGAGAAAAAAGGAGACAAAGAGAAAAACATTGCGAAAAACTGAGAAAAAAATGTCAAAAAATAAGACAAAAAGAGAAAAATTGCGAAAAATGGAGAAAAAATGAGAAAAAATGAGAAAAACTGAGAAAAATGTGTAAAACTGAGAAAAAAATGTGAAAAAATCAGAGAAAAAGAGAAAAAATGAGAAAAACTGACAAAAACTGAGAAAAACTGAGGAAAAATGTAAAAAATGTAAAACTGCGAGAATATCAGAAAAAATGCGGAAAAACTGCAAAAAAATGTGAAAAGCTGGGAACAAATGAGAAAAACAGAAAAATTGGATAAAACAAATGAGAAAAACTGAGAAAAATTGAGAAACAATGAGAAAAACAGAGTAAATGAGAAAAAATGAGAAAAAATGAGACAAAGAGAGAAAAATTGCGAAAAACAGAGAAAAATGTAAAAAACTGAGAAAAAATGTCAAAAAATAAGACAAAAAGAGAAAAATTGCGAAAAATGGAGAAAAAAATGAGAAAAAATGACAAAAAATGAGAAAAACTGAGTAAAAAATTAGAAAAAATGAGGAAAAATCAGAAAATCTGAGAAAAACTGATAAAAAAATGAGAGAAATGAGAAAAACAGAAAAAATGTGAAAAAATGAGACAAAATGAGAAAAATTGTGAAAAACTGAGAACTGAGAAAAAATGTGAAAAAATAAGAATAAATGAGAAAACCTGAGAAAAAATGAGAACATCTGAGAAAAACTGCAAACAAATGAGCAAAACAGAACAAATGAAAAGAACAGAAAAACTGAGAGAAAATCAAATGAGAAAAACTGAGAAACAAATGAGAAAAAATGAGAAAAAATGTGAAAAACTGAGAAAAATGTGAAAAACTGAGAAAAAAATCTGAAAAAATGAGACAAAAAGAGAAAAAATGAGAAAAACTGACAAAAACTGAGAAAAACTGAGAAAAAATGTGAAAAATGTGAAACTGCGAAAATATCAGTAAAAAGGCGGAAAAACTGCGAAAAAATGTGAACAAATGAGAAAAACTGGGAACAAATGAGAAAAACAGAAAAATTTGATAAAACAAATGAGAAAAACTGAGAAAAACAGAGAAAAACAAATGTGAAAAACTGAGAAAAACAAATGTGAAAAACTGAGCAAAACAAATGAGAAAAACTGAGGAACCCAAAAGAGAAAAACTGAAAAAATCTGAGAAAAACAATGAAAAACTGATAAAAAGAACGAAAAAATCTAAGAAAAAATGAAAAACAAGAAAAAACAGGGAAAAAAAATGAGAAAAATTGAGAAACAATGAGAAAAACAGAGTAAATGAGAAAAAATGAGAAAAAATGAGACAAAGAGAGAAAAATTGCGAAAAACTGAGAAAAATGTCAAAAACTGAGAAAAAATGTCAAAAAATAAGACATAAATTGAAAAATTGCGAAAACTGAGAAAAAAATGAGAAAAACTGCGAAAAAATGAGAAAAATTGCGAACAAATGAGAAAAACTGAGAAAAACAGAGAAAAAATGGGAAAAACAGAGTAAATGTGAAAAAATGAGAAAAAAGGAGACAAAGAGAAAAACATTGCGAAAAACTGAGAAAAAAATGTCAAAAAATAAGACAAAAAGAGAAAAATTGCGAAAAATGGAGAAAAAATGAGAAAAAATGAGAAAAACTGAGAAAAATGTGTAAAACTGAGAAAAAAATGTGAAAAAATGAGACAAAAAGAGAAAAAATGAGAAAAACTGACAAAAACTGAGAAAAACTGAGGAAAAATGTAAAAAATGTAAAACTGCGAGAATATCAGAAAAAATGCGGAAAAACTGCGAAAAAATGTGAAAAGCTGGGAACAAATGAGAAAAACAGAAAAATTGGATAAAACAAATGAGAAAAACTGAGAAAAACAGAGAAAAACAAATGTGAAAAACTGAGAAAAACAACTGTGAAAAACTGAGCAAAACAAATGATAAGAACTGAGAGAAAATGAGAAAAACTGAGCAAAAGGAGAAACAATGAGGAAAACAAAGAAAAAGAAAGAAAAACTGTGAACATATCAGAAAAAATGAGAAAAACTGCAAAAAAATGAGAAAAATTGCGAACAAATGAGAAAAACTGGGAACAAATGAGAAAAACAGAGAAAAACAAATGTGAAAAACTGAGTAAAACAAATGTGAAAAACTGAGCAAAACAAAAGAGAAAAACTGAAAGGATCTCAGAAAAACAAATAAAACTGATAAAAAAGAACGGAAAAATCTAAGAAAAACTGAAAAACAAGAAAAAACAGGGAAAAAATGAGAAAAATGGAGAAAAAATGAGAAAAACTGAGCAAAAGGAGAAACAATGAGGAAAACAAAGAAAAACAAAGAAAAACTGCGAAAATATCAGAAAAAATGAGAAAAACTGAGAAAAACAGAAAAACTGAGAAAAAAATAGAATAAACGAGAAAATTGAGAAAAACTGAGAAAAGCTGAGAAAAAATTAGAAAATTGAGAAAAAATGAGAAAAACTGAGAAAAGTAAATAAAAACTGCGAAAAAATCTGAGAAAAAAGCCTGAAAAATACTGAGAACAACTTAGAAAAAGTGAGAAGGAAAACTGAGAAGAAAAGCAGAAAAAAAACTGAGAAAATCTGAGAAAAACAAATGTGAAAAACTGAGAAAAACAAATGAGAAAAACTGAGAAAAACAAAAGAGCAAAACTGAGGAATACAAATGAGGAAAACTGAAAATTTCAAATGAGAAAAACTGAGAACAACAACGAAAAACTGAGAAAAACAACGAAAAAATCTTTGAAAAACTGAAAAAGAAAAAAAACCGAGAAAAAATTAGGTAAAAATGAGAAAAACAGAAAAACTGAGAAAAAATAGAATAAACGAGAAAATTGAGAAAAACTGAGAAAAACTGAGAAAAAATTAGAAAAATGAGAAAGAATGAGAAAAACTGAGGAAAGTAAATAAAAACTGAGAAAAAAACTGAGAAAAAAGCTGGAAAAAACTGAGAACAACTTAGAAAAACTGAGAAGAAAAACTGAGAAGAAAAACAGAAAAAAATGAGAAAAACTGAGAAAAACTAAGGTGAAAAACTGAGAAAAACAAATGAGCAAAACTGAGAAATACAAATGAGAAAAACTGAGAAAAACAAATGAGCAAAGCTGAGAAATACAAATGAGAAAAACTGAGAAAAACAAATGAGCAAAACTGAGAAATACAAATGAGAAAAACTGAGAAAAACAAATGAGCAAAACTGAGAAATACAAATGAGGAAAACTGAGAAAAACAAATGAGCAAAACTGAAAAATACAAATGAGAAAAACTGAGAAAAACAACGAAAAACTGAGAAAAACAACGAAAAAAACTATGAAAAACTGAAAAACAAAAAAAACTGAGAAAAAATGAGAAAATATGAGAAATTCTGGAAAGAAATGAGAAAAAATTAGGTAAAAATGAGAAAAACAGAAAAACTGAGAAAGAAATAGAATAAACGAGAAAATTGAGAAAAATTGACAAAAGCTGAGAAAAAGTTAGGAAAATGAGAAAAAATGAAAAAAACAGAGAATAACTGAAACAAATGTGAGAAACTGAGGAAAATAAATAAAAACTGAGAAAAAAATCAGAAAAACTTTGCAAAAAAACTGAAGAAAAATTGAGAAAAAAACTAAAAAAAAACTGAGAAAAACTGAGAAGAAAATCTGAGAAAAACTGAGCAGAAAAACTGAGAAGAAAAACTGAGAAAAAAAGAGAGAAAAAAAGTGAGAAAAACAACTGAGAAAATGTGAGAAAACACTGAGAAAAACTGAGAACAACTTAGAAAAACTGAGAAGAAAACTGAGAAGAAAAACAGAGAAGAAAAACAGAAAAAAATGAGAAAAACTGTGAAAAACAAATGTGAAAAACTGAGAAAAACAAATGAGCAAAACTGAGAAATACAAATGAGAAAAACTGAGAAAAACAAATGAGCAAAACTGAGAAATACAAATGAGAAAAACTGAGAAAAACAAATGAGCAAAACTGAGAATTACAAATGAGACAAACTGAAAAAAACAACGAAAAACTGAGAAAAACAACGAAAAAATCTACGAAAAACTGAAAAACAAAAAAAAACCAAGAAAAAATGAGCGAAAAATGAGAAAAACAGAAAAACTGAGAAAAAAATAGAATAAACGAGAAAATTGAAAAAAACTGTGAAAAGCTGAGAAAAAATTTAAAAATGAGAAAAAATGAGAAAAACTGACAAATACAAATGAGAAAAAATGAGAAAAACAACGAAAAACTGAGAAAAACAACGAAAACAACTATGGAATACTGAAAGACAAAAAAAACGGAGAAAAAATGAGAAAATATGAGAAATACCGAGAAAAAATGAGAAAAAATGTGGTAAAAATGAGAAAAACAGAAAAACTGAGAAAAAAATAGAGTAAATGAGAAAATTGAGAAAAAGTGAGAAACGCTGATAAAATATTAGAAAAATGAGAAAAAATGAGAAAAAACTGAGAATAACTGAGAAAAATGAGAAAAAATGAGGAAAATAAATAAAAACTGAGAAAAAAATCAGAAAAACTTTGCAAAAAACTGAGCAGAAAAATTGAGAAAAAAACTGAAAAAAAACTGAGAAAAACTGAGAAGAAAAACTGAGAAAAAAACTGAGAAAGAAAACTGAGAAAAACAACTGAGAAAATGTGAGAAAAAAACTGAGAAAAACTGAGAACAACTTAGAAAAACTGAGAAGGAAAACTGAGAAGAAAAACTGAGAAGAAAAACAGAAAAAACTGAGAAAAACTGAGAAAAACTAAGGTGAAAAACTGAGAAAAACAAATGAGCAAAACTGAGAAATACAAATGAGAAAAACTGAGAAAAACAAATGAGCACAACTGAGAAATACAAATGAGAAAAACTGAGAAAAACAAATGAGCAAAACTGAGAAATACAAATGAGAAAAACTGAGAACAACAACGAAAAACTGAGAAAAACAACGAAAAAATCTTTGAAAAACTGAAAAAGAAAAAAAACCGAGAAAAAATGAGGTAAAAATGAGAAAAACAGAAATCTGAGAAAAAATAGAATAAACGAGAAAATTGAGAAAAAGTGAGAAAAACTGAGAAAAAATTAGAAAAATGAGAAAAAATGAGAAAAACTGAGGAAAATAAATAAAAACTGAGAAAAAAACTGAGAAGAAAAACTGAGAAAAAAGCTATAAAATACTGAGAACAACTTACAAAAACTGAGAAGGAAAACTGAGAAGAAAAACTGAGAAGAAAAGCAGAAAAAAAACTGAGAAAAACTGAGAAAAACTGATGAAAAATGAGACAAAATGAGAAACACTGATAAAAAATGAGAGGAAATGATAAAAACTGAGAAAAAATGTGGAAAAAAAATGAAAAAAATTAGAAAAACTGAGAAAAACTGAGAAAAAATGTAAAAGATGAGAATAAATGAGAAAAACTGAGAAAAACTCAGCAAAAGTAAGAACTTATAAAAAATGAGAAAAACTGAGAAAAAAATTAGAAAAATGGAGGAAAAATGAGAAAAACTGAGCAAAAGGAGAAACAATGAGGAAAACAAAGAAAAACAAAGAAAAACTGCGAAAATATCAGAAAAAATGAGAAAAACTGAGAAAAAATGAGATAAACTGCGAACAAATGAGAAAAACTGGGAACAAATGAGAAAAACAGAAAAATTGGAAAAAACAAATGTGCAAAACTGAGCAAAATTGAGAAAAACAGAGAAATCTGAGAAAAACAACGAAAACAACTAATAAAAATTGAAAAACAAGAAAAAACGGAGAATAATTGCGAAAAACTGAAAAACTGAGAAAAAATGTGAGGAAATGAGAAAAAATGAGAAAAACTGAAAAAAAACGAGAAAATCTGAGCATTGAAAAAAAATGAAATAATGAGAAAAACTGAGAAAAACTGAGAAAAACTGATGAAAAATGAGACAAAATGAGAAACACTGATAAAAAATGAGAGAAAATGATAAAAACTGAGAAAAAATGTGGAAAAAAATGAAAAAAATTAGAAAAACTGAGAAAAACTGAGAAAAAATGTAAAAGATGAGAATAAATGAGAAAAACTGAGAAAAACTCAGCAAAAGTAAGAACTTATAAAAAATGAGAAAAACTGAGAAAAAAATTAGAAAAATGGAGGAAAAATGAGAAAAACTGAGAAAAACTGATAAAAAAATGAGAGAAATGAGAAAAACTGAGAAAAAATATGAAAAAATTAGATAAATTGAGAAAAATTGTGAAAAACTGAGAAATGAGAAAAAATTTGAAAAAATAAGAATAAATGAGAAAACCTGAGAAAAAATGAGAACATCTGAGAAAAACTGCAAACAAATGAGCAAAACAGAACAAATGAAAAGAACAGAAAAACTGAGAGAAAATCAAATGAGAAAAACTGAGAAACAAATGAGAAAAAATGAGAAAAAATGTGAAAAACTGAGAAAAATGTGAAAAACTGAGAAAAAAATCTGAAAAAATGAGACAAAAAGAGAAAAAATGAGAAAAACTGACAAAAACTGAGAAAAACTGAGAAAAAATGTAAAAAATGTGAAACTGCGAAAATATCAGTAAAAAGGCGGAAAAACTGCGAAAAAATGTGAACAAATGAGAAAAACTGGGAACAAATGAGAAAAACAGAAAAATTTGATAAAACAAATGAGAAAAACTGAGAAAAACAGAGAAAAACAAATGTGAAAAACTGAGAAAAACAAATGTGAAAAACTGAGCAAAACAAATGAGAAAAACTGAGGAACCCAAAAGAGAAAAACTGAAAAAATCTGAGAAAAACAATGAAAAACTGATAAAAAGAACGAAAAAATCTAAGAAAAAATGAAAAACAAGAAAAAACAGGGAAAAAAAATGAGAAAAATTGAGAAACAATGAGAAAAACAGAGTAAATGAGAAAAAATGAGAAAAAATGAGACAAAGAGAGAAAAATTGCGAAAAACTGAGAAAAATGTAAAAAACTGAGAAAAAATGTCAAAAAATAAGACATAAATTGAAAAATTGCGAAAACTGAGAAAAAAATGAGAAAAACTGCGAAAAAATGAGAAAAATTGCGAACAAATGAGAAAAACTGAGAAAAACAGAGAAAAAATGGGAAAAACAGAGTAAATGTGAAAAAATGAGAAAAAAGGAGACAAAGAGAAAAACATTGCGAAAAACTGAGAAAAAAATGTCAAAAAATAAGACAAAAAGAGAAAAATTGCGAAAAATGGAGAAAAAATGAGAAAAAATGAGAAAAACTGAGAAAAATGTGTAAAACTGAGAAAAAAATGTGAAAAAATCAGAGAAAAAGAGAAAAAATGAGAAAAACTGACAAAAACTGAGAAAAACTGAGGAAAAATGTAAAAAATGTAAAACTGCGAGAATATCAGAAAAAATGCGGAAAAACTGCAAAAAAATGTGAAAAGCTGGGAACAAATGAGAAAAACAGAAAAATTGGATAAAACAAATGAGAAAAACTGAGAAAAATTGAGAAACAATGAGAAAAACAGAGTAAATGAGAAAAAATGAGAAAAAATGAGACAAAGAGAGAAAAATTGCGAAAAACAGAGAAAAATGTAAAAAACTGAGAAAAAATGTCAAAAAATAAGACAAAAAGAGAAAAATTGCGAAAAATGGAGAAAAAAATGAGAAAAAATGACAAAAAATGAGAAAAACTGAGTAAAAAATTAGAAAAAATGAGGAAAAATCAGAAAATCTGAGAAAAACTGATAAAAAAATGAGAGAAATGAGAAAAACAGAAAAAATGTGAAAAAATGAGACAAAATGAGAAAAATTGTGAAAAACTGAGAACTGAGAAAAAATGTGAAAAAATAAGAATAAATGAGAAAACCTGAGAAAAAATGAGAACATCTGAGAAAAACTGCAAACAAATGAGCAAAACAGAACAAATGAAAAGAACAGAAAAACTGAGAGAAAATCAAATGAGAAAAACTGAGAAACAAATGAGAAAAAATGAGAAAAAATGTGAAAAACTGAGAAAAATGTGAAAAACTGAGAAAAAAATCTGAAAAAATGAGACAAAAAGAGAAAAAATGAGAAAAACTGACAAAAACTGAGAAAAAATGTGAAAAATGTGAAACTGCGAAAATATCAGTAAAAAGGCGGAAAAACTGCGAAAAAATGTGAACAAATGAGAAAAACTGGGAACAAATGAGAAAAACAGAAAAATTTGATAAAACAAATGAGAAAAACTGAGAAAAACAGAGAAAAACAAATGTGAAAAACTGAGAAAAACAAATGTGAAAAACTGAGCAAAACAAATGAGAAAAACTGAGGAACCCAAAAGAGAAAAACTGAAAAAATCTGAGAAAAACAATGAAAAACTGATAAAAAGAACGAAAAAATCTAAGAAAAAATGAAAAACAAGAAAAAACAGGGAAAAAAAATGAGAAAAATTGAGAAACAATGAGAAAAACAGAGTAAATGAGAAAAAATGAGAAAAAATGAGACAAAGAGAGAAAAATTGCGAAAAACTGAGAAAAATGTCAAAAACTGAGAAAAAATGTCAAAAAATAAGACATAAATTGAAAAATTGCGAAAACTGAGAAAAAAATGAGAAAAACTGCGAAAAAATGAGAAAAATTGCGAACAAATGAGAAAAACTGAGAAAAACAGAGAAAAAATGGGAAAAACAGAGTAAATGTGAAAAAATGAGAAAAAAGGAGACAAAGAGAAAAACATTGCGAAAAACTGAGAAAAAAATGTCAAAAAATAAGACAAAAAGAGAAAAATTGCGAAAAATGGAGAAAAAATGAGAAAAAATGAGAAAAACTGAGAAAAATGTGTAAAACTGAGAAAAAAATGTGAAAAAATGAGACAAAAAGAGAAAAAATGAGAAAAACTGACAAAAACTGAGAAAAACTGAGGAAAAATGTAAAAAATGTAAAACTGCGAGAATATCAGAAAAAATGCGGAAAAACTGCGAAAAAATGTGAAAAGCTGGGAACAAATGAGAAAAACAGAAAAATTGGATAAAACAAATGAGAAAAACTGAGAAAAACAGAGAAAAACAAATGTGAAAAACTGAGAAAAACAACTGTGAAAAACTGAGCAAAACAAATGAGAAGAACTGAGAGAAAATGAGAAAAACTGAGCAAAAGGAGAAACAATGAGGAAAACAAAGAAAAAGAAAGAAAAACTGTGAACATATCAGAAAAAATGAGAAAAACTGCAAAAAAATGAGAAAAATTGCGAACAAATGAGAAAAACTGGGAACAAATGAGAAAAACAGAGAAAAACAAATGTGAAAAACTGAGTAAAACAAATGTGAAAAACTGAGCAAAACAAAAGAGAAAAACTGAAAGGATCTCAGAAAAACAAATAAAACTGATAAAAAAGAACGGAAAAATCTAAGAAAAACTGAAAAACAAGAAAAAACAGGGAAAAAATGAGAAAAATGGAGAAAAAATGAGAAAAACTGAGCAAAAGGAGAAACAATGAGGAAAACAAAGAAAAACAAAGAAAAACTGCGAAAATATCAGAAAAAATGAGAAAAACTGAGAAAAACAGAAAAACTGAGAAAAAAATAGAATAAACGAGAAAATTGAGAAAAACTGAGAAAAGCTGAGAAAAAATTAGAAAATTGAGAAAAAATGAGAAAAACTGAGAAAAGTAAATAAAAACTGCGAAAAAATCTGAGAAAAAAGCCTGAAAAATACTGAGAACAACTTAGAAAAAGTGAGAAGGAAAACTGAGAAGAAAAGCAGAAAAAAAACTGAGAAAATCTGAGAAAAACAAATGTGAAAAACTGAGAAAAACAAATGAGAAAAACTGAGAAAAACAAAAGAGCAAAACTGAGGAATACAAATGAGGAAAACTGAAAATTTCAAATGAGAAAAACTGAGAACAACAACGAAAAACTGAGAAAAACAACGAAAAAATCTTTGAAAAACTGAAAAAGAAAAAAAACCGAGAAAAAATTAGGTAAAAATGAGAAAAACAGAAAAACTGAGAAAAAATAGAATAAACGAGAAAATTGAGAAAAACTGAGAAAAACTGAGAAAAAATTAGAAAAATGAGAAAGAATGAGAAAAACTGAGGAAAGTAAATAAAAACTGAGAAAAAAACTGAGAAAAAAGCTGGAAAAAACTGAGAACAACTTAGAAAAACTGAGAAGAAAAACTGAGAAGAAAAACAGAAAAAAATGAGAAAAACTGAGAAAAACTAAGGTGAAAAACTGAGAAAAACAAATGAGCAAAACTGAGAAATACAAATGAGAAAAACTGAGAAAAACAAATGAGCAAAGCTGAGAAATACAAATGAGAAAAACTGAGAAAAACAAATGAGCAAAACTGAGAAATACAAATGAGAAAAACTGAGAAAAACAAATGAGCAAAACTGAGAAATACAAATGAGGAAAACTGAGAAAAACAAATGAGCAAAACTGAAAAATACAAATGAGAAAAACTGAGAAAAACAACGAAAAACTGAGAAAAACAACGAAAAAAACTATGAAAAACTGAAAAACAAAAAAAACTGAGAAAAAATGAGAAAATATGAGAAATTCTGGAAAGAAATGAGAAAAAATTAGGTAAAAATGAGAAAAACAGAAAAACTGAGAAAGAAATAGAATAAACGAGAAAATTGAGAAAAATTGACAAAAGCTGAGAAAAAGTTAGGAAAATGAGAAAAAATGAAAAAAACAGAGAATAACTGAAACAAATGTGAGAAACTGAGGAAAATAAATAAAAACTGAGAAAAAAATCAGAAAAACTTTGCAAAAAAACTGAAGAAAAATTGAGAAAAAAACTAAAAAAAAACTGAGAAAAACTGAGAAGAAAATCTGAGAAAAACTGAGCAGAAAAACTGAGAAGAAAAACTGAGAAAAAAAGAGAGAAAAAAAGTGAGAAAAACAACTGAGAAAATGTGAGAAAACACTGAGAAAAACTGAGAACAACTTAGAAAAACTGAGAAGAAAACTGAGAAGAAAAACAGAGAAGAAAAACAGAAAAAAATGAGAAAAACTGTGAAAAACAAATGTGAAAAACTGAGAAAAACAAATGAGCAAAACTGAGAAATACAAATGAGAAAAACTGAGAAAAACAAATGAGCAAAACTGAGAAATACAAATGAGAAAAACTGAGAAAAACAAATGAGCAAAACTGAGAATTACAAATGAGACAAACTGAAAAAAACAACGAAAAACTGAGAAAAACAACGAAAAAATCTACGAAAAACTGAAAAACAAAAAAAAACCAAGAAAAAATGAGCGAAAAATGAGAAAAACAGAAAAACTGAGAAAAAAATAGAATAAACGAGAAAATTGAAAAAAACTGTGAAAAGCTGAGAAAAAATTTAAAAATGAGAAAAAATGAGAAAAACTGACAAATACAAATGAGAAAAAATGAGAAAAACAACGAAAAACTGAGAAAAACAACGAAAACAACTATGGAATACTGAAAGACAAAAAAAACGGAGAAAAAATGAGAAAATATGAGAAATACCGAGAAAAAATGAGAAAAAATGTGGTAAAAATGAGAAAAACAGAAAAACTGAGAAAAAAATAGAGTAAATGAGAAAATTGAGAAAAAGTGAGAAACGCTGATAAAATATTAGAAAAATGAGAAAAAATGAGAAAAAACTGAGAATAACTGAGAAAAATGAGAAAAAATGAGGAAAATAAATAAAAACTGAGAAAAAAATCAGAAAAACTTTGCAAAAAACTGAGCAGAAAAATTGAGAAAAAAACTGAAAAAAAACTGAGAAAAACTGAGAAGAAAAACTGAGAAAAAAACTGAGAAAGAAAACTGAGAAAAACAACTGAGAAAATGTGAGAAAAAAACTGAGAAAAACTGAGAACAACTTAGAAAAACTGAGAAGGAAAACTGAGAAGAAAAACTGAGAAGAAAAACAGAAAAAACTGAGAAAAACTGAGAAAAACTAAGGTGAAAAACTGAGAAAAACAAATGAGCAAAACTGAGAAATACAAATGAGAAAAACTGAGAAAAACAAATGAGCACAACTGAGAAATACAAATGAGAAAAACTGAGAAAAACAAATGAGCAAAACTGAGAAATACAAATGAGAAAAACTGAGAACAACAACGAAAAACTGAGAAAAACAACGAAAAAATCTTTGAAAAACTGAAAAAGAAAAAAAACCGAGAAAAAATGAGGTAAAAATGAGAAAAACAGAAATCTGAGAAAAAATAGAATAAACGAGAAAATTGAGAAAAAGTGAGAAAAACTGAGAAAAAATTAGAAAAATGAGAAAAAATGAGAAAAACTGAGGAAAATAAATAAAAACTGAGAAAAAAACTGAGAAGAAAAACTGAGAAAAAAGCTATAAAATACTGAGAACAACTTACAAAAACTGAGAAGGAAAACTGAGAAGAAAAACTGAGAAGAAAAGCAGAAAAAAAACTGAGAAAAACTGAGAAAAAGATAAAAAAAAACGACAACAAATGAGAAAAAATGAGGTAAAAATGAGAAAAACAGAAAAACTGAGAAAAAAATAGAATAAACGAGAAAATTGAGAAAAACTGAGAAAAGCTGAGAAAAAATTAGGAAATTGAGAAAAAATGAGAAAAACTGAGAAAAGTAAATAAAAACTGCGAAAAAATCTGAGAAAAAAGCTGGAAAAATACTGAGAACAACTTAGAAAAAGTGAGAAGGAAAACTGAGAAGAAAAGCAGAAAAAAAACTGAGAAAATCTGAGAAAAACAAATGTGAAAAACTGAGAAAAACAAATGAGAAAAACTGAGAAAAACAAAAGAGCAAAACTGAGGAATACAAATGAGGAAAACTGAAAATTTCAAATGAGAAAAACTGAGAACAACAACGAAAAACTGAGAAAAACAACGAAAAAATCTTTGAAAAACTGAAAAAGAAAAAAAACCGAGAAAAAATGAGGTAAAAATGAGAAAAACAGAAAAACTGAGAAAAAATAGAATAAATGAGAAAATTGAGAAAAACTGAGAAAAACTGAGAAAAAATTAGAAAAATGAGAAAGAATGAGAAAAACTGAGGAAAGTAAATAAAAACTGAGAAAAAAACTGAGAAAAAAGCTGGCAAAAACTGAGAACAACTTAGAAAAACTGAGAAGAAAAACTGAGAAGAAAAACAGAAAAAAATGAGAAAAACTGAGAAAAACTAAGGTGAAAAACTGAGAAAAACAAGTGAGCAAAACTGAGAAATACAAATGAGAAAAACTGAGAAAAACAAATGAGCAAAACTGAGAAATACAAATGAGAAAAACTGAGAAAAACAAATGAGCAAAACTGAGAAATACAAATGAGAAAAACTGAGAAAAACAAATGAGCAAAACTGAGAAATACAAATGAGGAAAACTGAGAAAAACAAATGAGCAAAACTGAAAAATACAAATGAGAAAAACTGAGAAAAACAACGAAAAACTGAGAAAAACAACGAAAAAAACTATGAAAAACTGAAAAACAAAAAAAACTGAGAAAAAATGAGAAAATATGAGAAATACTGGAAAGAAATGAGAAAAAATGAGGTAAAAATGAGAAAAACAGAAAAACTGAGAAAGAAATAGAATAAACGAGAAAATTGAGAAAAATTGACAAAAGCTGAGAAAAAGTTAGGAAAATGAGAAAAAATGAAAAAAACAGAGAATAACTGAAAAAATGTGAGAAACTGAGGAAAATAAATAAAAACTGAGAAAAAATCAGAAAAACTTTGCAAAAAAACTGAAGAAAAATTGAGAAAAAACTGAAAAAAAACTGAGAAAAACTGAGAAGAAAATCTGAGAAAAACTGAGCAGAAAAACTGAGAAGAAAAACTGAGAAAAAAAGAGAGAAAAAAAGTGAGAAAAACAACTGAGAAAATGTGAGAAAACACTGAGAAAAACTGAGAACAACTTAGAAAAACTGAGAAGAAAACTGAGAAGAAAAACAGAGAAGAAAAACAGAAAAAAATGAGAAAAACTGTGAAAAACAAATGTGAAAAACTGAGAAAAACAAATGAGCAAAACTGAGAAATACAAATGAGAAAAACTGAGAAAAACAAATGAGCAAAACTGAGAAATACAATTGAGAAAAACTGAGAAAAACAAATGAGCAAAACTGAGAATTACAAATGAGACAAACTGAGAAAAACAACGAAAAACTGAGAAAAACAACGAAAAAATCTATGAAAAACTGAAAAACAAAAAAAAACCAAGAAAAAATGAGGGAAAAATGAGAAAAACAGAAAAACTGAGAAAAAAATAGAATAAACGAGAAAATTGAAAAAAACTGTGAAAAGCTGAGAAAAAATTTAAAAATGAGAAAAAATGAGAAAAACTGAGAAATACAAATGAGAAAAAATGAGAAAAACAACGAAAAACTGAGAAAAACAACGAAAACAACTATGGAATACTGAAAGACAAAAAAAACGGAGAAAAAATGAGAAAATATGAGAAATACCGAGAAAAAATGAGAAAAAATGAGGTAAAAATGAGAAAAACAGAAAAACTGAGAAAAAAATAGAGTAAATGAGAAAATTGAGAAAAAGTGAGAAACGCTGAGAAAATATTAGAAAAATGAGAAAAAATGAGAAAAACTGAGAATAACTGAGAAAAATGAGAAAAAATGAGGAAAATAAATAAAAACTGAGAAAAAAATCAGAAAAACTTTGCAAAAAACTGAAGAAAAATTGAGAAAAAAACTGAAAAAAACTGAGAAAAACTGAGAAGAAAAACTGAGAAAGAAAACTGAGAAAAACAACTGAGAAAATGTGAGAAAAAAACTGAGAAAAACTGAGAACAACTTAGAAAAACTGAGAAGAAAAACTGAGAAGAAAAACAGAAAAAACTGAGAAAAACTGAGAAAAAGTAAGGTGAAAAACTGAGAAAAACAAATGAGCAAAACTGAGAAATACAAATGAGAAAAACTGAGAAAAACAAATGAGCACTACTGAGAAATACAAATGAGAAAAACTGAGAAAAACAAATGAGCAAAACTGAGAAATACAAATGAGAAAAACTGAGAACAACAACGAAAAACTGAGAAAAACAACAAAAAAATCTTTGAAAAACTGAAAAAGAAAAAAAACCGAGAAAAAATGAGGTAAAAATGAGAAAAACAGAAAAACTGAGAAAAAATAGAATAAACGAGAAAATTGAGAAAAAGTGAGAAAAACTGAGAAAAAATTAGAAAAATGAGAAAAAATGAGAAAAACTGAGGAAAATAAATAAAAACTGAGAAAAAAACTGAGAAGAAAAACTGAGAAAAAAGCTATAAAATACTGAGAACAACTTACAAAAACTGAGAAGGAAAACTGAGAAGAATAACTGAGAAGAAAAGCAGAAAAAAAACTGAGAAAAACTGAGAAAAAGATAAAAAACCGACAACAAATGAGAAAAAATGAGGTAAAAATGAGAAAAACAGAAAAACTGAGAAAAAAATAGAATAAACGAGAAAATTGAGAAAAACTGAGAAAAGCTGAGAAAAAATTAGAAAATTGAGAAAAAATGAGAAAAACTGAGAAAAGTAAATAAAAACTGCGAAAAAATCTGAGAAAAAAGCTGGAAAAATACTGAGAACAACTTAGAAAAAGTGAGAAGGAAAACTGAGAAGAAAAGCAGAAAAAAAACTGAGAAAATCTGAGAAAAACAAATGTGAAAAACTGAGAAAAACAAATGAGAAAAACTGAGAAAAACAAAAGAGCAAAACTGAGGAATACAAATGAGGAAAACTGAAAATTTCAAATGAGAAAAACTGAGAACAACAACGAAAAACTGAGAAAAACAACGAAAAAATCTTTGAAAAACTGAAAAAGAAAAAAAACCGAGAAAAAATGAGGTAAAAATGAGAAAAACAGAAAAACTGAGAAAAAATAGAATAAACGAGAAAATTGAGAAAAACTGAGAAAAACTGAGAAAAAATTAGAAAAATGAGAAAGAATGAGAAAAACTGAGGAAAGTAAATAAAAACTGAGAAAAAAACTGAGAAAAAAGCTGGAAAAAAACTGAGAACAACTTAGAAAAACTGAGAAGAAAAACTGAGAAGAAAAACAGAAAAAAATGAGAAAAACTGAGAAAAACTAAGGTGAAAAATTGAGAAAAAAACTGAGAAAGAAAACTGTGAAAAACAACTGAGAAAATGTGAGAAAAAAACTGAGAAAAACTGAGAACAACTTAGAAAAACTGAGAAGGAAAACTGAGAAGAAAAACTGAGAAGAAAAACAGAAAAAAATGAGAAAAACTGAGAATAACTGAGAAAAAATGAGAAAAACTGAGGAAAATAAATAAATACTGAGAAAAACAAAAGAGCAAAACTGAGAAATACAAATGAGAAAAACTGAGAAAAACAAATGAGCAAAACTGAGAAATACAAATGAGAAAAACTGAGAAAAACAAATGAGCAAAACTGAGAAATACAAATGAGAATAACTGAGAAAAACAAATGAGCAAAACTGAGAAATACAAATGAGGAAAACTGAGAAAAACAAATGAGCAAAACTGAAAAATACAAATGAGAAAAACTGAGAAAAACAACGAAAAACTGAGAAAAACAACGAAAAAATCTATGAAAAACTGAAAAACAAAAAAAAAAAAGAAAAAATGAGGTAAAAATGAGAAAAACAGAAAAACTGAGAAAAAAATACAATAAACGAGAAAATTGAGAAAAACTGAGAAACGCTGAGAAAATATTAGAAAAATGAGAAAAAATGAGAAAAACAGAGAACAACTGAGATAAATGAGAAAAAATGAGGAAAATAAATAAAATCTGAGAAAAAAATCAGAAAAACTTTGCAAAAAACTGAGATGAAAAATTGAGAAAAAAACTGAAAAAAACTGAGAAAAACTGAGAAGAACATCTGAGAAAAACTGAGCAGAAAAACTGAGAAGAAAAACTGAGAAAAAAACTGAGGAAGAAAACTGAGAAAAACAACTGAGAAAATGTGAGAAATACCGAGAAAAAATGAGAAAAATAGAGGTAAAAATGAGAAAAACAGAAAAACTGAGAAAAAAATAGAATAAATGAGAAAATTGAGAAAAAGTGAGAAACGCTGAGAAAATATTAGAAAAATGAGAAAAAATGAGAAAAACTGAGAATAACTGAGAAAAATGAGAAAAAATGAGGAAAATAAATAAAAACTGAGAAAAAAATCAGAAAAACTTTGCAAAAAACTGAGAAGAAAAATTGAGAAAAAAACTGAAAAAAAACTGAGAAAAACTGAGAAGAAAAACTGAGAAAAAAACTGAGAAAGAAAACTGTGAAAAACAACTGAGAAAATGTGAGAAAAAAACTGAGAAAAACTGAGAACAACTTAGAAAAACTGAGAAGGAAAACTGAGAAGAAAAACTGAGAAGAAAAACAGAAAAAAATGAGAAAAACTGAGAAAAACTAAGGTGAAAAACTGAGAAAAACAAATGAGCAAAACTGAGAAATACAAATGAGAAAAACTGAGGAAAATAATAAAAACTGAGAAGAAAATTTGAGAAAAACTGAGCAGAAAAACTGAGAAGAAAAGCTGAGAAAAAAACTGAGGAAGAAAACTGAGAAAAACAACTGAGAAAATGTGAGAAATACCGAGAAAAAATGAGAAAAATAGAGGTAAAAATGAGAAAAACAGAAAAACTGAGAAAAAAATAGAATAAATGAGAAAATTGAGAAAAAGTGAGAAACGCTGAGAAAATATTCGAAAAATGAGAAAAAATGAGAAAAACTGAGAATAACTGAGAAAAATGAGAAAAAATGAGGAAAATAAATAAAAACTGAGAAAAAAATCAGAACAACTTTGCAAAAAACTGAGAAGAAAAATTGAGAAAAAAACTGAAAAAAAACTGAGAAAAACTGAGAAGAAAAACTGAGAAAAAAACTGAGAAAGAAAACTGTGAAAAACAACTGAGAAAATGTGAGAAAAAAACTGAGAAAAACTGAGAACAACTTAGAAAAACTGAGAAGGAAAACTGAGAAGAAAAACTGAGAAAAACAAATGTGAAAAACTGAGAAAAACAAATGAGAAAAACTGAGAAAAACAAAAGAGCAAAACTGAGGAATACAAATGAGGAAAACTGAAAATTTCAAATGAGAAAAACTGAGAACAACAACGAAAAACTGAGAAAAACAACGAAAAAATCTTTGAAAAACTGAAAAAGAAAAAAAACCGAGAAAACATGAGGTAAAAATGAGAAAAACAGAAAAACTGAGAAAAAATAGAATAAACGAGAAAATTGAGAAAAACTGAGAAAAACTGAGAAAAAATTAGAAAAATGAGAAAGAATGAGAAAAACTGAGGAAAGTAAATAAAAACTGAGAAAAAAACTGAGAAAAAAGCTGGAAAAAAACTGAGAACAACTTAGAAAAACTGAGAAGAAAAACTGAGAAGAAAAACAGAAAAAAATGAGAAAAACTGAGAAAAACTAAGGTGAAAAACTGAGAAAAACAAATGAGCAAAACTGAGAAATACAAATGAGAAAAACTGAGAAAAACAACGAAAAACTGAGAAAAACAACGAAAAAAACTATGAAAAACTGAAAAACAAAAAAAACTGAGAAAAAATGAGAAAATATGAGAAATACTGGAAAGAAATGAGAAAAAATTAGGTAAAAATGAGAAAAACAGAAAAACTGAGAAAGAAATAGAATAAACGAGAAAATTGAGAAAAATTGGCAAAAGCTGAGCAAAAGTTAGGAAAATGAGAAAAAATGAAAAAAACAGAGAATAACTGAAAAAAATGTGAGAAACTGAGGAAAATAAATAAAAACTGAGAAAAAAATCAGAAAAACTTTGCAAAAAAACTGAAGAAAAATTGAGAAAAAAACTGAAAAAAAACTGAGAAAAACTGAGAAGAAAATCTGAGAAAAACTGAGCAGAAAAACTGAGAAGAAAAACTGAGAAAAAAAGAGAGAAAAAAAGTGAGAAAAACAACTGAGAAAATGTGAGAAAACACTGAGAAAAACTTAGAACAACTTAGAAAAACTGAGAAGAAAACTGAGAAGAAAAACTGAGAAGAAAAACAGAAAAAAATGAGAAAAACTGAGAAAAACAAATGTGAAAAACTGAGAAAAACAAATGAGCAAAACTGAGAAATGCAAATGAGAAAAACAGAAAAACAAATGAGCAAAACTGAGAAATACAAATGAGAAAAACTGAGAAAAACAAATGAGCAAAACTGAGAAATACAAATGAGAAAAACTGAGAAAAACAACGAAAAACTGAGAAAAACAACGAAAAAATCTATGAAAAACTGAAAAACAAAAAAAACCAAGAAAAAATGAGGTAAAAATGAGAAAAACAGAAAAACTGAGAAAAAAATACAACAAACGAGAAAATTGAGAAAAACTGAGAAACGCTGAGAAAATATTAGAAAAATGAGAAAAAATGAGAAAAACAGAGAACAACTGAGATAAATGAGAAAAAATGAGGAAAATAAATAAAATCTGAGAAAAAAATCAGAAAAACTTTGCAAAAAACTGAGATGAAAAATTGAGAAAAAAACTGAAAAAAACTGAGAAAAACTGAGAAGAACATCTGAGAAAAACTGAGCAGAAAAACTGAGAAGAAAAACTGAGAAAAAAACTGAGGAAGAAAACTGAGAAAAACAACTGAGAAAATGTGAGAAATACCGAGAAAAAATGAGAAAAATAGAGGTAAAAATGAGAAAAACAGAAAAACTGAGAAAAAAATAGAATAAATGAGAAAATTGAGAAAAAGTGAGAAACGCTGAGAAAATATTAGAAAAATGAGAAAAAATGAGAAAAACTGAGAATAACTGAGAAAAATGAGAAAAAATGAGGAAAATAAATAAAAACTGAGAAAAAAATCTGAAAAACTTTGCAAAAAACTGAGAAGAAAAATTGAGAAAAAAACTGAAAAAAAACTGAGAAAAACTGAGAAGAAAAACTGAGAAAAAAACTGAGAAAGAAAACTGTGAAAAACAACTGAGAAAATGTGAGAAAAAAACTGAGAAAAACTGAGAACAACTTCGAAAAACTGAGAAGGAAAACTGAGAAGAAAAACTGAGAAGAAAAACAGAAAAAAATGAGAAAAACTGAGAAAAACTAAGGTGAAAAACTGAGAAAAACAAATGAGCAAAACTGAGAAATACAAATGAGAAAAACTGAGAAAAACAAATGAGCAAGACTGAGAAATACAAATGAGAAAAACTGAGAAAAACAAATGAGCAAAACTGAGAAATACAAATGAGAAAACCTGAGAACAACAACGAAAAACTGAGAAAAACAACAAAAAAATCTTTGAAAAACTGAAAAAGAAAAAAAACCGAGAAAAAATGAGGTAAAAATGAGAAAAACAGAAAAACTGAGAAAAAATAGAATAAACGAGAAAATTGAGAAAAAGTGAGAAAAACTGAGAAAAAATTAGAAAAATGAGAAAAAATGAGAAAAACTGAGGAAAATAAATAAAAACTGAGAAAAAAACTGAGAAGAAAAACTGAGAAAAAAGCTATAAAATACTGAGAACAACTTACAAAAACTGAGAAGGAAAACTGAGAAGAATAACTGAGAAGAAAAGCAGAAAAAAAACTGAGAAAAACTGAGAAAAAGATAAAAAACCGACAACAAATGAGAAAAAATGAGGTAAAAATGAGAAAAACAGAAAAACTGAGAAAAAAATAGAATAAACGAGAAAATTGAGAAAAACTGAGAAAAGCTGAGAAAAAATTAGAAAATTGAGAAAAAATGAGAAAAACTGAGAAAAGTAAATAAAAACTGCGAAAAAATCTGAGAAAAAAGCTGGAAAAATACTGAGAACAACTTAGAAAAAGTGAGAAGGAAAACTGAGAAGAAAAGCAGAAAAAAAACTGAGAAAATCTGAGAAAAACAAATGTGAAAAACTGAGAAAAACAAATGAGAAAAACTGAGAAAAACAAAAGAGCAAAACTGAGGAATACAAATGAGGAAAACTGAAAATTTCAAATGAGAAAAACTGAGAACAACAACGAAAAACTGAGAAAAACAACGAAAAAATCTTTGAAAAACTGAAAAAGAAAAAAAACCGAGAAAAAATGAGGTAAAAATGAGAAAAACAGAAAAACTGACAAAAAATAGAATAAATGAGAAAATTGAGAAAAACTGAGAAAAACTGAGAAAAAATTAGAAAAATGAGAAAGAATGAGAAAAACTGAGGAAAGTAAATAAAAACTGAGAAAAAAACTGAGAAAAAAGCTGGCAAAAACTGAGAACAACTTAGAAAAACTGAGAAGAAAAACTGAGAAGAAAAACAGAAAAAAATGAGAAAAACTGAGAAAAACTAAGGTGAAAAACTGAGAAAAACAAGTGAGCAAAACTGAGAAATACAAATGAGAAAAACTGAGAAAAACAAATGAGCAAAACTGAGAAATACAAATGAGAAAAACTGAGAAAAACAAATGAGCAAAACTGAGAAATACAAATGAGAAAAACTGAGAAAAACAAATGAGCAAAACTGAGAAATACAAATGAGGAAAACTGAGAAAAACAAATGAGCAAAACTGAAAAATACAAATGAGAAAAACTGAGAAAAACAACGAAAAACTGAGAAAAACAACGAAAAAAACTATGAAAAACTGAAAAACAAAAAAAACTGAGAAAAAATGAGAAAATATGAGAAATACTGGAAAGAAATGAGAAAAAATTAGGTAAAAATGAGAAAAACAGAAAAACTGAGAAAGAAATAGAATAAACGAGAAAATTGAGAAAAATTGACAAAAGCTGAGAAAAAGTTAGGAAAATGAGAAAAAATGAAAAAAACAGAGAATAACTGAAAAAAATGTGAGAAACTGAGGAAAATAAATAAAAACTGAGAAAAAAATCAGAAAAACTTTGCAAAAAAACTGAAGAAAAATTGAGAAAAAACTGAAAAAAAACTGAGAAAAACTGAGAAGAAAATCTGAGAAAAACTGAGCAGAAAAACTGAGAAGAAAAACTGAGAAAAAAAGAGAGAAAAAAAGTGAGAAAAACAACTGAGAAAATGTGAGAAAACACTGAGAAAAACTGAGAACAACTTAGAAAAACTGAGAAGAAAACTGAGAAGAAAAACAGAGAAGAAAAACAGAAAAAAATGAGAAAAACTGTGAAAAACAAATGTGAAAAACTGAGAAAAACAAATGAGCAAAACTGAGAAATACAAATGAGAAAAACTGAGAAAAACAAATGAGCAAAACTGAGAAATACAAATGAGAAAAACTGAGAAAAACAAATGAGCAAAACTGAGAATTACAAATGAGACAAACTGAGAAAAACAACGAAAAACTGAGAAAAACAACGAAAAAATCTATGAAAAACTGAAAAACAAAAAAAAACCAAGAAAAAATGAGGGAAAAATGAGAAAAACAGAAAAACTGAGAAAAAAATAGAATAAACGAGAAAATTGAAAAAAACTGTGAAAAGCTGAGAAAAAATTTAAAAATGAGAAAAAATGAGAAAAACTGAGAAATACAAATGAGAAAAAATGAGAAAAACAACGAAAAACTGAGAAAAACAACGAAAACAACTATGGAATACTGAAAGACAAAAAAAACGGAGAAAAAATGAGAAAATATGAGAAATACCGAGAAAAAATGAGAAAAAATGAGGTAAAAATGAGAAAAACAGAAAAACTGAGAAAAAAATAGAGTAAATGAGAAAATTGAGAAAAAGTGAGAAACGCTGAGAAAATATTAGAAAAATGAGAAAAAATGAGAAAAACTGAGAATAACTGAGAAAAATGAGAAAAAATGAGGAAAATAAATAAAAACTGAGAAAAAAATCAGAAAAACTTTGCAAAAAACTGAAGAAAAATTGAGAAAAAAACTGAAAAAAACTGAGAAAAACTGAGAAGAAAAACTGAGAAAAAAACTGAGAAAGAAAACTGAGAAAAACAACTGAGAAAATGTGAGAAAAAAACTGAGAAAAACTGAGAACAACTTAGAAAAACTGAGAAGAAAAACTGAGAAGAAAAACAGAAAAAACTGAGAAAAACTGAGAAAAACTAAGGTGAAAAACTGAGAAAAACAAATGAGCAAAACTGAGAAATACAAATGAGAAAAACTGAGAAAAACAAATGAGCACTACTGAGAAATACAAATGAGAAAAACTGAGAAAAACAAATGAGCAAAACTGAGAAATACAAATGAGAAAAACTGAGAACAACAACGAAAAACTGAGAAAAACAACAAAAAAATCTTTGAAAAACTGAAAAAGAAAAAAAACCGAGAAAAAATGAGGTAAAAATGAGAAAAACAGAAAAACTGAGAAAAAATAGAATAAACGAGAAAATTGAGAAAAAGTGAGAAAAACTGAGAAAAAATTAGAAAAATGAGAAAAAATGAGAAAAACTGAGGAAAATAAATAAAAACTGAGAAAAAAACTGAGAAGAAAAACTGAGAAAAAAGCTATAAAATACTGAGAACAACTTACAAAAACTGAGAAGGAAAACTGAGAAGAATAACTGAGAAGAAAAGCAGAAAAAAAACTGAGAAAAACTGAGAAAAAGATAAAAAACCGACAACAAATGAGAAAAAATGAGGTAAAAATGAGAAAAACAGAAAAACTGAGAAAAAAATAGAATAAACGAGAAAATTGAGAAAAACTGAGAAAAGCTGAGAAAAAATTAGAAAATTGAGAAAAAATGAGAAAAACTGAGAAAAGTAAATAAAAACTGCGAAAAAATCTGAGAAAAAAGCTGGAAAAATACTGAGAACAACTTAGAAAAAGTGAGAAGGAAAACTGAGAAGAAAAGCAGAAAAAAAACTGAGAAAATCTGAGAAAAACAAATGTGAAAAACTGAGAAAAACAAATGAGAAAAACTGAGAAAAACAAAAGAGCAAAACTGAGGAATACAAATGAGGAAAACTGAAAATTTCAAATGAGAAAAACTGAGAACAACAACGAAAAACTGAGAAAAACAACGAAAAAATCTTTGAAAAACTGAAAAAGAAAAAAAACCGAGAAAAAATGAGGTAAAAATGAGAAAAACAGAAAAACTGAGAAAAAATAGAATAAACGAGAAAATTGAGAAAAACTGAGAAAAACTGAGAAAAAATTAGAAAAATGAGAAAGAATGAGAAAAACTGAGGAAAGTAAATAAAAACTGAGAAAAAAACTGAGAAAAAAGCTGGAAAAAAACTGAGAACAACTTAGAAAAACTGAGAAGAAAAACTGAGAAGAAAAACAGAAAAAAATGAGAAAAACTGAGAAAAACTAAGGTGAAAAACTGAGAAAAACAAATGAGCAAAACTGAGAAATACAAATGTGAAAAACTGAGAAAAACAAATGAGCAAAACTGAGAAATACAAATGAGAAAAACTGAGAAAAACAAATGAGCAAAACTGAGAAATACAAATGAGAATAACTGAGAAAAACAAATGAGCAAAACTGAGAAATACAAATGAGGAAAACTGAGAAAAACAAATGAGCAAAACTGAAAAATACAAATGAGAAAAACTGAGAAAAACAACGAAAAACTGAGAAAAACAACGAAAAAAACGATGAAAAACTGAAAAACAAAAAAAACTGAGAAAAAATGAGAAAATATGAGAAATACTGGAAAGAAATGAGAAAAAATTAGGTAAAAATGAGAAAAACAGAAAAACTGAGAAAGAAATAGAATAAACGAGAAAATTGAGAAAAATTGGCAAAAGCTGAGCAAAAGTTAGGAAAATGAGAAAAAATGAAAAAAACAGAGAATAACTGAAAAAAATGTGAGAAACTGAGGAAAATAAATAAAAACTGAGAAAAAAATCAGAAAAACTTTGCAAAAAAACTGAAGAAAAATTGAGAAAAAAACTGAAAAAAAACTGAGAAAAACTGAGAAGAAAATCTGAGAAAAACTGAGCAGAAAAACTGAGAAGAAAAACTGAGAAAAAAAGAGAGAAAAAAAGTGAGAAAAACAACTGAGAAAATGTGAGAAAACACTGAGAAAAACTTAGAACAACTTAGAAAAACTGAGAAGAAAACTGAGAAGAAAAACTGAGAAGAAAAACAGAAAAAAATGAGAAAAACTGAGAAAAACAAATGTGAAAAACTGAGAAAAACAAATGAGCAAAACTGAGAAATGCAAATGAGAAAAACAGAAAAACAAATGAGCAAAACTGAGAAATACAAATGAGAAAAACTGAGAAAAACAAATGAGCAAAACTGAGAATTACAAATGAGAAAAACTGAGAAAAACAACGAAAAACTGAGAAAAACAACGAAAAAATCTATGAAAATCTGAAAAACAAAAAAAACCAAGAAAAAATGAGGTAAAAATGAGAAAAACAGAAAAACTGAGAAAAAAATACAATAAACGAGAAAATTGAGAAAAACTGAGAAACGCTGAGAAAATATTAGAAAAATGAGAAAAAATGAGAAAAACAGAGAACAACTGAGAAAAATGAGAAAAAACGAGGAAAATAAATAAAAACTGAGAAAAAAATCAGAAAAACTTTGCAAAAAACTGAGATGAAAAATTGAGAAAAAAACTGAAAAAAACTGAGAAAAACTGAGAAGAACATCTGAGAAAAACTGAGCAGAAAAACTGAGAAGAAAAACTGAGAAAAAAACTGAGGAAGAAAACTGAGAAAAACAACTGAGAAAATGTGAGAAATACCGAGAAAAAATGAGAAAAATAGAGGTAAAAATGAGAAAAACAGAAAAACTGAGAAAAAAATAGAATAAATGAGAAAATTGAGAAAAAGTGAGAAACGCTGAGAAAATATTAGAAAAATGAGAAAAAATGAGAAAAACTGAGAATAACTGAGAAAAATGAGAAAAAATGAGGAAAATAAATAAAAACTGAGAAAAAAATCAGAAAAACTTTGCAAAAAACTGAGAAGAAAAATTGAGAAAAAAACTGAAAAAAAACTGAGAAAAACTGAGAAGAAAAACTGAGAAAAAAACTGAGAAAGAAAACTGTGAAAAACAACTGAGAAAATGTGAGAAAAAAACTGAGAAAAACTGAGAACAACTTAGAAAAACTGAGAAGGAAAACTGAGAAGAAAAACTGAGAAGAAAAACAGAAAAAAATGAGAAAAACTGAGAATTACTGAGAAAAAATGAGAAAAACTGAGGAAAATAAATAAATACTGAGAAAAACAAAAGAGCAAAACTGAGAAATACAAATGAGAAAAACTGAGAAAAACAAATGAGCAAAACTGAGAAATACAAATGAGAAAAACTGAGAAAAACAAATGAGCAAAACTGAGAAATACAAATGAGAATAACTGAGAAAAACAAATGAGCAAAACTGAGAAATACAAATGAGGAAAACTGAGAAAAACTAAGGTGAAAAACTGAGAAAAACAAATGAGCAAAACTGAGAAATGCAAATGAGAAAAACAGAAAAACAAATGAGCAAAACTGAGAAATACAAATGAGAAAAACTGAGAAAAACAAATGAGCAAAACTGAGAATTACAAATGAGAAAAACTGAGAAAAACAACGAAAAACTGAGAAAAACAACGAAAAAATCTATGAAAATCTGAAAAACAAAAAAAACCAAGAAAAAATGAGGTAAAAATGAGAAAAACAGAAAAACTGAGAAAAAAATACAATAAACGAGAAAATTGAGAAAAACTGAGAAACGCTGAGAAAATATTAGAAAAATGAGAAAAAATGAGAAAAACAGAGAACAACTGAGAAAAATGAGAAAAAACGAGGAAAATAAATAAAAACTGAGAAAAAAATCAGAAAAACTTTGCAAAAAACTGAGATGAAAAATTGAGAAAAAAACTGAAAAAAACTGAGAAAAACTGAGAAGAACATCTGAGAAAAACTGAGCAGAAAAACTGAGAAGAAAAACTGAGAAAAAAACTGAGGAAGAAAACTGAGAAAAACAACTGAGAAAATGTGAGAAATACCGAGAAAAAATGAGAAAAATAGAGGTAAAAATGAGAAAAACAGAAAAACTGAGAAAAAAATAGAATAAATGAGAAAATTGAGAAAAAGTGAGAAACGCTGAGAAAATATTAGAAAAATGAGAAAAAATGAGAAAAACTGAGAATAACTGAGAAAAATGAGAAAAAATGAGGAAAATAAATAAAAACTGAGAAAAAAATCAGAAAAACTTTGCAAAAAACTGAGAAGAAAAATTGAGAAAAAAACTGAAAAAAAACTGAGAAAAACTGAGAAGAAAAACTGAGAAAAAAACTGAGAAAGAAAACTGTGAAAAACAACTGAGAAAATGTGAGAAAAAAACTGAGAAAAACTGAGAACAACTTAGAAAAACTGAGAAGGAAAACTGAGAAGAAAAACTGAGAAGAAAAACAGAAAAAAATGAGAAAAACTGAGAATTACTGAGAAAAAATGAGAAAAACTGAGGAAAATAAATAAATACTGAGAAAAACAAAAGAGCAAAACTGAGAAATACAAATGAGAAAAACTGAGAAAAACAAATGAGCAAAACTGAGAAATACAAATGAGAAAAACTGAGAAAAACAAATGAGCAAAACTGAGAAATACAAATGAGAATAACTGAGAAAAACAAATGAGCAAAACTGAGAAATACAAATGAGGAAAACTGAGAAAAACAAATGAGCAAAACTGAAAAATACAAATGAGAAAAACTGAGAAAAACAACGAAAAACTGAGAAAAACAACGAAAAAAACTATGAAAAACTGAAAAACAAAAAAAACTGAGAAAAAATGAGAAAATATGAGAAATACTGGAAAGAAATGAGAAAAAATTAGGTAAAAATGAGAAAAACAGAAAAACTGAGAAAGAAATAGAATAAACGAGAAAATTGAGAAAAATTGGCAAAAGCTGAGCAAAAGTTAGGAAAATGAGAAAAAATGAAAAAAACAGAGAATAACTGAAAAAAATGTGAGAAACTGAGGAAAATAAATAAAAACTGAGAAAAAAATCAGAAAAACTTTGCAAAAAAACTGAAGAAAAATTGAGAAAAAAACTGAAAAAAAACTGAGAAAAACTGAGAAGAAAATCTGAGAAAAACTGAGCAGAAAAACTGAGAAGAAAAACTGAGAAAAAAAGAGAGAAAAAAAGTGAGAAAAACAACTGAGAAAATGTGAGAAAACACTGAGAAAAACTTAGAACAACTTAGAAAAACTGAGAAGAAAACTGAGAAGAAAAACTGAGAAGAAAAACAGAAAAAAATGAGAAAAACTGAGAAAAACAAATGTGAAAAACTGAGAAAAACAAATGAGCAAAACTGAGAAATGCAAATGAGAAAAACAGAAAAACAAATGAGCAAAACTGAGAAATACAAATGAGAAAAACTGAGAAAAACAAATGAGCAAAACTGAGAAATACAAATGAGAAAAACTGAGAAAAACAACGAAAAACTGAGAAAAACAACGAAAAAATCTATGAAAAACTGAAAAACAAAAAAAAACAAGAAAAAATGAGGTAAAAATGAGAAAAACAGAAAAACTGAGAAAAAAATACAATAAACGAGAAAATTGAGAAAAACTGAGAAACGCTGAGAAAATATTAGAAAAATGAGAAAAAATGAGAAAAACAGAGAACAACTGAGATAAATGAGAAAAAATGAGGAAAATAAATAAAATCTGAGAAAAAAATCAGAAAAACTTTGCAAAAAACTGAGATGAAAAATTGAGAAAAAAACTGAAAAAAACTGAGAAAAACTGAGAAGAACATCTGAGAAAAACTGAGCAGAAAAACTGAGAAGAAAAACTGAGAAAAAAACTGAGGAAGAAAACTGAGAAAAACAACTGAGAAAATGTGAGAAATACCGAGAAAAAATGAGAAAAATAGAGGTAAAAATGAGAAAAACAGAAAAACTGAGAAAAAAATAGAATAAATGAGAAAATTGAGAAAAAGTGAGAAACGCTGAGAAAATATTCGAAAAATGAGAAAAAATGAGAAAAACTGAGAATAACTGAGAAAAATGAGAAAAAATGAGGAAAATAAATAAAAACTGAGAAAAAAATCAGAAAAACTTTGCAAAAAACTGAGAAGAAAAATTGAGAAAAAAACTGAAAAAAAACTGAGAAAAACTGAGAAGAAAAACTGAGAAAAAAACTGAGAAAGAAAACTGTGAAAAACAACTGAGAAAATGTGAGAAAAAAACTGAGAAAAACTGAGAACAACTTAGAAAAACTGAGAAGGAAAACTGAGAAGAAAAACTGAGAAGAAAAACAGAAAAAAATGAGAAAAACTGAGAAAAACTAAGGTGAAAAACTGAGAAAAACAAATGAGCAAAACTGAGAAATACAAATGAGAAAAACTGAGGAAAATAATAAAAACTGAGAAGAAAATTTGAGAAAAACTGAGCAGAAAAACTGAGAAGAAAAGCTGAGAAAAAAACTGAGGAAGAAAACTGAGAAAAACAACTGAGAAAATGTGAGAAATACCGAGAAAAAATGAGAAAAATAGAGGTAAAAATGAGAAAAACAGAAAAACTGAGAAAAAAATAGAATAAATGAGAAAATTGAGAAAAAGTGAGAAACGCTGAGAAAATATTCGAAAAATGAGAAAAAATGAGAAAAACTGAGAATAACTGAGAAAAATGAGAAAAAATGAGGAAAATAAATAAAAACTGAGAAAAAAATCAGAAAAACTTTGCAAAAAACTGAGAAGAAAAATTGAGAAAAAAACTGAAAAAAAACTGAGAAAAACTGAGAAGAAAAACTGAGAAAAAAACTGAGAAAGAAAACTGTGAAAAACAACTGAGAAAATGTGAGAAAAAAACTGAGAAAAACTGAGAACAACTTAGAAAAACTGAGAAGGAAAACTGAGAAGAAAAACTGAGAAAAACAAATGTGAAAAACTGAGAAAAACAAATGAGAAAAACTGAGAAAAACAAAAGAGCAAAACTGAGGAATACAAATGAGGAAAACTGAAAATTTCAAATGAGAAAAACTGAGAACAACAACGAAAAACTGAGAAAAACAACGAAAAAATCTTTGAAAAACTGAAAAAGAAAAAAAACCGAGAAAACATGAGGTAAAAATGAGAAAAACAGAAAAACTGAGAAAAAATAGAATAAACGAGAAAATTGAGAAAAACTGAGAAAAACTGAGAAAAAATTAGAAAAATGAGAAAGAATGAGAAAAACTGAGGAAAGTAAATAAAAACTGAGAAAAAAACTGAGAAAAAAGCTGGAAAAAAACTGAGAACAACTTAGAAAAACTGAGAAGAAAAACTGAGAAGAAAAACAGAAAAAAATGAGAAAAACTGAGAAAAACTAAGGTGAAAAATTGAGAAAAAAACTGAGAAAGAAAACTGTGAAAAACAACTGAGAAAATGTGAGAAAAAAACTGAGAAAAACTGAGAACAACTTAGAAAAACTGAGAAGGAAAACTGAGAAGAAAAACTGAGAAGAAAAACAGAAAAAAATGAGAAAAACTGAGAATAACTGAGAAAAAATGAGAAAAACTGAGGAAAATAAATAAATACTGAGAAAAACAAAAGAGCAAAACTGAGAAATACAAATGAGAAAAACTGAGAAAAACAAATGAGCAAAACTGAGAAATACAAATGAGAAAAACTGAGAAAAACAAATGAGCAAAACTGAGAAATACAAATGAGAATAACTGAGAAAAACAAATGAGCAAAACTGAGAAATACAAATGAGGAAAACTGAGAAAAACAAATGAGCAAAACTGAAAAATACAAATGAGAAAAACTGAGAAAAACAACGAAAAACTGAGAAAAACAACGAAAAAAACTATGAAAAACTGAAAAACAAAAAAAACTGAGAAAAAATGAGAAAATATGAGAAATACTGGAAAGAAATGAGAAAAAATTAGGTAAAAATGAGAAAAACAGAAAAACTGAGAAAGAAATAGAATAAACGAGAAAATTGAGAAAAATTGGCAAAAGCTGAGCAAAAGTTAGGAAAATGAGAAAAAATGAAAAAAACAGAGAATAACTGAAAAAAATGTGAGAAACTGAGGAAAATAAATAAAAACTGAGAAAAAAATCAGAAAAACTTTGCAAAAAAACTGAAGAAAAATTGAGAAAAAAACTGAAAAAAACTGAGAAAAACTGAGAAGAAAATCTGAGAAAAACTGAGCAGAAAAACTGAGAAGAAAAACTGAGAAAAAAAGAGAGAAAAAAAGTGAGAAAAACAACTGAGAAAATGTGAGAAAACACTGAGAAAAACTTAGAACAACTTAGAAAAACTGAGAAGAAAACTGAGAAGAAAAACTGAGAAGAAAAACAGAAAAAATGAGAAAAACTGAGAAAAACAAATGTGAAAAACTGAGAAAAACAAATGAGCAAAACTGAGAAATGCAAATGAGAAAAACAGAAAAACAAATGAGCAAAACTGAGAAATACAAATGAGAAAAACTGAGAAAAACAAATGAGCAAAACTGAGAAATACAAATGAGAAAAACTGAGAAAAACAACGAAAAACTGAGAAAAACAACGAAAAAATCTATGAAAAACTGAAAAACAAAAAAAAAAAAGAAAAAATGAGGTAAAAATGAGAAAAACAGAAAAACTGAGAAAAAAATACAATAAACGAGAAAATTGAGAAAAACTGAGAAACGCTGAGAAAATATTAGAAAAATGAGAAAAAATGAGAAAAACAGAGAACAACTGAGATAAATGAGAAAAAATGAGGAAAATAAATAAAATCTGAGAAAAAAATCAGAAAAACTTTGCAAAAAACTGAGATGAAAAATTGAGAAAAAAACTGAAAAAAACTGAGAAAAACTGAGAAGAACATCTGAGAAAAACTGAGCAGAAAAACTGAGAAGAAAAACTGAGAAAAAAACTGAGGAAGAAAACTGAGAAAAACAACTGAGAAAATGTGAGAAATACCGAGAAAAAATGAGAAAAATAGAGGTAAAAATGAGAAAAACAGAAAAACTGAGAAAAAAATAGAATAAATGAGAAAATTGAGAAAAAGTGAGAAACGCTGAGAAAATATTAGAAAAATGAGAAAAAATGAGAAAAACTGAGAATAACTGAGAAAAATGAGAAAAAATGAGGAAAATAAATAAAAACTGAGAAAAAAATCAGAAAAACTTTGCAAAAAACTGAGAAGAAAAATTGAGAAAAAAACTGAAAAAAAACTGAGAAAAACTGAGAAGAAAAACTGAGAAAAAAACTGAGAAAGAAAACTGTGAAAAACAACTGAGAAAATGTGAGAAAAAAACTGAGAAAAACTGAGAACAACTTAGAAAAACTGAGAAGGAAAACTGAGAAGAAAAACTGAGAAGAAAAACAGAAAAAAATGAGAAAAACTGAGAAAAACTAAGGTGAAAAACTGAGAAAAACAAATGAGCAAAACTGAGAAATACAAATGAGAAAAACTGAGGAAAATAATAAAAACTGAGAAGAAAATTTGAGAAAAACTGAGCAGAAAAACTGAGAAGAAAAGCTGAGAAAAAAACTGAGGAAGAAAACTGAGAAAAACAACTGAGAAAATGTGAGAAATACCGAGAAAAAATGAGAAAAATAGAGGTAAAAATGAGAAAAACAGAAAAACTGAGAAAAAAATAGAATAAATGAGAAAATTGAGAAAAAGTGAGAAACGCTGAGAAAATATTCGAAAAATGAGAAAAAATGAGAAAAACTGAGAATAACTGAGAAAAATGAGAAAAAATGAGGAAAATAAATAAAAACTGAGAAAAAAATCAGAAAAACTTTGCAAAAAACTGAGAAGAAAAATTGAGAAAAAAACTGAAAAAAAACTGAGAAAAACTGAGAAGAAAAACTGAGAAAAAAACTGAGAAAGAAAACTGTGAAAAACAACTGAGAAAATGTGAGAAAAAAACTGAGAAAAACTGAGAACAACTTAGAAAAACTGAGAAGGAAAACTGAGAAGAAAAACTGAGAAAAACAAATGTGAAAAACTGAGAAAAACAAATGAGAAAAACTGAGAAAAACAAAAGAGCAAAACTGAGGAATACAAATGAGGAAAACTGAAAATTTCAAATGAGAAAAACTGAGAACAACAACGAAAAACTGAGAAAAACAACGAAAAAATCTTTGAAAAACTGAAAAAGAAAAAAAACCGAGAAAACATGAGGTAAAAATGAGAAAAACAGAAAAACTGAGAAAAAATAGAATAAACGAGAAAATTGAGAAAAACTGAGAAAAACTGAGAAAAAATTAGAAAAATGAGAAAGAATGAGAAAAACTGAGGAAAGTAAATAAAAACTGAGAAAAAAACTGAGAAAAAAGCTGGAAAAAAACTGAGAACAACTTAGAAAAACTGAGAAGAAAAACTGAGAAGAAAAACAGAAAAAAATGAGAAAAACTGAGAAAAACTAAGGTGAAAAACTGAGAAAAACAAATGAGCAAAACTGAGAAATACAAATGAGAAAAACTGAGAAAAACAACGAAAAACTGAGAAAAACAACGAAAAAAACTATGAAAAACTGAAAAACAAAAAAAACTGAGAAAAAATGAGAAAATATGAGAAATACTGGAAAGAAATGAGAAAAAATTAGGTAAAAATGAGAAAAACAGAAAAACTGAGAAAGAAATAGAATAAACGAGAAAATTGAGAAAAATTGGCAAAAGCTGAGCAAAAGTTAGGAAAATGAGAAAAAATGAAAAAAACAGAGAATAACTGAAAAAAATGTGAGAAACTGAGGAAAATAAATAAAAACTGAGAAAAAAATCAGAAAAACTTTGCAAAAAAACTGAAGAAAAATTGAGAAAAAAACTGAAAAAAAACTGAGAAAAACTGAGAAGAAAATCTGAGAAAAACTGAGCAGAAAAACTGAGAAGAAAAACTGAGAAAAAAAGAGAGAAAAAAAGTGAGAAAAACAACTGAGAAAATGTGAGAAAACACTGAGAAAAACTTAGAACAACTTAGAAAAACTGAGAAGAAAACTGAGAAGAAAAACTGAGAAGAAAAACAGAAAAAAATGAGAAAAACTGAGAAAAACAAAGGTGAAAAACTGAGAAAAACAAATGAGCAAAACTGAGAAATGCAAATGAGAAAAACAGAAAAACAAATGAGCAAAACTGAGAAATACAAATGAGAAAAACTGAGAAAAACAAATGAGCAAAACTGAGAAATACAAATGAGAAAAACTGAGAAAAACAACGAAAAACTGAGAAAAACAACGAAAAAATCTATGAAAAACTGAAAAACAAAAAAAACCAAGAAAAAATGAGGTAAAAATGAGAAAAACAGAAAAACTGAGAAAAAAATACAACAAACGAGAAAATTGAGAAAAACTGAGAAACGCTGAGAAAATATTAGAAAAATGAGAAAAAATGAGAAAAACAGAGAACAACTGAGATAAATGAGAAAAAATGAGGAAAATAAATAAAATCTGAGAAAAAAATCAGAAAAACTTTGCAAAAAACTGAGATGAAAAATTGAGAAAAAAACTGAAAAAAACTGAGAAAAACTGAGAAGAACATCTGAGAAAAACTGAGCAGAAAAACTGAGAAGAAAAACTGAGAAAAAAACTGAGGAAGAAAACTGAGAAAAACAACTGAGAAAATGTGAGAAATACCGAGAAAAAATGAGAAAAATAGAGGTAAAAATGAGAAAAACAGAAAAACTGAGAAAAAAATAGAATAAATGAGAAAATTGAGAAAAAGTGAGAAACGCTGAGAAAATATTAGAAAAATGAGAAAAAATGAGAAAAACTGAGAATAACTGAGAAAAATGAGAAAAAATGAGGAAAATAAATAAAAACTGAGAAAAAAATCTGAAAAACTTTGCAAAAAACTGAGAAGAAAAATTGAGAAAAAAACTGAAAAAAAACTGAGAAAAACTGAGAAGAAAAACTGAGAAAAAAAACTGAGAAAGAAAACTGTGAAAAACAACTGAGAAAATGTGAGAAAAAAACTGAGAAAAACTGAGAACAACTTAGAAAAACTGAGAAGGAAAACTGAGAAGAAAAACTGAGAAGAAAAACAGAAAAAAATGAGAAAAACTGAGAAAAACTAAGGTGAAAAACTGAGAAAAACAAATGAGCAAACTGAGAAATACAAATGAGAAAAACTGAGGAAAATAATAAAAACTGAGAAGAAAATTTGAGAAAAACTGAGCAGAAAAACTGAGAAGAAACATTGAGAAAAAAACTGAAAAAAAACCTGAGAAAAACTGTGGAGAAAATCTGAGAAATACTGAGCAGAAAAACTGAGAAGAAAAACTGAGAAAAAAAGAGAGAAAAAAAGTGAGAAAAACAACTGGGAAAATGTGAGAAAACACTGAGAAAAACTGAGAACAACTTAGAAAAACTGAGAAGAAAACTGAGAAGAAAAACTGAGAAGAAAAACAGAAAAAAATGAGAAAAACTGTGAAAAACAAATGTGAAAAACTGAGAAAAAACAAATGAGCAAAACTGAGAAATACCAATGAGAAAAACTGAGAAAAACAAATGAGCAAAACTGAGAAATACAAATGAGAAAAACTGAGAAAAACAAATGAGCAAAACTGAGAATTACAAATGAGACAAATTGAGAAAAACAACGAAAAACTGAGAAAAACAACGAAAAAATCTATGAAAAACTGAAAAACAAAAAAAAACCAAGAAAAAATGAGGGAAAAATGAGAAAAACAGAAGAACTGAGAAAAAAATAGAATAAACGAGAAAATTGAAAAAAACTGTGAAAAGCTGAGAAAAAATTTAAAAATGAGAAAAAATGAGAAAAACTGAGAAATACAAATGAGAAAAAATGAGAAAAACAACGAAAAACTGAGAAAAACAACGAAAACAACTATGGAATACTGAAAGACAAAAAAAACGGAGAAAAAATGAGAAAATATGAGAAATACCGAGAAAAAATGAGAAAAATAGAGGTAAAAATGAGAAAAACAGAAAAACTGAGAAAAAAATAGAATAAATGAGAAAATTGGGAAAAAGTGAGAAACGCTGAGAACATATTAGAAAAATGAGAAAAAATGAGAAAAACTGAGAATAACTGAGAAAAATGAGAAAAAATGAGGAAAATAAATAAAAACTGAGAAAAAAATCTGAAAAACTTTGCAAAAAACTGAGAAGAAAAATTGAGAAAAAAACTGAAAAAAAACTGAGAAAAACTGAGAAGAAAAACTGAGAAAAATACTGAGAAAGAAAACTGAGAAAAACAACTGAGAAAATGTGAGAGAAAAACTGAGAAAAACTGAGAACAACTTCGAAAAACTGAGAAGGAAAACTGAGAAGAAAAACTGAGAAGAAAAACAGAAAAAAATGAGAAAAACTGAGAAAAACTAAGGTGAAAAACTGAGAAAAACAAATGAGCAAAACTGAGAAATACAAATGAGAAAAACTGAGAAAAACAAATGAGCAAGACTGAGAAATACAAATGAGAAAAACTGAGAAAAACAAATGAGCAAAACTGAGAAATACAAATGAGAATAACTGAGAAAAACAAATGAGCAAAACTGAGAAATACAAATGAGGAAAACTGAGAAAAACAAATGAGCAAAACTGAAAAATACAAATGAGAAAACCTGAGAACAACAACGAAAAACTGAGAAAAACAACAAAAAAATCTTTGAAAAACTGAAAAAGAAAAAAAACCGAGAAAAAATGAGGTAAAAATGAGAAAAACAGAAAAACTGAGAAAAAATAGAATAAACGAGAAAATTGAGAAAAAGTGAGAAAAACTGAGAAAAAATTAGAAAAATGAGAAAAAATGAGAAAAACTGAGGAAAATAAATAAAAACTGAGAAAAAAACTGAGAAGAAAAACTGAGAAAAAAGCTATAAAATACTGAGAACAACTTACAAAAACTGAGAAGGAAAACTGAGAAGAATAACTGAGAAGAAAAGCAGAAAAAAAACTGAGAAAAACTGAGAAAAAGATAAAAAACCGACAACAAATGAGAAAAAATGAGGTAAAAATGAGAAAAACAGAAAAACTGAGAAAAAAATAGAATAAACGAGAAAATTGAGAAAAACTGAGAAAAGCTGAGAAAAAATTAGAAAATTGAGAAAAAATGAGAAAAACTGAGAAAAGTAAATAAAAACTGCGAAAAAATCTGAGAAAAAAGCTGGAAAAATACTGAGAACAACTTAGAAAAAGTGAGAAGGAAAACTGAGAAGAAAAGCAGAAAAAAAACTGAGAAAATCTGAGAAAAACAAATGTGAAAAACTGAGAAAAACAAATGAGAAAAACTGAGAAAAACAAAAGAGCAAAACTGAGGAATACAAATGAGGAAAACTGAAAATTTCAAATGAGAAAAACTGAGAACAACAACGAAAAACTGAGAAAAACAACGAAAAAATCTTTGAAAAACTGAAAAAGAAAAAAAACCGAGAAAAAATGAGGTAAAAATGAGAAAAACAGAAAAACTGACAAAAAATAGAATAAATGAGAAAATTGAGAAAAACTGAGAAAAACTGAGAAAAAATTAGAAAAATGAGAAAGAATGAGAAAAACTGAGGAAAGTAAATAAAAACTGAGAAAAAAACTGAGAAAAAAGCTGGCAAAAACTGAGAACAACTTAGAAAAACTGAGAAGAAAAACTGAGAAGAAAAACAGAAAAAAATGAGAAAAACTGAGAAAAACTAAGGTGAAAAACTGAGAAAAACAAGTGAGCAAAACTGAGAAATACAAATGAGAAAAACTGAGAAAAACAAATGAGCAAAACTGAGAAATACAAATGAGAAAAACTGAGAAAAACAAATGAGCAAAACTGAGAAATACAAATGAGAAAAACTGAGAAAAACAAATGAGCAAAACTGAGAAATACAAATGAGGAAAACTGAGAAAAACAAATGAGCAAAACTGAAAAATACAAATGAGAAAAACTGAGAAAAACAACGAAAAACTGAGAAAAACAACGAAAAAAACTATGAAAAACTGAAAAACAAAAAAAACTGAGAAAAAATGAGAAAATATGAGAAATACTGGAAAGAAATGAGAAAAAATTAGGTAAAAATGAGAAAAACAGAAAAACTGAGAAAGAAATAGAATAAACGAGAAAATTGAGAAAAATTGACAAAAGCTGAGAAAAAGTTAGGAAAATGAGAAAAAATGAAAAAAACAGAGAATAACTGAAAAAAATGTGAGAAACTGAGGAAAATAAATAAAAACTGAGAAAAAAATCAGAAAAACTTTGCAAAAAAACTGAAGAAAAATTGAGAAAAAACTGAAAAAAAACTGAGAAAAACTGAGAAGAAAATCTGAGAAAAACTGAGCAGAAAAACTGAGAAGAAAAACTGAGAAAAAAAGAGAGAAAAAAAGTGAGAAAAACAACTGAGAAAATGTGAGAAAACACTGAGAAAAACTGAGAACAACTTAGAAAAACTGAGAAGAAAACTGAGAAGAAAAACAGAGAAGAAAAACAGAAAAAAATGAGAAAAACTGTGAAAAACAAATGTGAAAAACTGAGAAAAACAAATGAGCAAAACTGAGAAATACAAATGAGAAAAACTGAGAAAAACAAATGAGCAAAACTGAGAAATACAAATGAGAAAAACTGAGAAAAACAAATGAGCAAAACTGAGAATTACAAATGAGACAAACTGAGAAAAACAACGAAAAACTGAGAAAAACAACGAAAAAATCTATGAAAAACTGAAAAACAAAAAAAAACCAAGAAAAAATGAGGGAAAAATGAGAAAAACAGAAAAACTGAGAAAAAAATAGAATAAACGAGAAAATTGAAAAAAACTGTGAAAAGCTGAGAAAAAATTTAAAAATGAGAAAAAATGAGAAAAACTGAGAAATACAAATGAGAAAAAATGAGAAAAACAACGAAAAACTGAGAAAAACAACGAAAACAACTATGGAATACTGAAAGACAAAAAAAACGGAGAAAAAATGAGAAAATATGAGAAATACCGAGAAAAAATGAGAAAAAATGAGGTAAAAATGAGAAAAACAGAAAAACTGAGAAAAAAATAGAGTAAATGAGAAAATTGAGAAAAAGTGAGAAACGCTGAGAAAATATTAGAAAAATGAGAAAAAATGAGAAAAACTGAGAATAACTGAGAAAAATGAGAAAAAATGAGGAAAATAAATAAAAACTGAGAAAAAAATCAGAAAAACTTTGCAAAAAACTGAAGAAAAATTGAGAAAAAAACTGAAAAAAACTGAGAAAAACTGAGAAGAAAAACTGAGAAAAAAACTGAGAAAGAAAACTGAGAAAAACAACTGAGAAAATGTGAGAAAAAAACTGAGAAAAACTGAGAACAACTTAGAAAAACTGAGAAGAAAAACTGAGAAGAAAAACAGAAAAAACTGAGAAAAACTGAGAAAAACTAAGGTGAAAAACTGAGAAAAACAAATGAGCAAAACTGAGAAATACAAATGAGAAAAACTGAGAAAAACAAATGAGCACTACTGAGAAATACAAATGAGAAAAACTGAGAAAAACAAATGAGCAAAACTGAGAAATACAAATGAGAAAAACTGAGAACAACAACGAAAAACTGAGAAAAACAACAAAAAAATCTTTGAAAAACTGAAAAAGAAAAAAAACCGAGAAAAAATGAGGTAAAAATGAGAAAAACAGAAAAACTGAGAAAAAATAGAATAAACGAGAAAATTGAGAAAAAGTGAGAAAAACTGAGAAAAAATTAGAAAAATGAGAAAAAATGAGAAAAACTGAGGAAAATAAATAAAAACTGAGAAAAAAACTGAGAAGAAAAACTGAGAAAAAAGCTATAAAATACTGAGAACAACTTACAAAAACTGAGAAGGAAAACTGAGAAGAATAACTGAGAAGAAAAGCAGAAAAAAAACTGAGAAAAACTGAGAAAAAGATAAAAAACCGACAACAAATGAGAAAAAATGAGGTAAAAATGAGAAAAACAGAAAAACTGAGAAAAAAATAGAATAAACGAGAAAATTGAGAAAAACTGAGAAAAGCTGAGAAAAAATTAGAAAATTGAGAAAAAATGAGAAAAACTGAGAAAAGTAAATAAAAACTGCGAAAAAATCTGAGAAAAAAGCTGGAAAAATACTGAGAACAACTTAGAAAAAGTGAGAAGGAAAACTGAGAAGAAAAGCAGAAAAAAAACTGAGAAAATCTGAGAAAAACAAATGTGAAAAACTGAGAAAAACAAATGAGAAAAACTGAGAAAAACAAAAGAGCAAAACTGAGGAATACAAATGAGGAAAACTGAAAATTTCAAATGAGAAAAACTGAGAACAACAACGAAAAACTGAGAAAAACAACGAAAAAATCTTTGAAAAACTGAAAAAGAAAAAAAACCGAGAAAAAATGAGGTAAAAATGAGAAAAACAGAAAAACTGAGAAAAAATAGAATAAACGAGAAAATTGAGAAAAACTGAGAAAAACTGAGAAAAAATTAGAAAAATGAGAAAGAATGAGAAAAACTGAGGAAAGTAAATAAAAACTGAGAAAAAAACTGAGAAAAAAGCTGGAAAAAAACTGAGAACAACTTAGAAAAACTGAGAAGAAAAACTGAGAAGAAAAACAGAAAAAAATGAGAAAAACTGAGAAAAACTAAGGTGAAAAACTGAGAAAAACAAATGAGCAAAACTGAGAAATACAAATGTGAAAAACTGAGAAAAACAAATGAGCAAAACTGAGAAATACAAATGAGAAAAACTGAGAAAAACAAATGAGCAAAACTGAGAAATACAAATGAGAATAACTGAGAAAAACAAATGAGCAAAACTGAGAAATACAAATGAGGAAAACTGAGAAAAACAAATGAGCAAAACTGAAAAATACAAATGAGAAAAACTGAGAAAAACAACGAAAAACTGAGAAAAACAACGAAAAAAACGATGAAAAACTGAAAAACAAAAAAAACTGAGAAAAAATGAGAAAATATGAGAAATACTGGAAAGAAATGAGAAAAAATTAGGTAAAAATGAGAAAAACAGAAAAACTGAGAAAGAAATAGAATAAACGAGAAAATTGAGAAAAATTGGCAAAAGCTGAGCAAAAGTTAGGAAAATGAGAAAAAATGAAAAAAACAGAGAATAACTGAAAAAAATGTGAGAAACTGAGGAAAATAAATAAAAACTGAGAAAAAAATCAGAAAAACTTTGCAAAAAAACTGAAGAAAAATTGAGAAAAAAACTGAAAAAAAACTGAGAAAAACTGAGAAGAAAATCTGAGAAAAACAGAGCAGAAAAACTGAGAAGAAAAACTGAGAAAAAAAGAGAGAAAAAAAGTGAGAAAAACAACTGAGAAAATGTGAGAAAACACTGAGAAAAACTTAGAACAACTTAGAAAAACTGAGAAGAAAACTGAGAAGAAAAACTGAGAAGAAAAACAGAAAAAAATGAGAAAAACTGAGAAAAACAAATGTGAAAAACTGAGAAAAACAAATGAGCAAAACTGAGAAATGCAAATGAGAAAAACAGAAAAACAAATGAGCAAAACTGAGAAATACAAATGAGAAAAACTGAGAAAAACAAATGAGCAAAACTGAGAATTACAAATGAGAAAAACTGAGAAAAACAACGAAAAACTGAGAAAAACAACGAAAAAATCTATGAAAATCTGAAAAACAAAAAAAAACAAGAAAAAATGAGGTAAAAATGAGAAAAACAGAAAAACTGAGAAAAAAATACAATAAACGAGAAAATTGAGAAAAACTGAGAAACGCTGAGAAAATATTAGAAAAATGAGAAAAAATGAGAAAAACAGAGAACAACTGAGAAAAATGAGAAAAAACGAGGAAAATAAATAAAAACTGAGAAAAAAATCAGAAAAACTTTGCAAAAAACTGAGATGAAAAATTGAGAAAAAAACTGAAAAAAACTGAGAAAAACTGAGAAGAACATCTGAGAAAAACTGAGCAGAAAAACTGAGAAGAAAAACTGAGAAAAAAACTGAGGAAGAAAACTGAGAAAAACAACTGAGAAAATGTGAGAAATACCGAGAAAAAATGAGAAAAATAGAGGTAAAAATGAGAAAAACAGAAAAACTGAGAAAAAAATAGAATAAATGAGAAAATTGAGAAAAAGTGAGAAACGCTGAGAAAATATTAGAAAAATGAGAAAAAATGAGAAAAACTGAGAATAACTGAGAAAAATGAGAAAAAATGAGGAAAATAAATAAAAACTGAGAAAAAAATCAGAAAAACTTTGCAAAAAACTGAGAAGAAAAATTGAGAAAAAAACTGAAAAAAAACTGAGAAAAACTGAGAAGAAAAACTGAGAAAAAAACTGAGAAAGAAAACTGTGAAAAACAACTGAGAAAATGTGAGAAAAAAACTGAGAAAAACTGAGAACAACTTAGAAAAACTGAGAAGGAAAACTGAGAAGAAAAACTGAGAAGAAAAACAGAAAAAAATGAGAAAAACTGAGAATTACTGAGAAAAAATGAGAAAAACTGAGGAAAATAAATAAATACTGAGAAAAACAAAAGAGCAAAACTGAGAAATACAAATGAGAAAAACTGAGAAAAACAAATGAGCAAAACTGAGAAATACAAATGAGAAAAACTGAGAAAAACAAATGAGCAAAACTGAGAAATACAAATGAGAATAACTGAGAAAAACAAATGAGCAAAACTGAGAAATACAAATGAGGAAAACTGAGAAAAACAAATGAGCAAAACTGAAAAATACAAATGAGAAAAACTGAGAAAAACAACGAAAAACTGAGAAAAACAACGAAAAAAACTATGAAAAACTGAAAAACAAAAAAAACTGAGAAAAAATGAGAAAATATGAGAAATACTGGAAAGAAATGAGAAAAAATTAGGTAAAAATGAGAAAAACAGAAAAACTGAGAAAGAAATAGAATAAACGAGAAAATTGAGAAAAATTGGCAAAAGCTGAGCAAAAGTTAGGAAAATGAGAAAAAATGAAAAAAACAGAGAATAACTGAAAAAAATGTGAGAAACTGAGGAAAATAAATAAAAACTGAGAAAAAAATCAGAAAAACTTTGCAAAAAAACTGAAGAAAAATTGAGAAAAAAACTGAAAAAAAACTGAGAAAAACTGAGAAGAAAATCTGAGAAAAACTGAGCAGAAAAACTGAGAAGAAAAACTGAGAAAAAAAGAGAGAAAAAAAGTGAGAAAAACAACTGAGAAAATGTGAGAAAACACTGAGAAAAACTTAGAACAACTTAGAAAAACTGAGAAGAAAACTGAGAAGAAAAACTGAGAAGAAAAACAGAAAAAAATGAGAAAAACTGAGAAAAACAAATGTGAAAAACTGAGAAAAACAAATGAGCAAAACTGAGAAATGCAAATGAGAAAAACAGAAAAACAAATGAGCAAAACTGAGAAATACAAATGAGAAAAACTGAGAAAAACAAATGAGCAAAACTGAGAAATACAAATGAGAAAAACTGAGAAAAACAACGAAAAACTGAGAAAAACAACGAAAAAATCTATGAAAAACTGAAAAACAAAAAAAAACAAGAAAAAATGAGGTAAAAATGAGAAAAACAGAAAAACTGAGAAAAAAATACAATAAACGAGAAAATTGAGAAAAACTGAGAAACGCTGAGAAAATATTAGAAAAATGAGAAAAAATGAGAAAAACAGAGAACAACTGAGATAAATGAGAAAAAATGAGGAAAATAAATAAAATCTGAGAAAAAAATCAGAAAAACTTTGCAAAAAACTGAGAAGAAAAATTGAGAAAAAAACTGAAAAAAAACTGAGAAAAACTGAGAAGAAAAACTGAGAAAAAAACTGAGAAAGAAAACTGTGAAAAACAACTGAGAAAATGTGAGAAAAAAACTGAGAAAAACTGAGAACAACTTAGAAAAACTGAGAAGGAAAACTGAGAAGAAAAACTGAGAAGAAAAACAGAAAAAAATGAGAAAAACTGAGAAAAACTAAGGTGAAAAACTGAGAAAAACAAATGAGCAAAACTGAGAAATACAAATGAGAAAAACTGAGGAAAATAATAAAAACTGAGAAGAAAATTTGAGAAAAACTGAGCAGAAAAACTGAGAAGAAAAGCTGAGAAAAAAACTGAGGAAGAAAACTGAGAAAAACAACTGAGAAAATGTGAGAAATACCGAGAAAAAATGAGAAAAATAGAGGTAAAAATGAGAAAAACAGAAAAACTGAGAAAAAAATAGAATAAATGAGAAAATTGAGAAAAAGTGAGAAACGCTGAGAAAATATTCGAAAAATGAGAAAAAATGAGAAAAACTGAGAATAACTGAGAAAAATGAGAAAAAATGAGGAAAATAAATAAAAACTGAGAAAAAAATCAGAAAAACTTTGCAAAAAACTGAGAAGAAAAATTGAGAAAAAAACTGAAAAAAAACTGAGAAAAACTGAGAAGAAAAACTGAGAAAAAAACTGAGAAAGAAAACTGTGAAAAACAACTGAGAAAATGTGAGAAAAAAACTGAGAAAAACTGAGAACAACTTAGAAAAACTGAGAAGGAAAACTGAGAAGAAAAACTGAGAAAAACAAATGTGAAAAACTGAGAAAAACAAATGAGAAAAACTGAGAAAAACAAAAGAGCAAAACTGAGGAATACAAATGAGGAAAACTGAAAATTTCAAATGAGAAAAACTGAGAACAACAACGAAAAACTGAGAAAAACAACGAAAAAATCTTTGAAAAACTGAAAAAGAAAAAAAACCGAGAAAACATGAGGTAAAAATGAGAAAAACAGAAAAACTGAGAAAAAATGGAATAAACGAGAAAATTGAGAAAAACTGAGAAAAACTGAGAAAAAATTAGAAAAATGAGAAAGAATGAGAAAAACTGAGGAAAGTAAATAAAAACTGAGAAAAAAACTGAGAAAAAAGCTGGAAAAAAACTGAGAACAACTTAGAAAAACTGAGAAGAAAAACTGAGAAGAAAAACAGAAAAAAATGAGAAAAACTGAGAAAAACTAAGGTGAAAAACTGAGAAAAACAAATGAGCAAAACTGAGAAATACAAATGAGAAAAACTGAGAAAAACAACGAAAAACTGAGAAAAACAACGAAAAAAACTATGAAAAACTGAAAAACAAAAAAAACTGAGAAAAAATGAGAAAATATGAGAAATACTGGAAAGAAATGAGAAAAAATTAGGTAAAAATGAGAAAAACAGAAAAACTGAGAAAGAAATAGAATAAACGAGAAAATTGAGAAAAATTGGCAAAAGCTGAGCAAAAGTTAGGAAAATGAGAAAAAATGAAAAAAACAGAGAATAACTGAAAAAAATGTGAGAAACTGAGGAAAATAAATAAAAACTGAGAAAAAAATCAGAAAAACTTTGCAAAAAAACTGAAGAAAAATTGAGAAAAAAACTGAAAAAAAACTGAGAAAAACTGAGAAGAAAATCTGAGAAAAACTGAGCAGAAAAACTGAGAAGAAAAACTGAGAAAAAAAGAGAGAAAAAAAGTGAGAAAAACAACTGAGAAAATGTGAGAAAACACTGAGAAAAACTTAGAACAACTTAGAAAAACTGAGAAGAAAACTGAGAAGAAAAACTGAGAAGAAAAACAGAAAAAAATGAGAAAAACTGAGAAAAACAAATGTGAAAAACTGAGAAAAACAAATGAGCAAAACTGAGAAATGCAAATGAGAAAAACAGAAAAACAAATGAGCAAAACTGAGAAATACAAATGAGAAAAACTGAGAAAAACAAATGAGCAAAACTGAGAAATACAAATGAGAAAAACTGAGAAAAACAACGAAAAACTGAGAAAAACAACGAAAAAATCTATGAAAAACTGAAAAACAAAAAAAAAAAAGAAAAAATGAGGTAAAAATGAGAAAAACAGAAAAACTGAGAAAAAAATACAATAAACGAGAAAATTGAGAAAAACTGAGAAACGCTGAGAAAATATTAGAAAAATGAGAAAAATGAGAAAAACAGAGAACAACTGAGATAAATGAGAAAAAATGAGGAAAATAAATAAAATCTGAGAAAAAATCAGAAAAACTTTGCAAAAAACTGAGATGAAAAATTGAGAAAAAAACTGAAAAAAACTGAGAAAAACTGAGAAGAACATCTGAGAAAAACTGAGCAGAAAAACTGAGAAGAAAAACTGAGAAAAAAACTGAGGAAGAAAACTGAGAAAAACAACTGAGAAAATGTGAGAAATACCGAGAAAAAATGAGAAAAATAGAGGTAAAAATGAGAAAAACAGAAAAACTGAGAAAAAAATAGAATAAATGAGAAAATTGAGAAAAAGTGAGAAACGCTGAGAAAATATTAGAAAAATGAGAAAAAATGAGAAAAACTGAGAATAACTGAGAAAAATGAGAAAAAATGAGGAAAATAAATAAAAACTGAGAAAAAAATCAGAAAAACTTTGCAAAAAACTGAGAAGAAAAATTGAGAAAAAAACTGAAAAAAAACTGAGAAAAACTGAGAAGAAAAACTGAGAAAAAAACTGAGAAAGAAAACTGTGAAAAACAACTGAGAAAATGTGAGAAAAAAACTGAGAAAAACTGAGAACAACTTAGAAAAACTGAGAAGGAAAACTGAGAAGAAAAACTGAGAAGAAAAACAGAAAAAAATGAGAAAAACTGAGAAAAACTAAGGTGAAAAACTGAGAAAAACAAATGAGCAAAACTGAGAAATACAAATGAGAAAAACTGAGGAAAATAATAAAAACTGAGAAGAAAATTTGAGAAAAACTGAGCAGAAAAACTGAGAAGAAAAGCTGAGAAAAAAACTGAGGAAGAAAACTGAGAAAAACAACTGAGAAAATGTGAGAAATACCGAGAAAAAATGAGAAAATTAGAGGTAAAAATGAGAAAAACAGAAAAACTGAGAAAAAAATAGAATAAATGAGAAAATTGAGAAAAAGTGAGAAACGCTGAGAAAATATTCGAAAAATGAGAAAAAATGAGAAAAACTGAGAATAACTGAGAAAAATGAGAAAAAATGAGGAAAATAAATAAAAACTGAGAAAAAAATCAGAAAAACTTTTCAAAAAACTGAGAAGAAAAATTGAGAAAAAAACTGAAAAAAAACTGAGAAAAACTGAGAAGAAAAACTGAGAAAAAAACTGAGAAAGAAAACTGTGAAAAACAACTGAGAAAATGTGAGAAAAAAACTGAGAAAAACTGAGAACAACTTAGAAAAACTGAGAAGGAAAACTGAGAAGAAAAACTGAGAAAAACAAATGTGAAAAACTGAGAAAAACAAATGAGAAAAACTGAGAAAAACAAAAGAGCAAAACTGAGGAATACAAATGAGGAAAACTGAAAATTTCAAATGAGAAAAACTGAGAACAACAACGAAAAACTGAGAAAAACAACGAAAAAATCTTTGAAAAACTGAAAAAGAAAAAAAACCGAGAAAACATGAGGTAAAAATGAGAAAAACAGAAAAACTGAGAAAAAATAGAATAAACGAGAAAATTGAGAAAAACTGAGAAAAACTGAGAAAAAATTAGAAAAATGAGAAAGAATGAGAAAAACTGAGGAAAGTAAATAAAAACTGAGAAAAAAACTGAGAAAAAAGCTGGAAAAAAGCTGAGAACAACTTAGAAAAACTGAGAAGAAAAACTGAGAAGAAAAACAGAAAAAAATGAGAAAAACTGAGAAAAACTAAGGTGAAAAACTGAGAAAAACAAATGAGCAAAACTGAGAAATACAAATGAGAAAAACTGAGAAAAACAACGAAAAACTGAGAAAAACAACGAAAAAAACTATGAAAAACTGAAAAACAAAAAAAACTGAGAAAAAATGAGAAAATATGAGAAATACTGGAAAGAAATGAGAAAAAATTAGGTAAAAATGAGAAAAACAGAAAAACTGAGAAAGAAATAGAATAAACGAGAAAATTGAGAAAAATTGGCAAAAGCTGAGCAAAAGTTAGGAAAATGAGAAAAAATGAAAAAAACAGAGAATAACTGAAAAAAATGTGAGAAACTGAGGAAAATAAATAAAAACTGAGAAAAAAATCAGAAAAACTTTGCAAAAAAACTGAAGAAAAATTGAGAAAAAAACTGAAAAAAAACTGAGAAAAACTGAGAAGAAAATCTGAGAAAAACTGAGCAGAAAAACTGAGAAGAAAAACTGAGAAAAAAAGAGAGAAAAAAAGTGAGAAAAACAACTGAGAAAATGTGAGAAAACACTGAGAAAAACTTAGAACAACTTAGAAAAACTGAGAAGAAAACTGAGAAGAAAAACTGAGAAGAAAAACAGAAAAAAATGAGAAAAACTGAGAAAAACAAATGTGAAAAACTGAGAAAAACAAATGAGCAAAACTGAGAAATGCAAATGAGAAAAACAGAAAAACAAATGAGCAAAACTGAGAAATACAAATGAGAAAAACTGAGAAAAACAAATGAGCAAAACTGAGAAATACAAATGAGAAAAACTGAGAAAAACAACGAAAAACTGAGAAAAACAACGAAAAAATCTATGAAAAACTGAAAAACAAAAAAAACCAAGAAAAAATGAGGTAAAAATGAGAAAAACAGAAAAACTGAGAAAAAAATACAACAAACGAGAAAATTGAGAAAAACTGAGAAACGCTGAGAAAATATTAGAAAAATGAGAAAAAATGAGAAAAACAGAGAACAACTGAGATAAATGAGAAAAAATGAGGAAAATAAATAAAATCTGAGAAAAAAATCAGAAAAACTTTGCAAAAAACTGAGATGAAAAATTGAGAAAAAAACTGAAAAAAACTGAGAAAAACTGAGAAGAACATCTGAGAAAAACTGAGCAGAAAAACTGAGAAGAAAAACTGAGAAAAAAACTGAGGAAGAAAACTGAGAAAAACAACTGAGAAAATGTGAGAAATACCGAGAAAAAATGAGAAAAATAGAGGTAAAAATGAGAAAAACAGAAAAACTGAGAAAAAAATAGAATAAATGAGAAAATTGAGAAAAAGTGAGAAACGCTGAGAAAATATTAGAAAAATGAGAAAAAATGAGAAAAACTGAGAATAACTGAGAAAAATGAGAAAAAATGAGGAAAATAAATAAAAACTGAGAAAAAAATCTGAAAAACTTTGCAAAAAACTGAGAAGAAAAATTGAGAAAAAAACTGAAAAAAAACTGAGAAAAACTGAGAAGAAAAACTGAGAAAAAAACTGAGAAAGAAAACTGTGAAAAACAACTGAGAAAATGTGAGAAAAAAACTGAGAAAAACTGAGAACAACTTAGAAAAACTGAGAAGGAAAACTGAGAAGAAAAACTGAGAAGAAAAACAGAAAAAAATGAGAAAAACTGAGAAAAACTAAGGTGAAAAACTGAGAAAAACAAATGAGCAAAACTGAGAAATACAAATGAGAAAAACTGAGGAAAATAATAAAAACTGAGAAGAAAATTTGAGAAAAACTGAGCAGAAAAACTGAGAAGAAACATTGAGAAAAAAACTGAAAAAAAACCTGGGAAAACTGTGGAGAAAATCTGAGAAATACTGAGCAGAAAAACTGAGAAGAAAAACTGAGAAAAAAAGAGAGAAAAAAAGTGAGAAAAACAACTGAGAAAATGTGAGAAAACACTGAGAAAAACTGAGAACAACTTAGAAAAACTGAGAAGAAAACTGAGAAGAAAAACTGAGAAGAAAAACAGAAAAAAATGAGAAAAACTGTGAAAAACAAATGTGAAAAACTGAGAAAAACAAATGAGCAAAACTGAGAAATACCAATGAGAAAAACTGAGAAAAACAAATGAGCAAAACTGAGAAATACAAATGAGAAAAACTGAGAAAAACAAATGAGCAAAACTGAGAATTACAAATGAGACAAATTGAGAAAAACAACGAAAAACTGAGAAAAACAACGAAAAAATCTATGAAAAACTGAAAAACAAAAAAAAACCAAGAAAAAATGAGGGAAAAATGAGAAAAACAGAAGAACTGAGAAAAAAATAGAATAAACGAGAAAATTGAAAAAAACTGTGAAAAGCTGAGAAAAAATTTAAAAATGAGAAAAAATGAGAAAAACTGAGAAATACAAATGAGAAAAAATGAGAAAAACAACGAAAAACTGAGAAAAACAACGAAAACAACTATGGAATACTGAAAGACAAAAAAAACGGAGAAAAAATGAGAAAATATGAGAAATACCGAGAAAAAATGAGAAAAATAGAGGTAAAAATGAGAAAAACAGAAAAACTGAGAAAAAAATAGAATAAATGAGAAAATTGGGAAAAAGTGAGAAACGCTGAGAACATATTAGAAAAATGAGAAAAAATGAGAAAAACTGAGAATAACTGAGAAAAATGAGAAAAAATGAGGAAAATAAATAAAAACTGAGAAAAAAATCTGAAAAACTTTGCAAAAAACTGAGAAGAAAAATTGAGAAAAAAACTGAAAAAAAACTGAGAAAAACTGAGAAGAAAAACTGAGAAAAATACTGAGAAAGAAAACTGAGAAAAACAACTGAGAAAATGTGAGAGAAAAACTGAGAAAAACTGAGAACAACTTCGAAAAACTGAGAAGGAAAACTGAGAAGAAAAACTGAGAAGAAAAACAGAAAAAAATGAGAAAAACTGAGAAAAACTAAGGTGAAAAACTGAGAAAAACAAATGAGCAAAACTGAGAAATACAAATGAGAAAAACTGAGAAAAACAAATGAGCAAGACTGAGAAATACAAATGAGAAAAACTGAGAAAAACAAATGAGCAAAACTGAGAAATACAAATGAGAATAACTGAGAAAAACAAATGAGCAAAACTGAGAAATACAAATGAGGAAAACTGAGAAAAACAAATGAGCAAAACTGAAAAATACAAATGAGAAAACCTGAGAACAACAACGAAAAACTGAGAAAAACAACAAAAAAATCTTTGAAAACTGAAAAAGAAAAAAAACCGAGAAAAAATGAGGTAAAAATGAGAAAAACAGAAAAACTGAGAAAAAATAGAATAAACGAGAAAATTGAGAAAAAGTGAGAAAAACTGAGAAAAAATTAGAAAAATGAGAAAAATGAGAAAAACTGAGGAAAATAAAATAAAAACTGAGAAAAAAACTGAGAAGAAAAACTGAGAAAAAAGCTATAAAATACTGAGAACAACTTACAAAAACTGAGAAGGAAAACTGAGAAGAATAACTGAGAAGAAAAGCAGAAAAAAAACTGAGAAAAACTGAGAAAAAGATAAAAAACCGACAACAAATGAGAAAAAATGAGGTAAAAATGAGAAAAACAGAAAAACTGAGAAAAAAATAGAATAAACGAGAAAATTGAGAAAAACTGAGAAAAGCTGAGAAAAAATTAGAAAATTGAGAAAAAATGAGAAAAACTGAGAAAAGTAAATAAAAACTGCGAAAAAATCTGAGAAAAAAGCTGGAAAAATACTGAGAACAACTTAGAAAAAGTGAGAAGGAAAACTGAGAAGAAAAGCAGAAAAAAAACTGAGAAAATCTGAGAAAAACAAATGTGAAAAACTGAGAAAAACAAATGAGAAAAACTGAGAAAAACAAAAGAGCAAAACTGAGGAATACAAATGAGGAAAACTGAAAATTTCAAATGAGAAAAACTGAGAACAACAACTAAAAACTGAGAAAAACAACGAAAAAATCTTTGAAAAACTGAAAAAGAAAAAAAACCGAGAAAAAATGAGGTAAAAATGAGAAAAACAGAAAAACTGACAAAAAATAGAATAAATGAGAAAATTGAGAAAAACTGAGAAAAACTGAGAAAAAATTAGAAAAATGAGAAAGAATGAGAAAAACTGAGGAAAGTAAATAAAAACTGAGAAAAAAACTGAGAAAAAAGCTGGCAAAAACTGAGAACAACTTAGAAAAACTGAGAAGAAAAACTGAGAAGAAAAACAGAAAAAAATGAGAAAAACTGAGAAAAACTAAGGTGAAAAACTGAGAAAAACAAGTGAGCAAAACTGAGAAATACAAATGAGAAAAACTGAGAAAAACAAATGAGCAAAACTGAGAAATACAAATGAGAAAAACTGAGAAAAACAAATGAGCAAAACTGAGAAATACAAATGAGAAAAACTGAGAAAAACAAATGAGCAAAACTGAGAAATACAAATGAGGAAAACTGAGAAAAACAAATGAGCAAAACTGAAAAATACAAATGAGAAAAACTGAGAAAAACAACGAAAAACTGAGAAAAACAACGAAAAAAACTATGAAAAACTGAAAAACAAAAAAAACTGAGAAAAAATGAGAAAATATGAGAAATACTGGAAAGAAATGAGAAAAAATTAGGTAAAAATGAGAAAAACAGAAAAACTGAGAAAGAAATAGAATAAACGAGAAAATTGAGAAAAATTGACAAAAGCTGAGAAAAAGTTAGGAAAATGAGAAAAAATGAAAAAAACAGAGAATAACTGAAAAAAATGTGAGAAACTGAGGAAAATAAATAAAAACTGAGAAAAAAATCAGAAAAACTTTGCAAAAAAACTGAAGAAAAATTGAGAAAAAACTGAAAAAAAACTGAGAAAAACTGAGAAGAAAATCTGAGAAAAACTGAGCAGAAAAACTGAGAAGAAAAACTGAGAAAAAAAGAGAGAAAAAAAGTGAGAAAAACAACTGAGAAAATGTGAGAAAACACTGAGAAAAACTGAGAACAACTTAGAAAAACTGAGAAGAAAACTGAGAAGAAAAACAGAGAAGAAAAACAGAAAAAAATGAGAAAAACTGTGAAAAACAAATGTGAAAAACTGAGAAAAACAAATGAGCAAAACTGAGAAATACAAATGAGAAAAACTGAGAAAAACAAATGAGCAAAACTGAGAAATACAAATGAGAAAAACTGAGAAAAACAAATGAGCAAAACTGAGAATTACAAATGAGACAAACTGAGAAAAACAACGAAAAACTGAGAAAAACAACGAAAAAATCTATGAAAAACTGAAAAACAAAAAAAAACCAAGAAAAAATGAGGGAAAAATGAGAAAAACAGAAAAACTGAGAAAAAAATAGAATAAACGAGAAAATTGAAAAAAACTGTGAAAAGCTGAGAAAAAATTTAAAAATGAGAAAAAATGAGAAAAACTGAGAAATACAAATGAGAAAAAATGAGAAAAACAACGAAAAACTGAGAAAAACAACGAAAACAACTATGGAATACTGAAAGACAAAAAAAAACGGAGAAAAAATGAGAAAATATGAGAAATACCGAGAAAAAATGAGAAAAAATGAGGTAAAAATGAGAAAAACAGAAAAACTGAGAAAAAAATAGAGTAAATGAGAAAATTGAGAAAAAGTGAGAAACGCTGAGAAAATATTAGAAAAATGAGAAAAAATGAGAAAAACTGAGAATAACTGAGAAAAATGAGAAAAAATGAGGAAAATAAATAAAAACTGAGAAAAAAATCAGAAAAACTTTGCAAAAAACTGAAGAAAAATTGAGAAAAAAACTGAAAAAAACTGAGAAAAACTGAGAAGAAAAACTGAGAAAAAAACTGAGAAAGAAAACTGAGAAAAACAACTGAGAAAATGTGAGAAAAAAACTGAGAAAAACTGAGAACAACTTAGAAAAACTGAGAAGAAAAACTGAGAAGAAAAACAGAAAAAACTGAGAAAAACTGAGAAAAACTAAGGTGAAAAACTGAGAAAAACAAATGAGCAAAACTGAGAAATACAAATGAGAAAAACTGAGAAAAACAAATGAGCACTACTGAGAAATACAAATGAGAAAAACTGAGAAAAACAAATGAGCAAAACTGAGAAATACAAATGAGAAAAACTGAGAAAAACAACGAAAAACTGAGAAAAACAACGAAAAAATCTATGAAAAACTGAAAAACAAAAAAAACCAAGAAAAAATGAGGTAAAAATGAGAAAAACAGAAAAACTGAGAAAAAAATACAACAAACGAGAAAATTGAGAAAAACTGAGAAACGCTGAGAAAATATTAGAAAAATGAGAAAAAATGAGAAAAACAGAGAACAACTGAGATAAATGAGAAAAAATGAGGAAAATAAATAAAATCTGAGAAAAAAATCAGAAAAACTTTGCAAAAAACTGAGATGAAAAATTGAGAAAAAAACTGAAAAAAACTGAGAAAAACTGAGAAGAACATCTGAGAAAAACTGAGCAGAAAAACTGAGAAGAAAAACTGAGAAAAAAACTGAGGAAGAAAACTGAGAAAAACAACTGAGAAAATGTGAGAAATACCGAGAAAAAATGAGAAAAATAGAGGTAAAAATGAGAAAAACAGAAAAACTGAGAAAAAAATAGAATAAATGAGAAAATTGAGAAAAAGTGAGAAACGCTGAGAAAATATTAGAAAAATGAGAAAAAATGAGAAAAACTGAGAATAACTGAGAAAAATGAGAAAAAATGAGGAAAATAAATAAAAACTGAGAAAAAAATCTGAAAAACTTTGCAAAAAACTGAGAAGAAAAATTGAGAAAAAAACTGAAAAAAAACTGAGAAAAACTGAGAAGAAAAACTGAGAAAAAAACTGAGAAAGAAAACTGTGAAAAACAACTGAGAAAATGTGAGAAAAAAACTGAGAAAAACTGAGAACAACTTAGAAAAACTGAGAAGGAAAACTGAGAAGAAAAACTGAGAAGAAAAACAGAAAAAAATGAGAAAAACTGAGAAAAACTAAGGTGAAAAACTGAGAAAAACAAATGAGCAAAACTGAGAAATACAAATGAGAAAAACTGAGGAAAATAATAAAAACTGAGAAGAAAATTTGAGAAAAACTGAGCAGAAAAACTGAGAAGAAACATTGAGAAAAAAACTGAAAAAAAACCTGAGAAAAACTGTGGAGAAAATCTGAGAAATACTGAGCAGAAAAACTGAGAAGAAAAACTGAGAAAAAAAGAGAGAAAAAAAGTGAGAAAAACAACTGGGAAAATGTGAGAAAACACTGAGAAAAACTGAGAACAACTTAGAAAAACTGAGAAGAAAACTGAGAAGAAAAACTGAGAAGAAAAACAGAAAAAAATGAGAAAAACTGTGAAAAACAAATGTGAAAAACTGAGAAAAACAAATGAGCAAAACTGAGAAATACCAATGAGAAAAACTGAGAAAAACAAATGAGCAAAACTGAGAAATACAAATGAGAAAAACTGAGAAAAACAAATGAGCAAAACTGAGAATTACAAATGAGACAAATTGAGAAAAACAACGAAAAACTGAGAAAAACAACGAAAAAATCTATGAAAAACTGAAAAACAAAAAAAAACCAAGAAAAAATGAGGGAAAAATGAGAAAAACAGAAGAACTGAGAAAAAAATAGAATAAACGAGAAAATTGAAAAAAACTGTGAAAAGCTGAGAAAAAATTTAAAAATGAGAAAAAATGAGAAAAACTGAGAAATACAAATGAGAAAAAATGAGAAAAACAACGAAAAACTGAGAAAAACAACGAAAACAACTATGGAATACTGAAAGACAAAAAAAACGGAGAAAAAATGAGAAAATATGAGAAATACCGAGAAAAAATGAGAAAAATAGAGGTAAAAATGAGAAAAACAGAAAAACTGAGAAAAAAATAGAATAAATGAGAAAATTGGGAAAAAGTGAGAAACGCTGAGAACATATTAGAAAAATGAGAAAAAATGAGAAAAACTGAGAATAACTGAGAAAAATGAGAAAAAATGAGGAAAATAAATAAAAACTGAGAAAAAAATCTGAAAAACTTTGCAAAAAACTGAGAAGAAAAATTGAGAAAAAAACTGAAAAAAAACTGAGAAAAACTGAGAAGAAAAACTGAGAAAAATACTGAGAAAGAAAACTGAGAAAAACAACTGAGAAAATGTGAGAGAAAAACTGAGAAAAACTGAGAACAACTTCGAAAAACTGAGAAGGAAAACTGAGAAGAAAAACTGAGAAGAAAAACAGAAAAAAATGAGAAAAACTGAGAAAAACTAAGGTGAAAAACTGAGAAAAACAAATGAGCAAAACTGAGAAATACAAATGAGAAAAACTGAGAAAAACAAATGAGCAAGACTGAGAAATACAAATGAGAAAAACTGAGAAAAACAAATGAGCAAAACTGAGAAATACAAATGAGAATAACTGAGAAAAACAAATGAGCAAAACTGAGAAATACAAATGAGGAAAACTGAGAAAAACAAATGAGCAAAACTGAAAAATACAAATGAGAAAACCTGAGAACAACAACGAAAAACTGAGAAAAACAACAAAAAAATCTTTGAAAAACTGAAAAAGAAAAAAAACCGAGAAAAAATGAGGTAAAAATGAGAAAAACAGAAAAACTGAGAAAAAATAGAATAAACGAGAAAATTGAGAAAAAGTGAGAAAAACTGAGAAAAAATTAGAAAAATGAGAAAAAATGAGAAAAACTGAGGAAAATAAATAAAAACTGAGAAAAAAACTGAGAAGAAAAACTGAGAAAAAAGCTATAAAATACTGAGAACAACTTACAAAAACTGAGAAGGAAAACTGAGAAGAATAACTGAGAAGAAAAGCAGAAAAAAAACTGAGAAAAACTGAGAAAAAGATAAAAAACCGACAACAAATGAGAAAAAATGAGGTAAAAATGAGAAAAACAGAAAAACTGAGAAAAAAATAGAATAAACGAGAAAATTGAGAAAAACTGAGAAAAGCTGAGAAAAAATTAGAAAATTGAGAAAAAATGAGAAAAACTGAGAAAAGTAAATAAAAACTGCGAAAAAATCTGAGAAAAAAGCTGGAAAAATACTGAGAACAACTTAGAAAAAGTGAGAAGGAAAACTGAGAAGAAAAGCAGAAAAAAAACTGAGAAAATCTGAGAAAAACAAATGTGAAAAACTGAGAAAAACAAATGAGAAAAACTGAGAAAAACAAAAGAGCAAAACTGAGGAATACAAATGAGGAAAACTGAAAATTTCAAATGAGAAAAACTGAGAACAACAACGAAAAACTGAGAAAAACAACGAAAAAATCTTTGAAAAACTGAAAAAGAAAAAAAACCGAGAAAAAATGAGGTAAAAATGAGAAAAACAGAAAAACTGAGAAAAAATAGAATAAACGAGAAAATTGAGAAAAACTGAGAAAAACTGAGAAAAAATTAGAAAAATGAGAAAGAATGAGAAAAACTGAGGAAAGTAAATAAAAACTGAGAAAAAAACTGAGAAAAAAGCTGGAAAAAAACTGAGAACAACTTAGAAAAACTGAGAAGAAAAACTGAGAAGAAAAACAGAAAAAAATGAGAAAAACTGAGAAAAACTAAGGTGAAAAACTGAGAAAAACAAATGAGCAAAACTGAGAAATACAAATGTGAAAAACTGAGAAAAACAAATGAGCAAAACTGAGAAATACAAATGAGAAAAACTGAGAAAAACAAATGAGCAAAACTGAGAAATACAAATGAGAATAACTGAGAAAAACAAATGAGCAAAACTGAGAAATACAAATGAGGAAAACTGAGAAAAACAAATGAGCAAAACTGAAAAATACAAATGAGAAAAACTGAGAAAAACAACGAAAAACTGAGAAAAACAACGAAAAAAACGATGAAAAACTGAAAAACAAAAAAAACTGAGAAAAAATGAGAAAATATGAGAAATACTGGAAAGAAATGAGAAAAAATTAGGTAAAAATGAGAAAAACAGAAAAACTGAGAAAGAAATAGAATAAACGAGAAAATTGAGAAAAATTGGCAAAAGCTGAGCAAAAGTTAGGAAAATGAGAAAAAATGAAAAAAACAGAGAATAACTGAAAAAAATGTGAGAAACTGAGGAAAATAAATAAAAACTGAGAAAAAAATCAGAAAAACTTTGCAAAAAAACTGAAGAAAAATTGAGAAAAAAACTGAAAAAAAACTGAGAAAAACTGAGAAGAAAATCTGAGAAAAACTGAGCAGAAAAACTGAGAAGAAAAACTGAGAAAAAAAGAGAGAAAAAAAGTGAGAAAAACAACTGAGAAAATGTGAGAAAACACTGAGAAAAACTTAGAACAACTTAGAAAAACTGAGAAGAAAACTGAGAAGAAAAACTGAGAAGAAAAACAGAAAAAAATGAGAAAAACTGAGAAAAACAAATGTGAAAAACTGAGAAAAACAAATGAGCAAAACTGAGAAATGCAAATGAGAAAAACAGAAAAACAAATGAGCAAAACTGAGAAATACAAATGAGAAAAACTGAGAAAAACAAATGAGCAAAACTGAGAATTACAAATGAGAAAAACTGAGAAAAACAACGAAAAACTGAGAAAAACAACGAAAAAATCTATGAAAATCTGAAAAACAAAAAAAACCAAGAAAAAATGAGGTAAAAATGAGAAAAACAGAAAAACTGAGAAAAAAATACAATAAACGAGAAAATTGAGAAAAACTGAGAAACGCTGAGAAAATATTAGAAAAATGAGAAAAAATGAGAAAAACAGAGAACAACTGAGAAAAATGAGAAAAAACGAGGAAAATAAATAAAAACTGAGAAAAAAATCAGAAAAACTTTGCAAAAAACTGAGATGAAAAATTGAGAAAAAAACTGAAAAAAACTGAGAAAAACTGAGAAGAACATCTGAGAAAAACTGAGCAGAAAAACTGAGAAGAAAAACTGAGAAAAAAACTGAGGAAGAAAACTGAGAAAAACAACTGAGAAAATGTGAGAAATACCGAGAAAAAATGAGAAAAATAGAGGTAAAAATGAGAAAAACAGAAAAACTGAGAAAAAAATAGAATAAATGAGAAAATTGAGAAAAAGTGAGAAACGCTGAGAAAATATTAGAAAAATGAGAAAAAATGAGAAAAACTGAGAATAACTGAGAAAAATGAGAAAAAATGAGGAAAATAAATAAAAACTGAGAAAAAAATCAGAAAAACTTTGCAAAAAACTGAGAAGAAAAATTGAGAAAAAAACTGAAAAAAAACTGAGAAAAACTGAGAAGAAAAACTGAGAAAAAAACTGAGAAAGAAAACTGTGAAAAACAACTGAGAAAATGTGAGAAAAAAACTGAGAAAAACTGAGAACAACTTAGAAAAACTGAGAAGGAAAACTGAGAAGAAAAACTGAGAAGAAAAACAGAAAAAAATGAGAAAAACTGAGAATTACTGAGAAAAAATGAGAAAAACTGAGGAAAATAAATAAATACTGAGAAAAACAAAAGAGCAAAACTGAGAAATACAAATGAGAAAAACTGAGAAAAACAAATGAGCAAAACTGAGAAATACAAATGAGAAAAACTGAGAAAAACAAATGAGCAAAACTGAGAAATACAAATGAGAATAACTGAGAAAAACAAATGAGCAAAACTGAGAAATACAAATGAGGAAAACTGAGAAAAACTAAGGTGAAAAACTGAGAAAAACAAATGAGCAAAACTGAGAAATGCAAATGAGAAAAACAGAAAAACAAATGAGCAAAACTGAGAAATACAAATGAGAAAAACTGAGAAAAACAAATGAGCAAAACTGAGAATTACAAATGAGAAAAACTGAGAAAAACAACGAAAAACTGAGAAAAACAACGAAAAAATCTATGAAAATCTGAAAAACAAAAAAAACCAAGAAAAAATGAGGTAAAAATGAGAAAAACAGAAAAACTGAGAAAAAAATACAATAAACGAGAAAATTGAGAAAAACTGAGAAACGCTGAGAAAATATTAGAAAAATGAGAAAAAATGAGAAAAACAGAGAACAACTGAGAAAAATGAGAAAAAACGAGGAAAATAAATAAAAACTGAGAAAAAAATCAGAAAAACTTTGCAAAAAACTGAGATGAAAAATTGAGAAAAAAACTGAAAAAAACTGAGAAAAACTGAGAAAAACATCTGAGAAAAACTGAGCAGAAAAACTGAGAAGAAAAACTGAGAAAAAAACTGAGGAAGAAAACTGAGAAAAACAACTGAGAAAATGTGAGAAATACCGAGAAAAAATGAGAAAAATAGAGGTAAAAATGAGAAAAACAGAAAAACTGAGAAAAAAATAGAATAAATGAGAAAATTGAGAAAAAGTGAGAAACGCTGAGAAAATATTAGAAAAATGAGAAAAAATGAGAAAAACTGAGAATAACTGAGAAAAATGAGAAAAAATGAGGAAAATAAATAAAAACTGAGAAAAAAATCAGAAAAACTTTGCAAAAAACTGAGAAGAAAAATTGAGAAAAAAACTGAAAAAAAACTGAGAAAAACTGAGAAGAAAAACTGAGAAAAAAACTGAGAAAGAAAACTGTGAAAAACAACTGAGAAAATGTGAGAAAAAAACTGAGAAAAACTGAGAACAACTTAGAAAAACTGAGAAGGAAAACTGAGAAGAAAAACTGAGAAGAAAAACAGAAAAAAATGAGAAAAACTGAGAATTACTGAGAAAAAATGAGAAAAACTGAGGAAAATAAATAAATACTGAGAAAAACAAAAGAGCAAAACTGAGAAATACAAATGAGAAAAACTGAGAAAAACAAATGAGCAAAACTGAGAAATACAAATGAGAAAAACTGAGAAAAACAAATGAGCAAAACTGAGAAATACAAATGAGAATAACTGAGAAAAACAAATGAGCAAAACTGAGAAATACAAATGAGGAAAACTGAGAAAAACAAATGAGCAAAACTGAAAAATACAAATGAGAAAAACTGAGAAAAACAACGAAAAACTGAGAAAAACAACGAAAAAAACTATGAAAAACTGAAAAACAAAAAAAACTGAGAAAAAATGAGAAAATATGAGAAATACTGGAAAGAAATGAGAAAAAATTAGGTAAAAATGAGAAAAACAGAAAAACTGAGAAAGAAATAGAATAAACGAGAAAATTGAGAAAAATTGGCAAAAGCTGAGCAAAAGTTAGGAAAATGAGAAAAAATGAAAAAAACAGAGAATAACTGAAAAAAATGTGAGAAACTGAGGAAAATAAATAAAAACTGAGAAAAAAATCAGAAAAACTTTGCAAAAAAACTGAAGAAAAATTGAGAAAAAAACTGAAAAAAAACTGAGAAAAACTGAGAAGAAAATCTGAGAAAAACTGAGCAGAAAAACTGAGAAGAAAAACTGAGAAAAAAAGAGAGAAAAAAAGTGAGAAAAACAACTGAGAAAATGTGAGAAAACACTGAGAAAAACTTAGAACAACTTAGAAAAACTGAGAAGAAAACTGAGAAGAAAAACTGAGAAGAAAAACAGAAAAAAATGAGAAAAACTGAGAAAAACAAATGTGAAAAACTGAGAAAAACAAATGAGCAAAACTGAGAAATGCAAATGAGAAAAACAGAAAAACAAATGAGCAAAACTGAGAAATACAAATGAGAAAAACTGAGAAAAACAAATGAGCAAAACTGAGAAATACAAATGAGAAAAACTGAGAAAAACAACGAAAAACTGAGAAAAACAACGAAAAAATCTATGAAAAACTGAAAAACAAAAAAAAACAAGAAAAAATGAGGTAAAAATGAGAAAAACAGAAAAACTGAGAAAAAAATACAATAAACGAGAAAATTGAGAAAAACTGAGAAACGCTGAGAAAATATTAGAAAAATGAGAAAAAATGAGAAAAACAGAGAACAACTGAGATAAATGAGAAAAAATGAGGAAAATAAATAAAATCTGAGAAAAAAATCAGAAAAACTTTGCAAAAAACTGAGATGAAAAATTGAGAAAAAAACTGAAAAAAACTGAGAAAAACTGAGAAGAACATCTGAGAAAAACTGAGCAGAAAAACTGAGAAGAAAAACTGAGAAAAAAACTGAGGAAGAAAACTGAGAAAAACAACTGAGAAAATGTGAGAAATACCGAGAAAAAATGAGAAAAATAGAGGTAAAAATGAGAAAAACAGAAAAACTGAGAAAAAAATAGAATAAATGAGAAAATTGAGAAAAAGTGAGAAACGCTGAGAAAATATTAGAAAAATGAGAAAAAATGAGAAAAACTGAGAATAACTGAGAAAAATGAGAAAAAATGAGGAAAATAAATAAAAACTGAGAAAAAAATCAGAAAAACTTTGCAAAAAACTGAGAAGAAAAATTGAGAAAAAAACTGAAAAAAAACTGAGAAAAACTGAGAAGAAAAACTGAGAAAAAAACTGAGAAAGAAAACTGTGAAAAACAACTGAGAAAATGTGAGAAAAAAACTGAGAAAAACTGAGAACAACTTAGAAAAACTGAGAAGGAAAACTGAGAAGAAAAACTGAGAAGAAAAACAGAAAAAAATGAGAAAAACTGAGAAAAACTAAGGTGAAAAACTGAGAAAAACAAATGAGCAAAACTGAGAAATACAAATGAGAAAAACTGAGGAAAATAATAAAAACTGAGAAGAAAATTTGAGAAAAACTGAGCAGAAAAACTGAGAAGAAAAGCTGAGAAAAAAACTGAGGAAGAAAACTGAGAAAAACAACTGAGAAAATGTGAGAAATACCGAGAAAAAATGAGAAAAATAGAGGTAAAAATGAGAAAAACAGAAAAACTGAGAAAAAAATAGAATAAATGAGAAAATTGAGAAAAAGTGAGAAACGCTGAGAAAATATTCGAAAAATGAGAAAAAATGAGAAAAACTGAGAATAACTGAGAAAAATGAGAAAAAATGAGGAAAATAAATAAAAACTGAGAAAAAAATCAGAAAAACTTTGCAAAAAACTGAGAAGAAAAATTGAGAAAAAAACTGAAAAAAAACTGAGAAAAACTGAGAAGAAAAACTGAGAAAAAAACTGAGAAAGAAAACTGTGAAAAACAACTGAGAAAATGTGAGAAAAAAACTGAGAAAAACTGAGAACAACTTAGAAAAACTGAGAAGGAAAACTGAGAAGAAAAACTGAGAAAAACAAATGTGAAAAACTGAGAAAAACAAATGAGAAAAACTGAGAAAAACAAAAGAGCAAAACTGAGGAATACAAATGAGGAAAACTGAAAATTTCAAATGAGAAAAACTGAGAACAACAACGAAAAACTGAGAAAAACAACGAAAAAATCTTTGAAAAACTGAAAAAGAAAAAAAACCGAGAAAACATGAGGTAAAAATGAGAAAAACAGAAAAACTGAGAAAAAATAGAATAAACGAGAAAATTGAGAAAAACTGAGAAAAACTGAGAAAAAATTAGAAAAATGAGAAAGAATGAGAAAAACTGAGGAAAGTAAATAAAAACTGAGAAAAAAACTGAGAAAAAAGCTGGAAAAAAACTGAGAACAACTTAGAAAAACTGAGAAGAAAAACTGAGAAGAAAAACAGAAAAAAATGAGAAAAACTGAGAAAAACTAAGGTGAAAAACTGAGAAAAACAAATGAGCAAAACTGAGAAATACAAATGAGAAAAACTGAGAAAAACAACGAAAAACTGAGAAAAACAACGAAATAAACTATGAAAAACTGAAAAACAAAAAAAACTGAGAAAAAATGAGAAAATATGAGAAATACTGGAAAGAAATGAGAAAAAATTAGGTAAAAATGAGAAAAACAGAAAAACTGAGAAAGAAATAGAATAAACGAGAAAATTGAGAAAAATTGGCAAAAGCTGAGCAAAAGTTAGGAAAATGAGAAAAAATGAAAAAAACAGAGAATAACTGAAAAAAATGTGAGAAACTGAGGAAAATAAATAAAAACTGAGAAAAAAATCAGAAAAACTTTGCAAAAAAACTGAAGAAAAATTGAGAAAAAAACTGAAAAAAAACTGAGAAAAACTGAGAAGAAAATCTGAGAAAAACTGAGCAGAAAAACTGAGAAGAAAAACTGAGAAAAAAAGAGAGAAAAAAAGTGAGAAAAACAACTGAGAAAATGTGAGAAAACACTGAGAAAAACTTAGAACAACTTAGAAAAACTGAGAAGAAAACTGAGAAGAAAAACTGAGAAGAAAAACAGAAAAAAATGAGAAAAACTGAGAAAAACAAATGTGAAAAACTGAGAAAAACAAATGAGCAAAACTGAGAAATGCAAATGAGAAAAACAGAAAAACAAATGAGCAAAACTGAGAAATACAAATGAGAAAAACTGAGAAAAACAAATGAGCAAAACTGAGAAATACAAATGAGAAAAACTGAGAAAAACAACGAAAAACTGAGAAAAACAACGAAAAAATCTATGAAAAACTGAAAAACAAAAAAAACCAAGAAAAAATGAGGTAAAAATGAGAAAAACAGAAAAACTGAGAAAAAAATACAACAAACGAGAAAATTGAGAAAAACTGAGAAACGCTGAGAAAATATTAGAAAAATGAGAAAAAATGAGAAAAACAGAGAACAACTGAGATAAATGAGAAAAAATGAGGAAAATAAATAAAATCTGAGAAAAAAATCAGAAAAACTTTGCAAAAAACTGAGATGAAAAATTGAGAAAAAAACTGAAAAAAACTGAGAAAAACTGAGAAGAACATCTGAGAAAAACTGAGAAGAAAAACTGAGAAAAATACTGAGAAAGAAAACTGAGAAAAACAACTGAGAAAATGTGAGAGAAAAACTGAGAAAAACTGAGAACAACTTCGAAAAACTGAGAAGGAAAACTGAGAAGAAAAACTGAGAAGAAAAACAGAAAAAAATGAGAAAAACTGAGAAAAACTAAGGTGAAAAACTGAGAAAAACAAATGAGCAAAACTGAGAAATACAAATGAGAAAAACTGAGAAAAACAACGAAAAACTGAGAAAAACAACGAAATAAACTATGAAAAACTGAAAAACAAAAAAAACTGAGAAAAAATGAGAAAATATGAGAAATACTGGAAAGAAATGAGAAAAAATTAGGTAAAAATGAGAAAAACAGAAAAACTGAGAAAGAAATAGAATAAACGAGAAAATTGAGAAAAATTGGCAAAAGCTGAGCAAAAGTTAGGAAAATGAGAAAAAATGAAAAAAACAGAGAATAACTGAAAAAAATGTGAGAAACTGAGGAAAATAAATAAAAACTGAGAAAAAAATCAGAAAAACTTTGCAAAAAAACTGAAGAAAAATTGAGAAAAAAACTGAAAAAAAACTGAGAAAAACTGAGAAGAAAATCTGAGAAAAACTGAGCAGAAAAACTGAGAAGAAAAACTGAGAAAAAAAGAGAGAAAAAAAGTGAGAAAAACAACTGAGAAAATGTGAGAAAACACTGAGAAAAACTTAGAACAACTTAGAAAAACTGAGAAGAAAACTGAGAAGAAAAACTGAGAAGAAAAACAGAAAAAAATGAGAAAAACTGAGAAAAACAAATGTGAAAAACTGAGAAAAACAAATGAGCAAAACTGAGAAATGCAAATGAGAAAAACAGAAAAACAAATGAGCAAAACTGAGAAATACAAATGAGAAAAACTGAGAAAAACAAATGAGCAAAACTGAGAAATACAAATGAGAAAAACTGAGAAAAACAACGAAAAACTGAGAAAAACAACGAAAAAATCTATGAAAAACTGAAAAACAAAAAAAACCAAGAAAAAATGAGGTAAAAATGAGAAAAACAGAAAAACTGAGAAAAAAATACAACAAACGAGAAAATTAAGAAAAACTGAGAAACGCTGAGAAAATATTAGAAAAATTAGAAAAAATGAGAAAAACAGAGAACAACTGAGATAAATGAGAAAAAATGAGGAAAATAAATAAAATCTGAGAAAAAAATCAGAAAAACTTTGCAAAAAACTGAGATGAAAAATTGAGAAAAAAACTGAAAAAAACTGAGAAAAACTGAGAAGAACATCTGAGAAAAACTGAGAAGAAAAACTGAGAAAAATACTGAGAAAGAAAACTGAGAAAAACAACTGAGAAAATGTGAGAGAAAAACTGAGAAAAACTGAGAACAACTTCGAAAAACTGAGAAGGAAAACTGAGAAGAAAAACTGAGAAGAAAAACAGAAAAAAATGAGAAAAACTGAGAAAAACTAAGGTGAAAAACTGAGAAAAACAAATGAGCAAAACTGAGAAATACAAATGAGAAAAACTGAGAAAAACAACGAAAAACTGAGAAAAACAACGAAAAAAACTATGAAAAACTGAAAAACAAAAAAAACTGAGAAAAAATGAGAAAATATGAGAAATACTGGAAAGAAATGAGAAAAAATTAGGTAAAAATGAGAAAAACAGAAAAACTGAGAAAGAAATAGAATAAACGAGAAAATTGAGAAAAATTGGCAAAAGCTGAGCAAAAGTTAGGAAAATGAGAAAAAATGAAAAAAACAGAGAATAACTGAAAAAAATGTGAGAAACTGAGGAAAATAAATAAAAACTGAGAAAAAAATCAGAAAAACTTTGCAAAAAAACTGAAGAAAAATTGAGAAAAAAACTGAAAAAAAACTGAGAAAAACTGAGAAGAAAATCTGAGAAAAACTGAGCAGAAAAACTGAGAAGAAAAACTGAGAAAAAAAGAGAGAAAAAAAGTGAGAAAAACAACTGAGAAAATGTGAGAAAACACTGAGAAAAACTTAGAACAACTTAGAAAAACTGAGAAGAAAACTGAGAAGAAAAACTGAGAAGAAAAACAGAAAAAAATGAGAAAAACTGAGAAAAACAAATGTGAAAAACTGAGAAAAACAAATGAGCAAAACTGAGAAATGCAAATGAGAAAAACAGAAAAACAAATGAGCAAAACTGAGAAATACAAATGAGAAAAACTGAGAAAAACAAATGAGCAAAACTGAGAAATACAAATGAGAAAAACTGAGAAAAACAACGAAAAACTGAGAAAAACAACGAAAAAATCTATGAAAAACTGAAAAACAAAAAAAACCAAGAAAAAATGAGGTAAAAATGAGAAAAACAGAAAAACTGAGAAAAAAATACAACAAACGAGAAAATTGAGAAAAACTGAGAAACGCTGAGAAAATATTAGAAAAATGAGAAAAAATGAGAAAAACAGAGAACAACTGAGACAAATGAGAAAAAATGAGGAAAATAAATAAAATCTGAGAAAAAAATCAGAAAAACTTTGCAAAAAACTGAGATGAAAAATTGAGAAAAAAACTGAAAAAAACTGAGAAAAACTGAGAAGAACATCTGAGAAAAACTGAGCAGAAAAACTGAGAAGAAAAACTGAGAAAAAAACTGAGGAAGAAAACTGAGAAAAACAACTGAGAAAATGTGAGAAATACCGAGAAAAAATGAGAAAAATAGAGGTAAAAATGAGAAAAACAGAAAAACTGAGAAAAAAATAGAATAAATGAGAAAATTGAGAAAAAGTGAGAAACGCTGAGAAATATATTAGAAAAATGAGAAAAAATGAGAAAAACTGAGAATAACTGAGAAAAATGAGAAAAAATGAGGAAAATAAATAAAAACTGAGAAAAAAATCTGAAAAACTTTGCAAAAAACTGAGAAGAAAAATTGAGAAAAAAACTGAAAAAAAACTGAGAAAAACTGAGAAGAAAAACTGAGAAAAAAACTGAGAAAGAAAACTGTGAAAAACAACTGAGAAAATGTGAGAAAAAAACTGAGAAAAACTGAGAACAACTTAGAAAAACTGAGAAGGAAAACTGAGAAGAAAAACTGAGAAGAAAAACAGAAAAAAATGAGAAAAACTGAGAAAAACTAAGGTGAAAAACTGAGAAAAACAAATGAGCAAAACTGAGAAATACAAATGAGAAAAACTGAGGAAAATAATAAAAACTGAGAAGAAAATTTGAGAAAAACTGAGCAGAAAAACTGAGAAGAAACATTGAGAAAAAAACTGAAAAAAAACCTGAGAAAAACTGTGGAGAAAATCTGAGAAATACTGAGCAGAAAAACTGAGAAGAAAAACTGAGAAAAAAAGAGAGAAAAAAAGTGAGAAAAACAACTGAGAAAATGTGAGAAAACACTGAGAAAAACTGAGAACAACTTAGAAAAACTGAGAAGAAAACTGAGAAGAAAAACTGAGAAGAAAAACAGAAAAAAATGAGAAAAACTGTGAAAAACAAATGTGAAAAACTGAGAAAAACAAATGAGCAAAACTGAGAAATACCAATGAGAAAAACTGAGAAAAACAAATGAGCAAAACTGAGAAATACAAATGAGAAAAACTGAGAAAAACAAATGAGCAAAACTGAGAATTACAAATGAGACAAATTGAGAAAAACAACGAAAAACTGAGAAAAACAACGAAAAAATCTATGAAAAACTGAAAAACAAAAAAAAACCAAGAAAAAATGAGGGAAAAATGAGAAAAACAGAAGAACTGAGAAAAAAATAGAATAAACGAGAAAATTGAAAAAAACTGTGAAAAGCTGAGAAAAAATTTAAAAATGAGAAAAAATGAGAAAAACTGAGAAATACAAATGAGAAAAAATGAGAAAAACAACGAAAAACTGAGAAAAACAACGAAAACAACTATGGAATACTGAAAGACAAAAAAAACGGAGAAAAAATGAGAAAATATGAGAAATACCGAGAAAAAATGAGAAAAATAGAGGTAAAAATGAGAAAAACAGAAAAACTGAGAAAAAAATAGAATAATGAGAAAATTGGGAAAAAGTGAGAAACGCTGAGAACATATTAGAAAAATGAGAAAAAATGAGAAAAACTGAGAATAACTGAGAAAAATGAGAAAAAATGAGGAAAATAAATAAAAACTGAGAAAAAAATCTGAAAAACTTTGCAAAAAACTGAGAAGAAAAATTGAGAAAAAAACTGAAAAAAAACTGAGAAAAACTGAGAAGAAAAACTGAGAAAAATACTGAGAAAGAAAACTGAGAAAAACAACTGAGAAAATGTGAGAGAAAAACTGAGAAAAACTGAGAACAACTTCGAAAAACTGAGAAGGAAAACTGAGAAGAAAAACTGAGAAGAAAAACAGAAAAAAATGAGAAAAACTGAGAAAAACTAAGGTGAAAAACTGAGAAAAACAAATGAGCAAAACTGAGAAATACAAATGAGAAAAACTGAGAAAAACAAATGAGCAAGACTGAGAAATACAAATGAGAAAAACTGAGAAAAACAAATGAGCAAAACTGAGAAATACAAATGAGAATAACTGAGAAAAACAAATGAGCAAAACTGAGAAATACAAATGAGGAAAACTGAGAAAAACAAATGAGCAAAACTGAAAAATACAAATGAGAAAACCTGAGAACAACAACGAAAAACTGAGAAAAACAACAAAAAAATCTTTGAAAAACTGAAAAAGAAAAAAAACCGAGAAAAAATGAGGTAAAAATGAGAAAAACAGAAAAACTGAGAAAAAATAGAATAAACGAGAAAATTGAGAAAAAGTGAGAAAAACTGAGAAAAAATTAGAAAAATGAGAAAAAATGAGAAAAACTGAGGAAAATAAATAAAAACTGAGAAAAAAACTGAGAAGAAAAACTGAGAAAAAAGCTATAAAATACTGAGAACAACTTACAAAAACTGAGAAGGAAAACTGAGAAGAATAACTGAGAAGAAAAGCAGAAAAAAAACTGAGAAAAATTGAGAAAAAGATAAAAAACCGACAACAAATGAGAAAAAATGAGGTAAAAATGAGAAAAACAGAAAAACTGAGAAAAAAATAGAATAAACGAGAAAATTGAGAAAAACTGAGAAAAGCTGAGAAAAAATTAGAAAATTGAGAAAAAATGAGAAAAACTGAGAAAAGTAAATAAAAACTGCGAAAAAATCTGAGAAAAAAGCTGGAAAAATACTGAGAACAACTTAGAAAAAGTGAGAAGGAAAACTGAGAAGAAAAGCAGAAAAAAAACTGAGAAAATCTGAGAAAAACAAATGTGAAAAACTGAGAAAAACAAATGAGAAAAACTGAGAAAAACAAAAGAGCAAAACTGAGGAATACAAATGAGGAAAACTGAAAATTTCAAATGAGAAAAACTGAGAACAACAACGAAAAACTGAGAAAAACAACGAAAAAATCTTTGAAAAACTGAAAAAGAAAAAAAACCGAGAAAAAATGAGGTAAAAATGAGAAAAACAGAAAAACTGACAAAAAATAGAATAAATGAGAAAATTGAGAAAAACTGAGAAAAACTGAGAAAAAATTAGAAAAATGAGAAAGAATGAGAAAAACTGAGGAAAGTAAATAAAAACTGAGAAAAAAACTGAGAAAAAAGCTGGCAAAAACTGAGAACAACTTAGAAAAACTGAGAAGAAAAACTGAGAAGAAAAACAGAAAAAAATGAGAAAAACTGAGAAAAACTAAGGTGAAAAACTGAGAAAAACAAGTGAGCAAAACTGAGAAATACAAATGAGAAAAACTGAGAAAAACAAATGAGCAAAACTGAGAAATACAAATGAGAAAAACTGAGAAAAACAAATGAGCAAAACTGAGAAATACAAATGAGAAAAACTGAGAAAAACAAATGAGCAAAACTGAGAAATACAAATGAGGAAAACTGAGAAAAACAAATGAGCAAAACTGAAAAATACAAATGAGAAAAACTGAGAAAAACAACGAAAAACTGAGAAAAACAACGAAAAAAACTATGAAAAACTGAAAAACAAAAAAAACTGAGAAAAAATGAGAAAATATGAGAAATACTGGAAAGAAATGAGAAAAAATTAGGTAAAAATGAGAAAAACAGAAAAACTGAGAAAGAAATAGAATAAACGAGAAAATTGAGAAAAATTGACAAAAGCTGAGAAAAAGTTAGGAAAATGAGAAAAAATGAAAAAAACAGAGAATAACTGAAAAAAATGTGAGAAACTGAGGAAAATAAATAAAAACTGAGAAAAAAATCAGAAAAACTTTGCAAAAAAACTGAAGAAAAATTGAGAAAAAACTGAAAAAAAACTGAGAAAAACTGAGAAGAAAATCTGAGAAAAACTGAGCAGAAAAACTGAGAAGAAAAACTGAGAAAAAAAGAGAGAAAAAAAGTGAGAAAAACAACTGAGAAAATGTGAGAAAACACTGAGAAAAACTGAGAACAACTTAGAAAAACTGAGAAGAAAACTGAGAAGAAAAACAGAGAAGAAAAACAGAAAAAAATGAGAAAAACTGTGAAAAACAAATGTGAAAAACTGAGAAATACAAATGAGAAAAACTGAGAAAAACAAATGAGCAAAACTGAGAAATACAAATGAGAAAAACTGAGAAAAACAAATGAGCAAAACTGAGAATTACAAATGAGACAAACTGAGAAAAACAACGAAAAACTGAGAAAAACAACGAAAAAATCTATGAAAAACTGAAAAACAAAAAAAAAACAAGAAAAAATGAGGGAAAAATGAGAAAAACAGAAAAACTGAGAAAAAAATAGAATAAACGAGAAAATTGAAAAAAACTGTGAAAAGCTGAGAAAAAATTTAAAAATGAGAAAAAATGAGAAAAACTGAGAAATACAAATGAGAAAAAATGAGAAAAACAACGAAAAACTGAGAAAAACAACGAAAACAACTATGGAATACTGAAAGACAAAAAAAACGGAGAAAAAATGAGAAAATATGAGAAATACCGAGAAAAAATGAGAAAAAATGAGGTAAAAATGAGAAAAACAGAAAAACTGAGAAAAAAATAGAGTAAATGAGAAAATTGAGAAAAAGTGAGAAACGCTGAGAAAATATTAGAAAAATGAGAAAAAATGAGAAAAACTGAGAATAACTGAGAAAAATGAGAAAAAATGAGGAAAATAAATAAAAACTGAGAAAAAAATCAGAAAAACTTTGCAAAAAACTGAAGAAAAATTGAGAAAAAAACTGAAAAAAACTGAGAAAAACTGAGAAGAAAAACTGAGAAAAAAACTGAGAAAGAAAACTGAGAAAAACAACTGAGAAAATGTGAGAAAAAAACTGAGAAAAACTGAGAACAACTTAGAAAAACTGAGAAGAAAAACTGAGAAGAAAAACAGAAAAAACTGAGAAAAACTGAGAAAAACTAAGGTGAAAAACTGAGAAAAACAAATGAGCAAAACTGAGAAATACAAATGAGAAAAACTGAGAAAAACAAATGAGCACTACTGAGAAATACAAATGAGAAAAACTGAGAAAAACAAATGAGCAAAACTGAGAAATACAAATGAGAAAAACTGAGAACAACAACGAAAAACTGAGAAAAACAACAAAAAAATCTTTGAAAAACTGAAAAAGAAAAAAAACCGAGAAAAAATGAGGTAAAAATGAGAAAAACAGAAAAACTGAGAAAAAATAGAATAAACGAGAAAATTGAGAAAAAGTGAGAAAAACTGAGAAAAAATTAGAAAAATGAGAAAAAATGAGAAAAACTGAGGAAAATAAATAAAAACTGAGAAAAAAACTGAGAAGAAAAACTGAGAAAAAAGCTATAAAATACTGAGAACAACTTACAAAAACTGAGAAGGAAAACTGAGAAGAATAACTGAGAAGAAAAGCAGAAAAAAAACTGAGAAAAACTGAGAAAAAGATAAAAAACCGACAACAAATGAGAAAAAATGAGGTAAAAATGAGAAAAACAGAAAAACTGAGAAAAAAATAGAATAAACGAGAAAATTGAGAAAAACTGAGAAAAGCTGAGAAAAAATTAGAAAATTGAGAAAAAATGAGAAAAACTGAGAAAAGTAAATAAAAACTGCGAAAAAATCTGAGAAAAAAGCTGGAAAAATACTGAGAACAACTTAGAAAAAGTGAGAAGGAAAACTGAGAAGAAAAGCAGAAAAAAAACTGAGAAAATCTGAGAAAAACAAATGTGAAAAACTGAGAAAAACAAATGAGAAAAACTGAGAAAAACAAAAGAGCAAAACTGAGGAATACAAATGAGGAAAACTGAAAATTTCAAATGAGAAAAACTGAGAACAACAACGAAAAACTGAGAAAAACAACGAAAAAATCTTTGAAAAACTGAAAAAGAAAAAAAACCGAGAAAAAATGAGGTAAAAATGAGAAAAACAGAAAAACTGAGAAAAAATAGAATAAACGAGAAAATTGAGAAAAACTGAGAAAAACTGAGAAAAAATTAGAAAAATGAGAAAGAATGAGAAAAACTGAGGAAAGTAAATAAAAACTGAGAAAAAAACTGAGAAAAAAGCTGGAAAAAAACTGAGAACAACTTAGAAAAACTGAGAAGAAAAACTGAGAAGAAAAACAGAAAAAAATGAGAAAAACTGAGAAAAACTAAGGTGAAAAACTGAGAAAAACAAATGAGCAAAACTGAGAAATACAAATGTGAAAAACTGAGAAAAACAAATGAGCAAAACTGAGAAATACAAATGAGAAAAACTGAGAAAAACAAATGAGCAAAACTGAGAAATACAAATGAGAATAACTGAGAAAAACAAATGAGCAAAACTGAGAAATACAAATGAGGAAAACTGAGAAAAACAAATGAGCAAAACTGAAAAATACAAATGAGAAAAACTGAGAAAAACAACGAAAAACTGAGAAAAACAACGAAAAAAACGATGAAAAACTGAAAAACAAAAAAAACTGAGAAAAAATGAGAAAATATGAGAAATACTGGAAAGAAATGAGAAAAAATTAGGTAAAAATGAGAAAAACAGAAAAACTGAGAAAGAAATAGAATAAACGAGAAAATTGAGAAAAATTGGCAAAAGCTGAGCAAAAGTTAGGAAAATGAGAAAAAATGAAAAAAACAGAGAATAACTGAAAAAAATGTGAGAAACTGAGGAAAATAAATAAAAACTGAGAAAAAAATCAGAAAAACTTTGCAAAAAAACTGAAGAAAAATTGAGAAAAAAACTGAAAAAAAACTGAGAAAAACTGAGAAGAAAATCTGAGAAAAACTGAGCAGAAAAACTGAGAAGAAAAACTGAGAAAAAAAGAGAGAAAAAAAGTGAGAAAAACAACTGAGAAAATGTGAGAAAACACTGAGAAAAACTTAGAACAACTTAGAAAAACTGAGAAGAAAACTGAGAAGAAAAACTGAGAAGAAAAACAGAAAAAAATGAGAAAAACTGAGAAAAACAAATGTGAAAAACTGAGAAAAACAAATGAGCAAAACTGAGAAATGCAAATGAGAAAAACAGAAAAACAAATGAGCAAAACTGAGAAATACAAATGAGAAAAACTGAGAAAAACAAATGAGCAAAACTGAGAATTACAAATGAGAAAAACTGAGAAAAACTGAGAAAAACTGAGAAAAACAACGAAAAAATCTATGAAAAACTGAAAAACAAAAAAAAATGAGAAAAAATGAGAAATTTTGAGAAATACTGTAAGAAATGAGAAAAAATTAGGTAAAAATGAGAAAAACAGAAAAACTGAGAAAGAAATAGAATAAACGAGAAAATTGAGAAAAATTGACAAAAGCTGAGAAAAAGTTAGGAAAATGAGAAAAAATGAAAAAAACAGAGAATAACTGAAAAAAACGTGAGAAACTGAGGAAAATAAATAAAAACTGAGAAAAATATCAGAAAAACTTTGCAACAAAACTGAAGAAAAATTGAGAAGAAAACTGAAAAAAAACTGAGAAAAACTGAGAAGAAATTCTGAGAAAAACTGAGCAGAAAAACTGAAGAAAAACTGAGAAAAAAGAGAGAAAAAAAAGTGAGAAAAACAACTGAGAAAATGTGAGAAAACACTGAGAAAAACTGAGAACAACTTCGAAAAACTGAGAAGAAAACTGAGAAGAAAAACTGAGAAGAAAAACAGAAGAAAATGAGAAAAACTGTGAAAAACAAATGTGAAAAACTGAGAAAAACAAATGAGCAAAACTGAGAAATACAAATGAGAAAAACTGAGAAAAACAAATGAGCAAAACTGAGAAATACAAATGAGAAAAACTGAGAAAAACAAATGAGCAAAACTGAGAATTACAAATGAGACAAACTGAGAAAAACAACGAAAAACTGATAAAAACAACGAAAAAATCTATGAAAAACTGAAAAACAAAAAAAAACCAAGAAAAAATGAGGGAAAAATGAGAAAAACAACGAAAAACTGAGAAAAAAATAGAATAAACGAGAAAATTGAAAAAAACTGTGAAAAGCTGAGAAAAAATTTAAAAATGAGAAAAAATGAGAAAAACTGAGAAATACAAATGAGAAAAAATGAGAAAAACAACGAAAAACTGAGAAAAACAACGAAAACAACTATGGAATACTGAAAGACAAAAAAAACGGAGAAAAAATGAGAAAATATGAGAAATACCGAGAAAAAATGAGAAAAAATGAGGTAAAAATGAGAAAAACAGAAAAACTGAGAAAAAAATAGAGTAAATGAGAAAATTGAGAAAAAGTGAGAAACGCTGAGAAAATATTAGAACAATGAGAAAAAATGAGAAAAACTGAGAATAACTGAGAAAAATGAGAAAAAATGAGGAAAATAAATAAAAACTGAGAAAAAAATCAGAAAAACTTTGCAAAAAACTGAGAAGAAAAATTGAGAAAAAAATGAAAAAAAACTGAGAAAAACTGAGAAGAAAAACTGAGAAAAAAACTGAGAAAGAAAACTGAGAAAAACAACTGAGAAAATGTGAGAAAAAACTGAGAAAAACTGAGAACAACTTAGAAAAACTGAGAAGGAAAACTGAGAAGAAAAACTGAGAAGAAAAACAGAAAAAACTGAGAAAAACTGAGAAAAACTAAGGTGAAAAACTGAGAAAAACAAATGAGCAAAACTGAGAAATACAAATGAGAAAAACTGAGAAAAACAAATGAGCACAACTGAGAAATACAAATGAAAAAAACTGAGAAAAACAAATGAGCAAAACTGAGAAATACAAATGAGAAAAACTGAGAACAACAACGAAAAACTGAGAAAAACAACGAAAAAATCTTTGAAAAACTGAAAAAGAAAAAAAACCGAGAAAAAATGAGGTAAAAATGAGAAAAACAGAAAAACTGAGAAAAAATAGAATAAACGAGAAAAGTGAGAAAAAGTGAGAAAAACTGAGAAAAAATTAGAAAAATGAGAAAAAATGAGAAAAACTGAGGAAAATAAATAAAAACTGAGAAAAAAACTGAGAAGAAAAACTGAGAAAAAAGCTATAAAATACTGAGAACAACTTACAAAAACTGAGAAGGAAAACTGAGAAGAAAAACTGAGAAGAAAAGCAGAAAAAAAACTGAGAAAAACTGAGAAAAAGATAAAAAACCGACAACAAATGAGAAAAAATGAGGTAAAAATGAGAAAAACAGAAAAACTGAGAAAAAAATAGAAAAAATTAGAAAATTGAGAAAAAATGAGAAAAACTGAGAAAAGTAAATAAAAACTGCGAAAAAATCTGAGAAAAAAGCTGGAAAAATACTGAGAACAACTTAGAAAAAGTGAGAAGGAAAACTGAGAAGAAAAGCAGAAAAAAAACTGAGAAAATCTGAGAAAAACAAATGTGAAAAGCTGAGAAAAACAAATGAGAAAAACTGAAAAAAACAAAAGAGCAAAACTGAGGAATACAAATGAGGAAAACTGAAAATTTCAAATGAGAAAAACTGAGAACAACAACGAAAAACTGAGAAAAACAACGAAAAAATCTTTGAAAAACTGAAAAAGAAAAAAAACCGAGAAAAAGTGAGGTAAAAATGAGAAAAACAGAAAAACTGAGAAAAAATAGAATACACGAGAAAATTGAGAAAAACTGAGAAAAACTGAGAAAAAATTAGAAAAATGAGAAAGAATGAGAAAAACTGAGGAAAGTAAATAAAAACTGAGAAAAAAACTGAGAAAAAAGCTGGAAAAAAACTGAGAACAACTTAGAAAAACTGAGAAGAAAAACTGAGAAGAAAAACAGAAAAAAATGAGAAAAACTGAGAAAAACTAAGGTGAAAAACTGAGAAAAACAAATGAGCAAAACTGAGAAATACAAATGAGAAAAACTGAGAAAAACAAATGAGCAAAACTGAGAAATACAAATGAGAAAAACTGAGAAAAACAAATGAGCAAAACTGAGAAATACAAATGAGAATAACTGAGAAAAACAAATGAGCAAAACTGAGAAATACAAATGAGGATAACTGAAAAACAAATGAGCAAAACTGAAAAATACAAATGAGAAAAACTGAGAAAAACAACGAAAAACTGAGAAAAACAACGAAAAAAACTATGAAAAACTGAAAAACAAAAAAAACTGAGAAAAAATGAGAAAATATGAGAAATACTGGAAAGAAATGAGAAAAAATTAGGTAAAAATGAGAAAAACAGAAAAACTGAGAAAGAAATAGAATAAACGAGAAAATTGAGAAAAATTGACAAAAGCTGAGCAAAAGTTAGGAAAATGAGAAAAAATGAAAAAAACAGAGAATAACTGAAAAAAATGTGAGAAACTGAGGAAAATAAATAAAAACTGAGAAAAAAATCAGAAAAACTTTGCAAAAAAACTGAAGAAAAATTGAGAAAAAAACTGAAAAAAAACTGAGAAAAACTGAGAAGAAAATCTGAGAAAAACTGAGCAGAAAAAATGAGAAGAAAAACTGAGAAAAAAAGAGAGAAAAAAAGTGAGAAAAACAACTGAGAAAATGTGAGAAAACACTGAGAAAAACTGAGAACAACTTAGAAAAACTGAGAAGAAAACTGAGAAGAAAAACTGAGGAGAAAAACAGAAAAAAATGAGAAAAACTGTGAAAAACAAATGAGCAAAACTGAGAAATACAAATGAGAAAAACTGAGAACAACAACGAAAAACTGAGAAAAACAACGAAAAAATCTTTGAAAAACTGAAAAAGAAAAAAAACCGAGAAAAAATGAGGTAAAAATGAGAAAAACAGAAAAACTGAGAAAAAATAGAATAAACGAGAAAATTGAGAAAAAGTGAGAAAAACTGAGAAAAAATTAGAAAAATGAGAAAAAATGAGAAAAACTGAGGAAAATAAATAAAAACTGAGAAAAAAACTGAGAAGAAAAACTGAGAAAAAAGCTATAAAATACTGAGAACAACTTACAAAAACTGAGAAGGAAAACTGAGAAGAAAAACTGAGAAGAAAAGCAGAAAAAAAACTGAGAAAAACTGAGAAAAAGATAAAAAATCGACAACAAATGAGAAAAAATGAGGTAAAAATGAGAAAAACAGAAAAACTGAGAAAAAAATAGAAAAAATTAGAAAATTGAGAAAAAATGAGAAAAACTGAGAAAAGTAAATAAAAACTGCGAAAAAATCTGAGAAAAAAGCTGGAAAAATACTGAGAACAACTTAGAAAAAGTGAGAAGGAAAACTGAGAAGAAAAGCAGAAAAAAAACTGAGAAAATCTGAGAAAAACAAATGTGAAAAGCTGAGAAAAACAAATGAGAAAAACTGAGAAAAACAAAAGAGCAAAACTGAGGAATACAAATGAGGAAAACTGAAAATTTCAAATGAGAAAAACTGAGAACAACAACGAAAAACTGAGAAAAACAACGAAAAAATCTTTGAAAAACTGAAAAAGAAAAAAAACCGAGAAAAAGTGAGGTAAAAATGAGAAAAACAGAAAAACTGAGAAAAAATAGAATACACGAGAAAATTGAGAAAAACTGAGAAAAACTGAGAAAAAATTAGAAAAATGAGAAAGAATGAGAAAAACTGAGGAAAGTAAATAAAAACTGAGAAAAAAACTGAGAAAAAAGCTGGAAAAAAACTGAGAACAACTTAGAAAAACTGAGAAGAAAAACTGAGAAGAAAAACAGAAAAAAATGAGAAAAACTGAGAAAAACTAAGGTGAAAAACTGAGAAAAACAAATGAGCAAAACTGAGAAATACAAATGAGAAAAACTGAGAAAAACAAATGAGCAAAACTGAGAAATACAAATGAGAAAAACTGAGAAAAACAAATGAGCAAAACTGAGAAATACAAATGAGAATAACTGAGAAAAACAAATGAGCAAAACTGAGAAATACAAATGAGGAAAACTGAGAAAAACAAATGAGCAAAACTGAAAAATACAAATGAGAAAAACTGAGAAAAACAACGAAAAACTGAGAAAAACAACGAAAAAAACTATGAAAAACTGAAAAACAAAAAAAACTGAGAAAAAATGAGAAAATATGAGAAATACTGGAAAGAAATGAGAAAAAATTAGGTAAAAATGAGAAAAACAGAAAAACTGAGAAAGAAATAGAATAAACGAGAAAATTGAGAAAAATTGACAAAAGCTGAGAAAAAGTTAGGAAAATGAGAAAAAATGAAAAAAACAGAGAATAACTGAGAAAAAATGTGAGAAACTGAGGAAAATAAATAAAAACTGAGAAAAAAATCAGAAAAACTTTGCAAAAAAACTGAAGAAAAATTGAGAAAAAAACTGAAAAAAAACTGAGAAAAACTGAGAAGAAAATCTGAGAAAAACTGAGCAGAAAAACTGAGAAGAAAAACTGAGAAAAAAAGAGAGAAAAAAAGTGAGAAAAACAACTGAGAAAATGTGAGAAAACACTGAGAAAAACTGAGAACAACTTAGAAAAACTGAGAAGAAAACTGAGAAGAAAAACAGAGAAGAAAAACAGAAAAAAATGAGAAAAACTGTGAAAAACAAATGTGAAAAACTGAGAAAAACAAATGAGCAAAACTGAGAAATACAAATGAGAAAAACTGAGAAAAACAAATGAGCAAAACTGAGAAATACAAATGAGAAAAACTGAGAAAAACAAATGAGCAAAACTGAGAATTACAAATGAGACAAACTGAGAAAAACAACGAAAAACTGAGAAAAACAACGAAAAAATCTATGAAAAACTGAAAAACAAAAAAAAACCAAGAAAAAATGAGGGAAAAATGAGAAAAACAGAAAAACTGAGAAAAAAATAGAATAAACGAGAAAATTGAAAAAAACTGTGAAAAGCTGAGAAAAAATTTAAAAATGAGAAAAAATGAGAAAAACTGAGAAATACAAATGAGAAAAAATGAGAAAAACAACGAAAAACTGAGAAAAACAACGAAAACAACTATGGAATACTGAAAGACAAAAAAAACGGAGAAAAAATGAGAAAATATGAGAAATACCGAGAAAAAATGAGAAAAAATGAGGTAAAAATGAGAAAAACAGAAAAACTGAGAAAAAAATAGAGTAAATGAGAAAATTGAGAAAAAGTGAGAAACGCTGAGAAAATATTAGAACAATGAGAAAAAATGAGAAAAACTGAGAATAACTGAGAAAAATGAGAAAAATGAGGAAAATAAATAAAAACTGAGAAAAAAATCAGAAAAACTTTGCAAAAAACTGAGAAGAAAAATTGAGAAAAAAATGAAAAAAAACTGAGAAAAACTGAGAAGAGAAACTGAGAAAAAAACTGAGAAAGAAAACTGAGAAAAACAACTGAGAAAATGTGAGAAAAAACTGAGAAAAACTGAGAACAACTTAGAAAAACTGAGAAGGAAAACTGAGAAGAAAAACTGAGAAGAAAAACAGAAAAAACTGAGAAAAACTGAGAAAAACTAAGGTGAAAAACTGAGAAAAATAAATGAGCAAAACTGAGAAACACAAATGAGAAAAACTGAGAACAACGAAAAACTGAGAAAAACAACGAAAAAATCTTTGAAAAACTGAAAAAGAAAAAAAACCGAGAAAAAATGAGGTAAAAATGAGAAAAACAGAAAAACTGAGAAAAAATAGAATAAACGAGAAAAGTGAGAAAAAGTGAGAAAAACTGAGAAAAAATTAGAAAAATGAGAAAAAATGAGAAAAACTGAGGAAAATAAATAAAAACTGAGAAAAAAACTGAGAAGAAAAACTGAGAAAAAAGCTATAAAATACTGAGAACAACTTACAAAAACTGAGAAGGAAAACTGAGAAGAAAAACTGAGAAGAAAAGCAGAAAAAAACTGAGAAAAACTGAGAAAAAGATAAAAAACCGACAACAAATAAGAAAAAATGAGGTAAAAATGAGAAAAACAGAAAAACTGAGAAAAAAATAGAAAAAATTAGAAAATTGAGAAAAAATGAGAAAAACTGAGAAAAGTAAATAAAAACTGCGAAAAAATCTGAGAAAAAAGCTGGAAAAATACTGAGAACAACTTAGAAAAAGTGAGAAGGAAAACTGAGAAGAAAAGCAGAAAAAAAACTGAGAAAATCTGAGAAAAACAAATGTGAAAAGCTGAGAAAAACAAATGAGAAAAACTGAGAAAAACAAAAGAGCAAAACTGAGGAATACAAATGAGGAAAACTGAAAATTTCAAATGAGAAAAACTGAGAACAACGAAAAACTGAGAAAAACAACGAAAAAATCTTTGAAAAACTGAAAAAGAAAAAAAACCGAGAAAAAGTGAGGTAAAAATGAGAAAAACAGAAAAACTGAGAAAAAATAGAATAAACGAGAAAATTGAGAAAAACTGAGAAAAACTGAGAAAAAATTAGAAAAATGAGAAAGAATGAGAAAAACTGAGGAAAGTAAATAAAAACTGAGAAAAAAACTGAGAAAAAAGCTGGAAAAAAACTGAGAACAACTTAGAAAAACTGAGAAGAAAAACTGAGAAGAAAAACAGAAAAAAATGAGAAAAACTGAGAAAAACTAAGGTGAAAAACTGAGAAAAACAAATGAGCAAAACTGAGAAATACAAATGAGAAAAACTGAGAAAAACAAATGAGCAAAACTGAGAAATACAAATGAGAAAAACTGAGAAAAACAAATGAGCAAAACTGAGAAATACAAATGAGAATAACTGAGAAAAACAAATGAGCAAAACTGAGAAATACAAATGAGGAAAACTGAGAAAAACAAATGAGCAAAACTGAAAAATACAAATGAGAAAAACTGAGAAAAACAACGAAAAACTGAGAAAAACAACGAAAAAAACTATGAAAAACTGAAAAACAAAAAAAACTGAGAAAAAATGAGAAAATATGAGAAATACTGGAAAGAAATGAGAAAAAATTAGGTAAAAATGAGAAAAACAGAAAAACTGAGAAAGAAATAGAATAAATGAGAAAATTGAGAAAAATTGACAAAAGCTGAGAAAAAGTTAGGAAAATGAGAAAAAATGAAAAAAACAGAGAATAACTGAAAAAAATGTGAGAAACTGAGGAAAATAAAAAAAAACTGAGAAAAAAATCAGAAAAACTTTGCAAAAAAAATGAAGAAAAATTGAGAAAAAAACTGAAAAAAAACTGAGAAAAACTGAGAAGAAAATCTGAGAAAAACTGAGCAGAAAAAATGAGAAGAAAAACTGAGAAAAAAAGAGAGAAAAAAAGTGAGAAAAACAACTGAGAAAATGTGAGAAAACACTGAGAAAAACTGAGAACAACTTAGAAAAACTGAGAAGAAAACTGAGAAGAAAAACTGAGGAGAAAAACAGAAAAAAATGAGAAAAACTGTGAAAAACAAATGAGCAAAACTGAGAATTACAAATGAGACAAACTGAGAAAAACAACGAAAAACTGAGAAAAACAACGAAAAAATCTATGAAAAACTGAAAAACAAAAAAAAAAACAAGAAAAAATGAGGGAAAAATGAGAAAAACAGAAAAACTGAGAAAAAAATAGAATAAACGAGAAAATTGAAAAAAACTGTGAAAAGCTGAGAAAAAATTTAAAAATGAGAAAAAATGAGAAAAACTGAGAAATACAAATGAGAAAAAATGAGAAAAACAACGAAAAACTGAGAAAAACAACGAAAACAACTATGGAATACTGAAAGACAAAAAAAACGGAGAAAAAATGAGAAAATATGAGAATTACCGAGAAAAAATGAGAAAAAATGAGGTAAAAATGAGAAAAACAGAAAAACTGAGAAAAAAATAGAATAAATGAGAAAATTGAGAAAAAGTGAGAAACGCTGAGAAAATATTAGAAAAATGAGAAAAAATGAGAAAAACTGAGAATAACTGAGAAAAATGAGAAAAAATGAGGAAAATAAATAAAAACTGAGAAAAAAATCAGAAAAACTTTGCAAAAAACTAAGAAAAATTGAGAAAAAAACTGAAAAAAAACTGAGAAAAACTGAGAAGAAAAACTGAGAAAAAACTGAGAAAGAAAACTGAGAAAAACAACTGAGAAAATGTGAGAAAAAAACTGAGAAAAACTGAGAACAACATAGAAAAACTGAGAAGGAAAACTGAGAAGAAAAACTGAGAAGAAAAACAGAAAAAACTAAGAAAAACTGAGAAAAACTAAGGTGAAAAACTGAGAAAAACAAATGAGCAAAACTGAGAAATACAAATGAGAAAAACTGAGAAAAACAAATGAGCACAACTGAGAAATACAAATGAAAAAAACTGAGAAAAACAAATGAGCAAAACTGAGAAATACAAATGAGAAAAACTGAGAACAACAACGAAAAACTGAGAAAAACAACGAAAAAATCTTTGAAAAACTGAAAAAGAAAAAAAAACGAGAAAAAGTGAGGTAAAAATGAGAAAAACAGAAAAACTGAGAAAAAATAGAATAAACGAGAAAATTGAGAAAAACTGAGAAAAACTGAGAAAAAATTAGAAAAATGAGAAAGAATGAGAAAAACTGAGGAAAGTAAATAAAAACTGAGAAAAAAACTGAGAAAAAAGCTGGAAAAAAACTGAGAACAACTTAGAAAAACTGAGAAGAAAAACTGAGAAGAAAAACAGAAAAAAATGAGAAAAACTGAGAAAAACTAAGGTGAAAAACTGAGAAAAACAAATGAGCAAAACTGAGAAATACAAATGAGAAAAACTGAGAAAAACAAATGAGCAAAACTGAGAAATACAAATGAGAAAAACTGAGAAAAACAAATGAGCAAAACTGAGAAATACAAATGAGAATAACTGAGAAAAACAAATGAGCAAAACTGAGAAATACAAATGAGGAAAACTGAGAAAAACAAATGAGCAAAACTGAAAAATACAAATGAGAAAAACTGAGAAAAACAACGAAAAACTGAGAAAAACAACGAAAAAAACTATGAAAAACTGAAAAACAAAAAAAACTGAGAAAAAATGAGAAAATATGAGAAATACTGGAAAGAAATGAGAAAAAATTAGGTAAAAATGAGAAAAACAGAAAAACTGAGAAAGAAATAGAATAAACGAGAAAATTGAGAAAAATTGACAAAAGCTGAGAAAAAGTTAGGAAAATGAGAAAAAATGAAAAAAACAGAGAATAACTGAAAAAAATGTGAGAAACTGAGGAAAATAAATAAAAACTGAGAAAAAAATCAGAAAAACTTTGCAAAAAAACTGAAGAAAAATTGAGAAAAAAACTGAAAAAAAACTGAGAAAAACTGAGAAGAAAATCTGAGAAAAACTGAGCAGAAAAACTGAGAAGAAAAACTGAGAAAAAAAGAGAGAAAAAAAGTGAGAAAAACAACTGAGAAAATGTGAGAAAACACTGAGAAAAACTGAGAACAACTTAGAAAAACTGAGAAGAAAACTGAGACGAAAAACAGAGAAGAAAAACAGAAAAAAATGAGAAAAACTGTGAAAAACAAATGTGAAAAACTGAGAAAAACAAATGAGCAAAACTGCGAAATACAAATGAGAAAAACTGAGAAAAACAAATGAGCAAAACTGAGAAATACAAATGAGAAAAACTGAGAAAAACAAATGAGTAAAACTGAGAATTACAAATGAGACAAACTGAGAAAAACAACGAAAAACTGAGAAAAACAACGAAAAAATCTATGAAAAACTGAAAAACAAAAAAAAACCAAGAAAAAATGAGGGAAAAATGAGAAAAACAGAAAAACTGAGAAAAAAATAGAATAAACGAGAAAATTGAAAAAAACTGTGAAAAGCTGAGAAAAAATTTAAAAATGAGAAAAAATGAGAAAAACTGAGAAATACAAATGAGAAAAAATGAGAAAAACAACGAAAAACTGAGAAAAACAACGAAAACAACTATGGAATACTGAAAGACAAAAAAAACGGAGAAAAAATGAGAAAATATGAGAATTACCGAGAAAAAATGAGAAAAAATGAGGTAAAAATGAGAAAAACAGAAAAACTGAGAAAAAAATAGAATCAATGAGAAAATTGAGAAAAAGTGAGAAACGCTGAGAAAATATTAGAAAAATGAGAAAAAATGACAAAAACTGAGAATAACTGAGAAAAATGAGAAAAAATGAGGAAAATAAATAAAAACTGAGAAAAAAATCAGAAAAACTTTGCAAAAAACTAAGAAAAATTGAGAAAAAAACTGAAAAAAAACTGAGAAAAACTGAGAAGAAAAACTGAGAAAAAAACTGAGAAAGAAAACTGAGAAAAACAACTGAGAAAATGTGAGAAAAAACTGAGAAAAACTGAGAACAACTTAGAAAAACTGAGAAGGAAAACTGAGAAGAAAAACTGAGAAGAAAAACAGAAAAAACTGAGAAAAACTGAGAAAAGCTGAGAAAAAGTTAGGAAAATGAGAAAAAATTAGAAAATTGAGAAAAAATGAGAAAAACTGAGAAAAGTAAATAAAAACTGCGAAAAAATCTGAGAAAAAAGCTGGAAAAATACTGAGAACAACTTAGAAAAAGTGAGAAGGAAAACTGAGAAGAAAAGCAGAAAAAAAACTGAGAAAATCTGAGAAAAACAAATGTGAAAAACTGAGAAAAACAAATGAGAAAAACTGAGAAAAACAAAAGAGCAAAACTGAGGAATACAAATGAGGAAAACTGAAAATTTCAAATGAGAAAAACTGAGAACAACAACGAAAAACTGAGAAAAACAACGAAAAAATCTTTGAAAAACTGAAAAAGAAAAAAAACCGAGAAAAAATGAGGTAAAAATGAGAAAAACAGAAAAAGTGAGAAAAAATAGAATAAACGAGAAAATTGTGAAAAACTGAGAAAAACTGAGAAAAAATTAGAAAAATGAGAAAGAATGAGAAAAACTGAGGAAAGTAAATAAAAACTGAGAAAAAAACTGAGAAAAAAGCTGGAAAAAAACTGAGAACAACTTAGAAAAACTAAGGTGAAAAACTGAGAAAAACAAATGAGCAAAACTGAGAAATACAAATGAGAAAAACTGAGAAAAACAAATGAGCAAAACTGAGAAATACAAATGAGAAAAACTGAGAAAAACAAATGAGCAAAACTGAAAAATACAAATGAGAAAAACTGAGAAAAACAACGAAAAACTGAGAAAAACAACGAAAAAAACTATGAAAAACTGAAAAACAAAAAAAACTGAGAAAAAATGAGAAAATATGAGAAATACTGGAAAGAAATGAGAAAAAATTAGGTAAAAATGAGAAAAACAGAAAAACTGAGAAAGAAATAGAATAAACGAGAAAATTGAGAAAAATTGACAAAAGCTTAGAAAAAGTTAGGAAAATGAGAAAAAATGAAAAAAACAGAGAATAACTGAAAAAAATGTGAGAAACTGAGGAAAATATATAAAAACTGAGAAAAAAATCAGAAAAACTTTGCAAAAAAACTGAAGAAAAATTGAGAAAAAAACTGAAAAAAAACTGAGAAAAACTGAGAAGAAAATCTGAGAAAAACTGAGCAGAAAAACTGAGAAGAAAAACTGAGAAAAAAAGAGAGAAAAAAAGTGAGAAAAACAACTGAGAAAATGTGAGAAAACACTGAGAAAAACTGAGAACAACTTAGAAAAACTGAGAAGAATACTGAGAAGAAAAACAGAGAAGAAAAACAGAAAAAAATGAGAAAAATTGTGAAAAACAAATGTGAAAAACTGAGAAAAACAAATGAGCAAAACTGAGAAATACAAATGAGAAAAACTGAGAAAAACAAATGAGCAAAACTGAGAAATACAAATGAGAAAAACTGAGAAAAACAAATGAGCAAAACTGAGAATTACAAATGAGACAAACTGAGAAAAACAAAGAAAAACTGAGAAAAAATAGAATAAACGAGAAAATTGAGAAAAAGTGAGAAAAACTGAGAAAAAATTAGAAAAATGAGAAAAAATGAGAAAAACTGAGGAAAATAAATAAAAACTGAGAAAAAAACTGAGAAGAAAAACTGAGAAAAAAGCTATAAAATACTGAGAACAACTTACAAAAACTGAGAAGGAAAACTGAGAAGAAAAACTGAGAAGAAAAGCAGCAAAAAAATGAGAAAAACTGAGAAAAAGATAAAAAACCGACAACAAATGAGAAAAAATTAGGTAAAAATGAGAAAAACAGAAAAACTGAGAAAAAAATAGAATAAACGAGAAAATTGAGAAAAACTGAGAAAAGCTGAGAAAAAATTAGAAAATTGAGAAAAAATGAGAAAAACTGAGAAAAGTAAATAAAAACTGCGAAAAAATCTGAGAAAAAAGCTGGAAAAATACTGAGAACAACTTAGAAAAAGTGAGAAGGAAAACTGAGAAGAAAAGCAGAAAAAAAACTGAGAAAATCTGAGAAAAACAAATGTGAAAAACTGAGAAAAACAAATGAGAAAAACTGAGAAAAACAAAAGAGCAAAACTGAGGAATACAAATGAGGAAAACTGAAAATTTCAAATGAGAAAAACTGAGAACAACAACGAAAAACTGAGAAAAACAACGAAAAAATCTTTGAAAAACTGAAAAAGAAAAAAAACCGAGAAAAAATGAGGTAAAAATGAGAAAAACAGAAAAAGTGAGAAAAAATAGAATAAACGAGAAAATTGAGAAAAACTGAGAAAAACTGAGAAAAAATTAGAAAAATGAGAAAGAATGAGAAAAACTGAGGAAAGTAAATAAAAACTGAGAAAAAAACTGAGAAAAAAGCTGGAAAAAAACTGAGAACAACTTAGAAAAACTAAGGTGAAAAACTGAGAAAAACAAATGAGCAAAACTGAGAAATACAAATGAGAAAAACTGAGAAAAACAAATGAGCAAAACTGAGAAATACAAATGAGAAAAACTGAGAAAAACAAATGAGCAAAACTGAAAAATACAAATGAGAAAAACTGAGAAAAACAACGAAAAACTGAGAAAAACAACGAAAAAAACTATGAAAAACTGAAAAACAAAAAAAACTGAGAAAAAATGAGAAAATATGAGAAATACTGGAAAGAAATGAGAAACAATTAGGTAAAAATGAGAAAAACAGAAAAACTGAGAAAGAAATAGAATAAACGAGAAAATTGAGAAAAATTGACAAAAGCTGAGAAAAAGTTAGGAAAATGAGAAAAAATGAAAAAAACAGAGAATAACTGAAAAAAATGTGAGAAACTGAGGAAAATAAATAAAAACTGAGAAAAAAATCAGAAAAACTTTGCAAAAAAACTGAAGAAAAATTGAGAAAAAAACTGAAAAAAAACTGAGAAAAACTGAGAAGAAAATCTGAGAAAAACTGAGCAGAAAAACTGAGAAGAAAAACTGAGAAAAAAAGAGAGAAAAAAAGTGAGAAAAACAACTGAGAAAATGTGAGAAAACACTGAGAAAAACTGAGAACAACTTAGAAAAACTGAGAAGAAAACTGAGAAGAAAAACAGAGAAGAAAAACAGAAAAAAATGAGAAAAACTGTGAAAAACAAATGTGAAAAACTGAGAAAAACAAATGAGCAAAACTGAGAAATACAAATGAGAAAAACTGAGAAAAACAAATGAGCAAAACTGAGAAATACAAATGAGAAAAACTGAGAAAAACAAATGAGCAAAACTGAGAATTACAAATGAGACAAACTGAGAAAAACAAAGAAAAACTGAGAAAAACAACGAAAAAATCAATGAAAAACTGAAAAACAAAAAAAAACCAAGAAAAAATGAGGGAAAAATGAGAAAAACAGAAAAACTGAGAAAAAAATAGAATAAACGAGAAAATTGAAAAAAACTGTGAAAAGCTGAGAAAAAATTTAAAAATGAGAAAAAATGAGAAAAACTGAGAAATACAAATGAGAAAAAATGAGAAAAACAACGAAAAACTGAGAAAAACAACGAAAACAACTATGGAATACTGAAAGACAAAAAAAACGGAGAAAAAATGAGAAAATATGAGAAATACCGAGAAAAAATGAGAAAAAATGAGGTAAAAATGAGAAAAACAGAAAAACTGAGAAAAAAGCTGGAAAAAAACTGAGAACAACTTAGAAAAACTAAGGTGAAAAACTGAGAAAAACAAATGAGCAAAACTGAGAAATACAAATGAGAAAAACTGAGAAAAACAAATGAGCAAAACTGAGAAATACAAATGAGAAAAACTGAGAAAAACAAATGAGCAAAACTGAAAAATACAAATGAGAAAAACTGAGAAAAACAACGAAAAACTGAGAAAAACAACGAAAAAAACTATGAAAAACTGAAAAACAAAAAAAACTGAGAAAAAATGAGAAAATATGAGAAATACTGGAAAGAAATGAGAAAAAATTAGGTAAAAATGAGAAAAACAGAAAAACTGAGAAAGAAATAGAATAAACGAGAAAATTGAGAAAAATTGACAAAAGCTGAGAAAAAGTTAGGAAAATGAGAAAAAATGAAAAAAACAGAGAATAACTGAAAAAAATGTGAGAAACTGAGGAAAATAAATAAAAACTGAGAAAAAAATCAGAAAAACTTTGCAAAAAAACTGAAGAAAAATTGAGAAAAAAACTGAAAAAAAACTGAGAAAAACTGAGAAGAAAATCTGAGAAAAACTGAGCAGAAAAACTGAGAAGAAAAACTGAGAAAAAAAGAGAGAAAAAAAGTGAGAAAAACAACTGAGAAAATGTGAGAAAACACTGAGAAAAACTGAGAACAACTTAGAAAAACTGAGAAGAAAACTGAGAAGAAAAACAGAGAAGAAAAACAGAAAAAAATGAGAAAAACTGTGAAAAACAAATGTGAAAAACTGAGAAAAACAAATGAGCAAAACTGAGAAATACAAATGAGAAAAACTGAGAAAAACAAATGAGCAAAACTGAGAAATAAAAATGAGAAAAACTGAGAAAAACAAATGAGCAAAACTGAGAATTACAAATGAGACAAACTGAGAAAAACAAAGAAAAACTGAGAAAAACAACGAAAAAATCAATGAAAAACTGAAAAACAAAAAAAAACCAAGAAAAAATGAGGGAAAAATGAGAAAAACAGAAAAACTGAGAAAAAAATAGAATAAACGAGAAAATTGAAAAAAACTGTGAAAAGCTGAGAAAAAATTTAAAAATGAGAAAAAATGAGAAAAACTGAGAAATACAAATGAGAAAAAATGAGAAAAACAACGAAAAACTGAGAAAAACAACGAAAACAACTATGGAATACTGAAAGACAAAAAAAACGGAGAAAAAATGAGAAAATATGAGAAATACCGAGAAAAAATGAGAAAAAATGAGGTAAAAATGAGAAAAACAGAAAAACTGAGAAAAAAATAGAGTAAATGAGAAAATTGAGAAAAAGTGAGAAACGCTGAGAAAATATTAGAAAAATGAGAAAAAATGAGAAAAACTGAGAATAATTGAGAAAAATGAGAAAAAATGAGGAAAATAAATAAAAACTGAGAAAAAAATCAGAAAAACTTTGCAAAAAACTGAGAAGAAAAATTGAGAAAAAAACTGAAAAAAAACTGAGAAAAACTGAGAAGAAAATCTGAGAAAAAAACTGAGAAAGAAAACTGAGAAAAACAACTGAGAAAATGTGAGAAAAAAACTGAGAAAAACTGAGAACAACTTCGAAAAACTGAGAAGGAAAACTGAGAAGAAAAACTGAGAAGAAAAACAGAAAAAACTGAGAAAAACTGAGAAAAACTAAGGTGAAAAACTGAGAAAAACAAATGAGCAAAACTGAGAAATACAAATGAGAAAAACTGAGAAAAACAAATGAGCACAACTGAGAAATACAAATGAGAAAAACTGAGAAAAACAAATGAGCAAAACTGAGAAATACAAATGAGAAAAACTGAGAACAACAACGAAAAACTGAGAAAAACAACGAAAAAATCTTTGAAAAACTGAAAAAGAAAAAAAACCGAGAAAAAATGAGGTAAAAATGAGAAAAACAGAAAAACTGAGAAAAAATAGAATAAACGAGAAAATTGAGAAAAAGTGAGAAAAACTGAGAAAAAATTAGAAAAATGAGAAAAAATGAGAAAAACTGAGGAAAATAAATAAAAATTGAGAAAAAAACTGAGAAGAAAAACTGAGAAAAAAGCTATAAAATACTGAGAACAACTTACAAAAACTGAGAAGGAAAACTGAGAAGAAAAACTGAGAAGAAAAGCAGAAAAAAAATGAGAAAAACTGAGAAAAAGATAAAAAACCGACAACAAATGAGAAAAAATTAGGTAAAAATGAGAAAAACAGAAAAACTGAGAAAAAAATAGAATAAACGAGAAAATTGAGAAAAACTGAGAAAAGCTGAGAAAAAATTAGAAAATTGAGAAAAAATGAGAAAAACTGAGAAAAGTAAATAAAAACTGCGAAAAAATCTGAGAAAAAAGCTGGAAAAATACTGAGAACAACTTAGAAAAAGTGAGAAGGAAAACTGAGAAGAAAAGCAGAAAAAAAACTGAGAAAATCTGAGAAAAACAAATGTGAAAAACTGAGAAAAACAAATGAGAAAAACTGAGAAAAACAAAAGAGCAAAACTGAGGAATACAAATGAGGAAAACTGAAAATTTCAAATGAGAAAAACTGAGAACAACAACGAAAAACTGAGAAAAACAACGAAAAAATCTTTGAAAAACTGAAATAGAAAAAAAACCGAGAAAAAGTGAGGTAAAAATGAGAAAAACAGAAAAACTGAGAAAAAATAGAATAAACGAGAAAATTGAGAAAAACTGAGAAAAACTGAGAAAAAATTAGAAAAATGAGAAAGAATGAGAAAAACTGAGGAAAGTAAATAAAAACTGAGAAAAAAACTGAGAAAAAAGCTGGAAAAAAACTGAGAACAACTTAGAAAAACTAAGGTGAAAAACTGAGAAAAACAAATGAGCAAAACTGAGAAATACAAATGAGAAAAACTGAGAAAAACAAATGAGCAAAACTGAGAAATACAAATGAGAAAAACTGAGAAAAACAAATGAGCAAAACTGAAAAATACAAATGAGAAAAACTGAGAAAAACAACGAAAAACTGAGAAAAACAACGAAAAAAACTATGAAAAACTGAAAAACAAAAAAAACTGAGAAAAAATGAGAAAATATGAGAAATACTGGAAAGAAATGAGAAAAAATTAGGTAAAAATGAGAAAAACAGAAAAACTGAGAAAGAAATAGAATAAACGAGAAAATTGAGAAAAATTGGCAAAAGCTGAGCAAAAGTTAGGAAAATGAGAAAAAATGAAAAAAACAGAGAATAACTGAAAAAAATGTGAGAAACTGAGGAAAACAAATAAAAACTGAGAAAAAAATCAGAAAAACTTTGCAAAAAAACTGAAGAAAAATTGAGAAAAAAACTGAAAAAAAACTGAGAAAAACTGAGAAGAAAATCTGAGAAAAACTGAGCAGAAAAACTGAGAAAAAAAGTGAGAAAAACAACTGAGAAAATGTGAGAAAACACTGAGAAAAACTGAGAACAACTTAGAAAAACTGAGAAGAAAACTGAGAAGAAAAACTGAGAAGAAAAACAGAAAAAAATGAGAAAAACTGTGAAAAACAAATGTGAAAAACTGAGAAAAACAAATGAGCAAAACTGAGAAATGCAAATGAGAAAAACAGAAAAACAAAAGAGCAAAACTGAGAAATACAAATGAGAAAAACTGAGAAAAACAAATGAGCAAAACTGAGAATTACAAATGAGAAAAACTGAGAAAAACAACGAAAAAATCTATGAAAAACTGAAAAACAAAAAAAACCAAGAAAAAATGAGGTAAAAATGAGAAAAACAGAAAAACTGAGAAAAAAATACAATAAACGAGAAAATTGAGAAAAACTGAGAAACGCTGAGAAAATATTAGAAAAATGAGAAAAAATGAGAAAAACAGAGAACAACTGAGAAAAATGAGAAAAAATGAGGAAAATAAATAAAAACTGAGAAAAAAATCAGAAAAACTTTGCAAAAAACTGAGATGAAAAATTGAGAAAAAAACTGAAAAAAACTGAGAAAAACTGAAAAGAACATCTGAGAAAAACTGAGCAGAAAAACTGAGAAGAAAAACTGAGAAAAAAACTGAGGAAGAAAACTGAGAAAAACAACTGAGAAAATGTGAGAAATACCGAGAAAAAATGAGAAAAATAGAGGTAAAAGTGAGAAAAACAGAAAAACTGAGAAAAAAATAGAATAAATGAGAAAATTGAGAAAAAGTGAGAAACGCTGAGAAAATATTAGAAAAATGAGAAAAAATGAGAAAAACTGAGAATAACTGAGAAAAATGAGAAAAAATGAGGAAAATAAATAAAAACTGAGAAAAAAATCTGAAAAACTTTGCAAAAAACTGAGAAGAAAAATTGAGAAAAAAACTGAAAAAAAACTGAGAAAAACTGAGAAGAAAAACTGAGAAAAAAACTGAGAAAGAAAACTGAGAAAAACAACTGAGAAAATGTGAGAAAAAATCTGAGAAAAACTGAGAACAACTTCGAAAAACTGAGAAGGAAAACTGAGAAGAAAAACTGAGAAGAAAAACAGAAAAAAATGAGAAAAACTGAGAAAAACTAAGGTGAAAAACTGAGAAAAACAAATGAGCAATACTGAGAAATACAAATGAGAAAAACTGAGAAAAACAAATGAGCAAAACTGAGAAATACAAATGAGAAAAACTGAGAAAAACAAATGAGCAAAACTGAGAAATACAAATGAGAATAACTGAGAAAAACAAATGAGCAAAACTGAGAAATACAAATGAGGAAAACTGAGAAAAACAAATGAGCAAAACTGAGAAATACAAATGAGAAAAACTGAGAAAAACAACGAAAATCTGAGAAAAACAACGAAAAAAACTATGAAAAACTGAACAACCAAAAAAAACTGAGAAAAAATGAGAAAATATGAGAAATACTGGAAAGAAATGCGAAAAATTTAGGTAACAATGAGAAAAACAGAAAAACTCAGAAAAAAATAGAATAAACGAGAAAATTGAGAAAAACTGACAAAAGCTCAGAAAAAGTTAGGAAAATGAGAAAAAATGAAAAAAACGGAGAATAACTGAGAAAATGTGAGAAAAACTGAGGAAAATAATAAAAACTGAGAAGAAAATTTGAGAAAAACTGAACAGAAAAACTGAGAAGAAAAATTGAGAAAACAACTGAAAAAAAACTGAGAAAAACTGAGAAGAAAATCTGAGAAAAACTGAGCAGAAAAACTGAGAAGAAAAACTGAGAAAAAAAGGGAGAAAAAAAGTGAGAAAAACAACTGAGAAAATGTGAGAAAACACTGAGAAAAACTGAGAACAACTTAGAAAAACTGAGAAGAAAACTGAGAAGAAAAACTGAGAAGAAAAACAGAAAAAAATGAGAAAAACTGAGAAAAACAAATGTGAAAAACTGAGAAAAACAAATGAGCAAAACTGAGAAATACAAATGAGAAAAACTGAGAAAAACAAATGAGCAAAACTGAGAAATACAAATGAGAAAAACTGAGAAAAACAAATGAGCAAAACTGAGAATTACGAATGAGAAAAACTGAGAAAAACAACGAAAAACTGAGAAAAACAACGAAAAAATCTATGAAAAACTGAAAAACAAAAAAAAACCAAGAAAAAATGAGGGAAAAATGAGAAAAACAGAAAAACTGAGAAAAAAATAGAATAAAGGAGAAAATTGAGAAAAACTGAGAAACGCTGAGAAAATATTAGAAAAATGAAAAAAAATAAGAAAAACTGAGAACAACTGAGAAAAATGAGAAAAAATGTGGAAAATAAATAAAAACTGAGAAAAAAAGCAGAAAAACTTTGCAAAAAACTGAGACGAAAAATTGAGAAAAAAACTGAAAAAAAACTGAGAAAAACTGAGAAGAACATCTGAGAAAAACTGAGCAGAAAAACTGAGAAGAAAAACTGAGAAAAAAACTGAGAAAGAAAACTGAGAAAAACAACTGAGAAAATGTGAGAAAAAAACTGAGAAAAACTGAGAACAACTTAGAAAAACTGAGAAGAAAAACTGAGTAGAAAAACAGAAAAAAATGAGAAAAACTGAGAAAAACTAAGGTGAAAATCTGAGAAAAACAAATGAGCAAAACTGAGAAATACAAATGAGAAAAACTGAGAAAAACAAATGAGCAAAACTGAGAAATACAAATGAGAAAAACTGAGAAAAACAAATGAGCAAAACTGAGAAATAGAAATGAAAAAAACTGAGAAAAACAACAAAAAAATCGATGAAAAACTGAAAAACAAAAAAAAAACGAGAAAAAATGAGGTAAAAATGAGAAAAACAGAAAAACTGAGAAAAAGTAGAATAAACGAGAAAATTGAGAAAAACTGAGAAAAACTGAGAAAAAATTAGAAAAATGAGAAAAAATGAGAAAAACTGAGGAAAATAAATAAAAACTGAGAAAAAAACTGAGAGGAAAAACTGAGAAAAAAGCTGTAAAAAAACTGAGAACAACTTAGAAAAACTGAGAAGGAAAACTGAGAAGAAAATCTGAGAAGAAAAGCAGAAAAAAACTGAGAAAACTGAGAAAAACAAATGTGAAAGACTGAGAAAAACAAATGAGCAAAACTGAGAATTTCAAATGAGAAAAACTGAGAAAAACAACGAAAATCTGAGAAAAACAACGAAAAAAACTATGAAAAACTGAACAACCAAAAAAAACTGAGAAAAAATGAGAAAATATGAGAACTACTGGAAAGAAATGCGAAAAATTGAGGTAAAAATGAGAAAAACAGAAAAACTCAGAAAAAAATAGAATAAACGAGAAAATTGAGAAAAACTGACAAAAGCTGAGAAAAAGTTAGGAAAATGAGAAAAAATGAAAAAAACGGGGAATAATTGAGAAAAAATGAGAAAAACTGAGGAAAATAATAAAAACTGAGAAGAAAATTTGAGAAAAACTGAACAGAAAAACTGAGAAGAAAAACTGAGAAAAAAACTGAGAAAAAAAGTGAGAAAAACAACTGAGAAAATGTGAGAAAACACTGAGAAAAACTGAGAACAACTTAGAAAAACTGAGAAGAAAACTGAGAAGAAAAACTGAGAAGAAAAACAGAAAAAAATGAGAAAAACTGAGAAAAACAAATGTGAAAAACTGAGAAAAACAAATGAGCAAAACTGAGAAATACAAATGAGAAAAACTGAGAAAAACAAATGAGCAAAACTGAGAAATACAAATGAGAAAAACTGAGAAAAACAACGAAAAACTGAGAAAAACAACGAAAAAATCTATGAAAAACTGAAAAACCAAAAAAACTGAGAGAAAATGAGAAAATATGAGAAATACTGGAAAGAAATGAGAAAAAATGAGGTAAAAATGAGAAAAACAGAAAAACTGAGAAAGAATAGAATAAACGAGAAAATTGAGAAAAATTGACAAAAGCAGAGAAAAAGTTAGGAAAATGAGAAAAAATGAAAAAAACAGAGAATAACTGAGAAAAAACGAGAAAAACTGAGGAAAGTAAATAAAAACTGAGAAAAAAATCAGAAAAACTTTGCAAAAAAACTGAAGAAACATTGAGAAAAAAACTGAAAAAAAACCTGAGAAAAACTGTGGAGAAAATCTGAGAAATACTGAGCAGAAAAACTGAGAAGAAAAACTGAGAAAAAAAGAGAGAAAAAAAGTGAGAAAAACAACTGAGAAAATGTGAGAAAACACTGAGAAAAACTGAGAACAACTTAGAAAAACTGAGAAGAAAACTGAGAAGAAAAACTGAGAAGAAAAACAGAAAAAAATGAGAAAAACTGTGAAAAACAAATGTGAAAAACTGAGAAAAACAAATGAGCAAAACTGAGAAATACAAATGAGAAAAACTGAGAAAAACAAATGAGCAAAACTGAGAAATACAAATGAGAAAAACTGAGAAAAACAAATGAGCAAAACTGAGAATTACAAATGAGACAAACTGAGAAAAACAACGAAAAACTGAGAAAAACAACGAAAAAATCTATGAAAAACTGAAAAACAAAAAAAAAACAAAAAAAATTGAGGGAAAAATGAGAAAAACAGAAAAACTGAGAAAAAAATAGAATAAACGAGAAAATTGAAAAAAACTGTGAAAAGCTGAGAAAAAATTTAAAAATGAGAAAAAATGAGAAAAACTGAGAAATACAAATGAGAAAAAATGAGAAAAACAACGAAAAACTGAGAAAAACAACGAAAACAACTATGGAATACTGAAAGACAAAAAAAACGGAGAAAAAATGAGAAAATATGAGAAATACCGAGAAAAAATGAGAAAAATAGAGGTAAAAATGAGAAAAACAGAAAAACTGAGAAAAAAATAGAATAAATGAGAAAATTGGGAAAAAGTGAGAAACGCTGAGAAAATATTAGAAAAATGAGAAAAAATGAGAAAAACTGAGAATAACTGAGAAAAATGAGAAAAAATGAGGAAAATAAATAAAAACTGAGAAAAAAATCTGAAAAACTTTGCAAAAAACTGAGAAGAAAAATTGAGAAAAAAACTGAAAAAAAACTGAGAAAAACTGAGAAGAAAAACTGAGAAAAATACTGAGAAAGAAAACTGAGAAAAACAACTGAGAAAATGTGAGAGAAAAACTGAGAAAAACTGAGAACAACTTCGAAAAACTGAGAAGGAAAACTGAGAAGAAAAACTGAGAAGAAAAACAGAAAAAAATGAGAAAAACTGAGAAAAACTAAGGTGAAAAACTGAGAAAAACAAATGAGCAAAACTGAGAAATACAAATGAGAAAAACTGAGAAAAACAAATGAGCAAGACTGAGAAATACAAATGAGAAAAACTGAGAAAAACAAATGAGCAAAACTGAGAAATACAAATGAGAATAACTGAGAAAAACAAATGAGCAAAACTGAGAAATACAAATGAGGAAAACTGAGAAAAACAAATGAGCAAAATTGAAAAATACAAATGAGAAAACCTGAGAAAAACAACGAAAAACTGAGAAAAACAACGTAAAAAACTATGAAAAACTGAAAAACAAAAAAAAGTGAGAAAAAATGAGAAAATATGAGAAATACTGTAAAGAAATTAGAAAAAATTAGGTAAAAATGAGAAAAACAGAAAAACTGAGAAAGAAATAGAAAAAACGAGAAAATTGAGAAAAATTGACAAAAGCTGAGAAAAAGTTAGGAAAATTAGAAAAAATGAAAAAAACAGAGAATAACTGATAAAAAATGAGAAAAACTGAGGAAAATAAATAAAAACTGAGAAAAAAAATCAGAAAAATTTTGCAAAAAAACTGAGAAAAAAAATTGAGAAAACAACTGAAAAAAAACTGAGAAAAACTGAGAAGAAAATCTGAGAAAAACTGAGCAGAAAAACTGAGAAGAAAACCTGAGAAAAAAAGAGAGAGAAAAAAGTGAGAAAAACAACTGAGAAAATGTGAGAAAACACTGAGAAAATCTGAGAACAACTTAGAAAAACTGAGAAGAAAACTGAGAAGAAAAACTGAGAAGAAAAACAGAAAAAAATGAGAAAAACTGAGAAAAACAAATGTGAAAAACTGAGAAAAACAAATGAGCAAAACTGAGAAATACAAATGAGAAAAACTGAGAAAAACAAATGAGCAAAACTGAGAAATACAAATGAGAAAAACTGAGAAAAACAACGAAAAACTGAGAAAAACAACGAAAAAATCTATGAAAAACTGAAAAACCAAAAAAACTGAGAGAAAATGAGAAAATATGAGAAATACTGGAAAGAAATGAGAAAAAATGAGGTAAAAATGAGAAAAACAGAAAAACTGAGAAAGAATAGAATAAACGAGAAAATTGAGAAAAATTGACAAAAGCAGAGAAAAAGTTAGGAAAATGAGAAAAAATGAAAAAAGCAGAGAATAACTGAGAAAAAACGAGAAAAACTGAGGAAAGTAAATAAAAACTGAGAAAAAAATCAGAAAAACTTTGCAAAAAAACTGAAGAAACATTGAGAAAAAAACTGAAAAAAACCCTGAGAAAAACTGTGGAGAAAATCTGAGAAATACTGAGCAGAAAAACTGAGAAGAAAAACTGAGAAAAAAAGAGAGAAAAAAAGTGAGAAAAACAACTGAGAAAATGTGAGAAAACACTGAGAAAAACTGAGAACAACTTAGAAAAACTGAGAAGAAAACTGAGAAGAAAAACTGAGAAGAAAAACAGAAAAAAATGAGAAAAACTGTGAAAAACAAATGTGAAAAACTGAGAAAAACAAATGAGCAAAACTGAGAAATACAAATGAGAAAAACTGAGAAAAACAAATGAGCAAAACTGAGAAATACAAATGAGAAAAACTGAGAAAAACAAATGAGCAAAACTGAGAATTACAAATGAGACAAACTGAGAAAAACAACGAAAAACTGAGAAAAACAACGAAAAAATCTATGAAAAACTGAAAAACAAAAAAAAACCAAAAAAAATTGAGGGAAAAATGAGAAAAACAGAAAAACTGAGAAAAAAATAGAATAAACGAGAAAATTGAAAAAAACTGTGAAAAGCTGAGAAAAAATTTAAAAATGAGAAAAAATGAGAAAAACTGAGAAATACAAATGAGAAAAAATGAGAAAAACAACGAAAAACTGAGAAAAACAACGAAAACAACTATGGAATACTGAAAGACAAAAAAAACGGAGAAAAAATGAGAAAATATGAGAAATACCGAGAAAAAATGAGAAAAATAGAGGTAAAAATGAGAAAAACAGAAAAACTGAGAAAAAAATAGAATAAATGAGAAAATTGGGAAAAAGTGAGAAACGCTGAGAAAATATTAGAAAAATGAGAAAAAATGAGAAAAACTGAGAATAACTGAGAAAAATGAGAAAAAATGAGGAAAATAAATAAAAACTGAGAAAAAAATCTGAAAAACTTTGCAAAAAACTGAGAAGAAAAATTGAGAAAAAAACTGAAAAAAAACTGAGAAAAACTGAGAAGAAAAACTGAGAAAAATACTGAGAAAATGTGAGAGAAAAACTGAGAAAAACTGAGAACAACTTCGAAAAACTGAGAAGGAAAACTGAGAAGAAAAACTGAGAAGAAAAACAGAAAAAAATGAGAAAAACTGAGAAAAACAAATGTGAAAAACTGAGAAAAACAAATGAGCAAAACTGAGAAATACAAATGAGAAAAACTGAGAAAAACAAATGAGCAAAACTGAGAAATACAAATGAGAAAAACTGAGAAAAACAAATGAGCAAAACTGAGAAATACAAATGAGAAAAACTGAGAAAAACAAATGAGCAAAACTGAGAAATAGAAATGAAAAAAACTGAGAAAAACAACAAAAAAATCGATGAAAAACTGAAAAACAAAAAAAAACGAGAAAAAATGAGGTAAAAATGAGAAAAACAGAAAAACTGAGAAAAAGTAGAATAAACGAGAAAATTGAGAAAAACTGAGAAAAACTGAGAAAAAATTAGAAAAATGAGAAAAAATGAGAAAAACTGAGGAAAATAAATAAAAACTGAGAAAAAAACTGAGAGGAAAAACTGAGAAAAAAGCTGTAAAAAAACTGAGAACAACTTAGAAAAACTGAGAAGGAAAACTGAGAAGAAAATCTGAGAAGAAAAGCAGAAAAAAACTGAGAAAACTGAGAAAAACAAATGTGAAAGACTGAGAAAGACAAATGAGCAAAACTGAGAATTTCAAATGAGAAAAACTGAGAAAAACAACGAAAATCTGAGAAAAACAACGAAAAAAACTATGAAAAACTGAACAACCAAAAAAAACTGAGAAAAAATGAGAAAATATGAGAACTACTGGAAAGAAATGCGAAAAATTGAGGTAAAAATGAGAAAAACAGAAAAACTCAGAAAAAAATAGAATAAACGAGAAAATTGAGAAAAACTGACAAAAGCTGAGAAAAAGTTAGGAAAATGAGAAAAAATGAAAAAAACGGGGAATAATTGAGAAAAAATGAGAAAAACTGAGGAAAATAATAAAAACTGAGAAGAAAATTTGAGAAAAACTGAACAGAAAAACTGAGAAGAAAAACTGAGAAAAAAACTGAGAAAAAAAGTGAGAAAAACAACTGAGAAAATGTGAGAAAACACTGAGAAAAACTGAGAACAACTTAGAAAAACTGAGAAGAAAACTGAGAAGAAAAACTGAGAAGAAAAACAGAAAAAAATGAGAAAAACTGAGAAAAACAAATGTGAAAAACTGAGAAAAACAAATGAGCAAAACTGAGAAATACAAATGAGAAAAACTGAGAAAAACAAATGAGCAAAACTGAGAAATACAAATGAGAAAAACTGAGAAAAACAACGAAAAACTGAGAAAAACAACGAAAAAATCTATGAAAAACTGAAAAACCCAAAAAACTGAGAGAAAATGAGAAAATATGAGAAATACTGGAAAGAAATGAGAAAAAATGAGGTAAAAATGAGAAAAACAGAAAAACTGAGAAAGAATAGAATAAACGAGAAAATTGAGAAAAATTGACAAAAGCAGAGAAAAAGTTAGGAAAATGAGAAAAAATGAAAAAAACAGAGCATAACTGAGAAAAAACGAGAAAAACTGAGGAAAGTAAATAAAAACTGAGAAAAAAATCAGAAAAACTTTGCAAAAAAACTGAAGAAACATTGAGAAAAAAACTGAAAAAAAACCTGAGAAAAACTGTGGAGAAAATCTGAGAAATACTGAGCAGAAAAACTGAGAAGAAAAACTGAGAAAAAAAGAGAGAAAAAAAGTGAGAAAAACAACTGAGAAAATGTGAGAAAACACTGAGAAAAACTGAGAACAACTTAGAAAAACTGAGAAGAAAACTGAGAAGAAAAACTGAGAAGAAAAACAGAAAAAAATGAGAAAAACTGTGAAAAACAAATGTGAAAAACTGAGAAAAACAAATGAGCAAAACTGAGAAATACAAATGAGAAAAACTGAGAAAAACAAATGAGCAAAACTGAGAAATACAAATGAGAAAAACTGAGAAAAACAAATGAGCAAAACTGAGAATTACAAATGAGACAAACTGAGAAAAACAACGAAAAACTGAGAAAAACAACGAAAAAATCTATGAAAAACTGAAAAACAAAAAAAAACCAAAAAAAATTGAGGGAAAAATGAGAAAAACAGAAAAACTGAGAAAAAAATAGAATAAACGAGAAAATTGAAAAAAACTGTGAAAAGCTGAGAAAAAATTTAAAAATGAGAAAAAATGAGAAAAACTGAGAAATACAAATGAGAAAAAATGAGAAAAACAACGAAAAACTGAGAAAAACAACGAAAACAACTATGGAATACTGAAAGACAAAAAAAACGGAGAAAAAATGAGAAAATATGAGAAATACCGAGAAAAAATGAGAAAAATAGAGGTAAAAATGAGAAAAACAGAAAAACTGAGAAAAAAATAGAATAAATGAGAAAATTGGGAAAAAGTGAGAAACGCTGAGAAAATATTAGAAAAATGAGAAAAAATGAGAAAAACTGAGAATAACTGAGAAAAATGAGAAAAAATGAGGAAAATAAATAAAAACTGAGAAAAAAATCTGAAAAACTTTGCAAAAAACTGAGAAGAAAAATTGAGAAAAAAACTGAAAAAAAACTGAGAAAAACTGAGAAGAAAAACTGAGAAAAATACTGAGAAAATGTGAGAGAAAAACTGAGAAAAACTGAGAACAACTTCGAAAAACTGAGAAGGAAAACTGAGAAGAAAAACTGAGAAGAAAAACAGAAAAAAATGAGAAAAACTGAGAAAAACAAATGTGAAAAACTGAGAAAAACAAATGAGCAAAACTGAGAAATACAAATGAGAAAAACTGAGAAAAACAAATGAGCAAAACTGAGAAATACAAATGAGAAAAACTGAGAAAAACAAATGAGCAAAACTGAGAAATACAAATGAGAAAAACTGAGAAAAACAAATGAGCAAAACTGAGAAATAGAAATGAAAAAAACTGAGAAAAACAACAAAAAAATCGATGAAAAACTGAAAAACAAAAAAAAACGAGAAAAAATGAGGTAAAAATGAGAAAAACAGAAAAACTGAGAAAAAGTAGAATAAACGAGAAAATTGAGAAAAACTGAGAAAAACTGAGAAAAAATTAGAAAAATGAGAAAAAATGAGAAAAACTGAGGAAAATAAATAAAAACTGAGAAAAAAACTGAGAGGAAAAACTGAGAAAAAAGCTGTAAAAAAACTGAGAACAACTTAGAAAAACTGAGAAGGAAAACTGAGAAGAAAATCTGAGAAGAAAAGCAGAAAAAAACTGAGAAAACTGAGAAAAACAAATGTGAAAGACTGAGAAAGACAAATGAGCAAAACTGAGAATTTCAAATGAGAAAAACTGAGAAAAACAACGAAAATCTGAGAAAAACAACGAAAAAAACTATGAAAAACTGAACAACCAAAAAAAACTGAGAAAAAATGAGAAAATATGAGAACTACTGGAAAGAAATGCGAAAAATTGAGGTAAAAATGAGAAAAACAGAAAAACTCAGAAAAAAATAGAATAAACGAGAAAATTGAGAAAAACTGACAAAAGCTGAGAAAAAGTTAGGAAAATGAGAAAAAATGAAAAAAACGGGGAATAATTGAGAAAAAATGAGAAAAACTGAGGAAAATAATAAAAACTGAGAAGAAAATTTGAGAAAAACTGAACAGAAAAACTGAGAAGAAAAACTGAGAAAAAAACTGAGAAAAAAAGTGAGAAAAACAACTGAGAAAATGTGAGAAAACACTGAGAAAAACTGAGAACAACTTAGAAAAACTGAGAAGAAAACTGAGAAGAAAAACTGAGAAGAAAAACAGAAAAAAATGAGAAAAACTGAGAAAAACAAATGTGAAAAACTGAGAAAAACAAATGAGCAAAACTGAGAAATACAAATGAGAAAAACTGAGAAAAACAAATGAGCAAAACTGAGAAATACAAATGAGAAAAACTGAGAAAAACAACGAAAAACTGAGAAAAACAACGAAAAAATCTATGAAAAACTGAAAAACCCAAAAAACTGAGAGAAAATGAGAAAATATGAGAAATACTGGAAAGAAATGAGAAAAAATGAGGTAAAAATGAGAAAAACAGAAAAACTGAGAAAGAATAGAATAAACGAGAAAATTGAGAAAAATTGACAAAAGCAGAGAAAAAGTTAGGAAAATGAGAAAAAATGAAAAAAACAGAGCATAACTGAGAAAAAACGAGAAAAACTGAGGAAAGTAAATAAAAACTGAGAAAAAAATCAGAAAAACTTTGCAAAAAAACTGAAGAAACATTGAGAAAAAAACTGAAAAAAAACCTGAGAAAAACTGTGGAGAAAATCTGAGAAATACTGAGCAGAAAAACTGAGAAGAAAAACTGAGAAAAAAAGAGAGAAAAAAAGTGAGAAAAACAACTGAGAAAATGTGAGAAAACACTGAGAAAAACTGAGAACAACTTAGAAAAACTGAGAAGAAAACTGAGAAGAAAAACTGAGAAGAAAAACAGAAAAAAATGAGAAAAACTGTGAAAAACAAATGTGAAAAACTGAGAAAAACAAATGAGCAAAACTGAGAAATACAAATGAGAAAAACTGAGAAAAACAAATGAGCAAAACTGAGAAATACAAATGAGAAAAACTGAGAAAAACAAATGAGCAAAACTGAGAATTACAAATGAGACAAACTGAGAAAAACAACGAAAAACTGAGAAAAACAACGAAAAAATCTATGAAAAACTGAAAAACAAAAAAAAAACAAAAAAAATTGAGGGAAAAATGAGAAAAACAGAAAAACTGAGAAAAAAATAGAATAAACGAGAAAATTGAAAAAAACTGTGAAAAGCTGAGAAAAAATTTAAAAATGAGAAAAAATGAGAAAAACTGAGAAATACAAATGAGAAAAAATGAGAAAAACAACGAAAAACTGAGAAAAACAACGAAAACAACTATGGAATACTGAAAGACAAAATAAACGGAGAAAAAATGAGAAAATATGAGAAATACCGAGAAAAAATGAGAAAAATAGAGGTAAAAATGAGAAAAACAGAAAAACTGAGAAAAAAATAGAATAAATGAGAAAATTGGGAAAAAGTGAGAAACGCTGAGAAAATATTAGAAAAATGAGAAAAAATGAGAAAAACTGAGAATAACTGAGAAAAATGAGAAAAAATGAGGAAAATAAATAAAAACTGAGAAAAAAATCTGAAAAACTTTGCAAAAAACTGAGAAGAAAAATTGAGAAAAAAACTGAAAAAAAACTGAGAAAAACTGAGAAGAAAAACTGAGAAAAATACTGAGAAAGAAAACTGAGAAAAACAACTGAGAAAATGTGAGAGAAAAACTGAGAAAAACTGAGAACAACTTCGAAAAACTGAGAAGGAAAACTGAGAAGAAAAACTGAGAAGAAAAACAGAAAAAAATGAGAAAAACTGAGAAAAACTAAGGTGAAAAACTGAGAAAAACAAATGAGCAAAACTGAGAAATACAAATGAGAAAAACTGAGAAAAACAAATGAGCAAGACTGAGAAATACAAATGAGAAAAACTGAGAAAAACAAATGAGCAAAACTGAGAAATACAAATGAGAATAACTGAGAAAAACAAATGAGCAAAACTGAGAAATACAAATGAGGAAAACTGAGAAAAACAAATGAGCAAAATTGAAAAATACAAATGAGAAAACCTGAGAAAAACAACGAAAAACTGAGAAAAACAACGTAAAAAACTATGAAAAACTGAAAAACAAAAAAAAGTGAGAAAAAATGAGAAAATATGAGAAATACTGTAAAGAAATTAGAAAAAATTAGGTAAAAATGAGAAAAACAGAAAAACTGAGAAAGAAATAGAAAAAACGAGAAAATTGAGAAAAATTGACAAAAGCTGAGAAAAAGTTAGGAAAATTAGAAAAAATGAAAAAAACAGAGAATAACTGATAAAAAATGAGAAAAACTGAGGAAAATAAATAAAAACTGAGAAAAAAAATCAGAAAAATTTTGCAAAAAAACTGAGAAAAAAAATTGAGAAAACAACTGAAAAAAAACTGAGAAAAACTGAGAAGAAAATCTGAGAAAAACTGAGCAGAAAAACTGAGAAGAAAACCTGAGAAAAAAAGAGAGAGAAAAAAGTGAGAAAAACAACTGAGAAAATGTGAGAAAACACTGAGAAAATCTGAGAACAACTTAGAAAAACTGAGAAGAAAACTGAGAAGAAAAACTGAGAAGAAAAACAGAAAAAAATGAGAAAAACTGAGAAAAACAAATGTGAAAAACTGAGAAAAACAAATGAGCAAAACTGAGAAATACAAATGAGAAAAACTGAGAAAAACAAATGAGCAAAACTGAGAAATACAAATGAGAAAAACTGAGAAAAACAACGAAAAACTGAGAAAAACAACGAAAAAATCTATGAAAAACTGAAAAACCAAAAAAACTGAGAGAAAATGAGAAAATATGAGAAATACTGGAAAGAAATGAGAAAAAATGAGGTAAAAATGAGAAAAACAGAAAAACTGAGAAAGAATAGAATAAACGAGAAAATTGAGAAAAATTGACAAAAGCAGAGAAAAAGTTAGGAAAATGAGAAAAAATGAAAAAAGCAGAGAATAACTGAGAAAAAACGAGAAAAACTGAGGAAAGTAAATAAAAACTGAGAAAAAAATCAGAAAAACTTTGCAAAAAAACTGAAGAAACATTGAGAAAAAAACTGAAAAAAAACCTGAGAAAAACTGTGGAGAAAATCTGAGAAATACTGAGCAGAAAAACTGAGAAGAAAAACTGAGAAAAAAAGAGAGAAAAAAAGTGAGAAAAACAACTGAGAAAATGTGAGAAAACACTGAGAAAAACTGAGAACAACTTAGAAAAACTGAGAAGAAAACTGAGAAGAAAAACTGAGAAGAAAAACAGAAAAAAATGAGAAAAACTGTGAAAAACAAATGTGAAAAACTGAGAAAAACAAATGAGCAAAACTGAGAAATACAAATGAGAAAAACTGAGAAAAACAAATGAGCAAAACTGAGAAATACAAATGAGAAAAACTGAGAAAAACAAATGAGCAAAACTGAGAATTACAAATGAGACAAACTGAGAAAAACAACGAAAAACTGAGAAAAACAACGAAAAAATCTATGAAAAACTGAAAAACAAAAAAAAACCAAAAAAAATTGAGGGAAAAATGAGAAAAACAGAAAAACTGAGAAAAAAATAGAATAAACGAGAAAATTGAAAAAAACTGTGAAAAGCTGAGAAAAAATTTAAAAATGAGAAAAAATGAGAAAAACTGAGAAATACAAATGAGAAAAAATGAGAAAAACAACGAAAAACTGAGAAAAACAACGAAAACAACTATGGAATACTGAAAGACAAAAAAAACGGAGAAAAAATGAGAAAATATGAGAAATACCGAGAAAAAATGAGAAAAATAGAGGTAAAAATGAGAAAAACAGAAAAACTGAGAAAAAAATAGAATAAATGAGAAAATTGGGAAAAAGTGAGAAACGCTGAGAAAATATTAGAAAAATGAGAAAAAATGAGAAAAACTGAGAATAACTGAGAAAAATGAGAAAAAATGAGGAAAATAAATAAAAACTGAGAAAAAAATCTGAAAAACTTTGCAAAAAACTGAGAAGAAAAATTGAGAAAAAAACTGAAAAAAAACTGAGAAAAACTGAGAAGAAAAACTGAGAAAAATACTGAGAAAATGTGAGAGAAAAACTGAGAAAAACTGAGAACAACTTCGAAAAACTGAGAAGGAAAACTGAGAAGAAAAACTGAGAAGAAAAACAGAAAAAAATGAGAAAAACTGAGAAAAACAAATGTGAAAAACTGAGAAAAACAAATGAGCAAAACTGAGAAATACAAATGAGAAAAACTGAGAAAAACAAATGAGCAAAACTGAGAAATACAAATGAGAAAAACTGAGAAAAACAACGAAAAACTGAGAAAAACAACGAAAAAATCTATGAAAAACTGAAAAACCAAAAAAACTGAGAGAAAATGAGAAAATATGAGAAATACTGGAAAGAAATGAGAAAAAATGAGGTAAAAATGAGAAAAACAGAAAAACTGAGAAAGAATAGAATAAACGAGAAAATTGAGAAAAATTGACAAAAGCAGAGAAAAAGTTAGGAAAATGAGAAAAAATGAAAAAAGCAGAGAATAACTGAGAAAAAACGAGAAAAACTGAGGAAAGTAAATAAAAACTGAGAAAAAAATCAGAAAAACTTTGCAAAAAAACTGAAGAAACATTGAGAAAAAAACTGAAAAAAAACCTGAGAAAAACTGTGGAGAAAATCTGAGAAATACTGAGCAGAAAAACTGAGAAGAAAAACTGAGAAAAAAAGAGAGAAAAAAAGTGAGAAAAACAACTGAGAAAATGTGAGAAAACACTGAGAAAAACTGAGAACAACTTAGAAAAACTGAGAAGAAAACTGAGAAGAAAAACTGAGAAGAAAAACAGAAAAAAATGAGAAAAACTGTGAAAAACAAATGTGAAAAACTGAGAAAAACAAATGAGCAAAACTGAGAAATACAAATGAGAAAAACTGAGAAAAACAAATGAGCAAAACTGAGAAATACAAATGAGAAAAACTGAGAAAAACAAATGAGCAAAACTGAGAATTACAAATGAGACAAACTGAGAAAAACAACGAAAAACTGAGAAAAACAACGAAAAAATCTATGAAAAACTGAAAAACAAAAAAAAAACAAAAAAAATTGAGGGAAAAATGAGAAAAACAGAAAAACTGAGAAAAAAATAGAATAAACGAGAAAATTGAAAAAAACTGTGAAAAGCTGAGAAAAAATTTAAAAATGAGAAAAAATGAGAAAAACTGAGAAATACAAATGAGAAAAAATGAGAAAAACAACGAAAAACTGAGAAAAACAACGAAAACAACTATGGAATACTGAAAGACAAAAAAAACGGAGAAAAAATGAGAAAATATGAGAAATACCGAGAAAAAATGAGAAAAATAGAGGTAAAAATGAGAAAAACAGAAAAACTGAGAAAAAAATAGAATAAATGAGAAAATTGGGAAAAAGTGAGAAACGCTGAGAAAATATTAGAAAAATGAGAAAAAATGAGAAAAACTGAGAATAACTGAGAAAAATGAGAAAAAATGAGGAAAATAAATAAAAACTGAGAAAAAAATCTGAAAAACTTTGCAAAAAACTGAGAAGAAAAATTGAGAAAAAAACTGAAAAAAAACTGAGAAAAACTGAGAAGAAAAACTGAGAAAAATACTGAGAAAATGTGAGAGAAAAACTGAGAAAAACTGAGAACAACTTCGAAAAACTGAGAAGGAAAACTGAGAAGAAAAACTGAGAAGAAAAACAGAAAAAAATGAGAAAAACTGAGAAAAACTAAGGTGAAAAACTGAGAAAAACAAATGAGCAAAACTGAGAAATACAAATGAGAAAAACTGAGAAAAACAAATGAGCAAGACTGAGAAATACAAATGAGAAAAACTGAGAAAAACAAATGAGCAAAACTGAGAAATACAAATGAGAATAACTGAGAAAAACAAATGAGCAAAACTGAGAAATACAAATGAGGAAAACTGAGAAAAACAAATGAGCAAAATTGAAAAATACAAATGAGAAAATCTGAGAAAAACAACGAAAAACTGAGAAAAACAACGTAAAAAACTATGAAAAACTGAAAAACAAAAAAAAGTGAGAAAAAATGAGAAAATATGAGAAATACTGTAAAGAAATTAGAAAAAATTAGGTAAAAATGAGAAAAACAGAAAAACTGAGAAAGAAATAGAAAAAACGAGAAAATTGAGAAAAATTGACAAAAGCTGAGAAAAAGTTAGGAAAATTAGAAAAAATGAAAAAAACAGAGAATAACTGATAAAAAATGAGAAAAACTGAGGAAAATAAATAAAAACTGAGAAAAAAATCAGAAAAATTTTGCAAAAAAACTGAGAAGAAAAATTGAGAAAACAACTGAAAAAAAACTGAGAAAAACTGAGAAGAAAATCTGAGAAAAACTGAGCAGAAAAACTGAGAAGAAAAACTGAGAAAAAAAGAGAGAGAAAAAAGTGAGAAAAACAACTGAGAAAATGTGAGAAAACACTGAGAAAATCTGAGAACAACTTAGAAAAACTGAGAAGAAAACTGAGAAGAAAAACTGAGAAGAAAAACAGAAAAAAATGAGAAAAACTGAGAAAAACTAAGGTGAAAATCTGAGAAAAACAAATGAGCAAAACTGAGAAATACAAATGAGAAAAACTGAGAAAAGCAAATGAGCAAAACTGAGAAATACAAATGAGAAAAACTGAGAAAAACAAATGAGCAAAACTGAGAAATAGAAATGAGAAAAACTGAGAAAAACAGCAAAAAAATCTATGAAAAACTGAAAAACAAAAAAAAACGAGAAAAAATGAGAAAAAATGAGGTAAAAATGAGAAAAACAGAAAAACTGAGAAAAAGTAGAATAAACGAGAAAATTGAGAAAAACTGAGAAAAACTGAGAAAAAATTAGAAAAATGAGAAAAAATGAGAAAAACCGAGGAAAATAAATAAAAACTGAGAAAAAAACTGAGAAGAAAAACTGAGAAAAAAGCTGTAAAAAAACTGAGAACAACTTAGAAAAACTGAGAAGGAAAACTGAGACGAAAAACTGAGAAGAAAAGCAGAAAAAAGACTGAGAAAACTGAGAAAAACAAATGTGAAAGACTGAGAAAAACAAATGAGCAAAACTGAGAATTTCAAATGAGAAAAACTGAGAAAAACAACGAAAATCTGAGAAAAACAACGAAAAAAACTATGAAAAACTGAACAACCAAAAAAAACTGAGAAAAAATGAGAAAATATGAGAAATACTGGAAAGAAATGCGAAAAATTGAGGTAAAAATGAGAAAAACAGAAAAACTCAGAAAAAAATAGAATAAACGAGAAAATTGAGAAAAACTGACAAAAGCTGAGAAAAAGTTAGGAAAATGAGAAAAAATGAAAAAAACGGAGAATAATTGAGAAAAAATGAGAAAAACTGAGGAAAATAATAAAAACTGAGAAGAAAATTTGAGAAAAACTGAACAGAAAAACTGAGAAGAAAAACTGAGAAAAAAACTGAGAAAAAAAAGTGAGAAAAACAACTGAGAAAATGTGAGAAAACACTGAGAAAAACTGAGAACAACTTAGAAAAACTGAGAAGAAAACTGAGAAGAAAAACTGAGAACAACAACGAAAAACTGAGAAAAACAACGAAAAAATCTATGAAAAACTGAAAATTAAAAAATGAGAAAAAATGAGGTAAAAATGAGAAAAACTGAGAAAAAATGGAATAAACGAGAAAATTGAGAAAAACTGAGAAAAACAACGAAAAACTGAGAAAAACAACGAAAAAATCTATGAAAAACTGAAAAACAAAAAAAACCGAGAAAAAATGAGGTAAAAATGAGAAAAACAGAAAAACTGAGAAAAAATAGAATAAACGAGAAAATTGAGAAAAAGTGAGAAAAACTGAGAAAAAATTAGAAAAATGAGAAAAAATGAGAAAAACTGAGGAAAATAAATAAAAACTGAGAAAAAAACTGAGAAGAAAAACTGAGAAAAAAGCTATAAAAAACTGAGAACAACTTACAAAAACTGAGAAGGAAAACTGAGAAGAAAAACTGAGAAGAAAAGCAGAAAAAAAACTGAGAAAAACTGAGAAAAAGATAAAAAACCGACAACAAATGAGAAAAAATGAGGTAAAAATGAGAAAAACAGAAAAACTGAGAAAAGCTGAGAAAAAATTAGAAAATAGAGAAAAAATGAGAAAAACTGAGGAAAGTAAATAAATACTGAGAAAAAATCTGAGAAACAAGCTGGAAAAAAACTGAGAACAACTTAGAAAAACTGAGAAGGAAAACTGAGAAGAAAAGCAGAAAAAAAACTGAGAAAATCTGAGAAAAACAAATGTGAAAAACTGAGAAAAACAAATGAGAAAAACTGAGAAAAACAAAAGAGCAAAACTGAGGAATACAAATGAGGAAAACTGAAAATTTCAAATGAGAAAAACTGAGAAAAACAACGAAAAACTGAGAAAAACAACGAAAAAATCTTTGAAAAACTGAAAAAGAAAAAAAACCGAGAAAAAATGAGGTAAAAATGAGAAAAACAGAAAAACTGAGAAAAAATAGAATAAACGAGAAAATTGAGAAAAACTGAGAAAAACTGAGAAAAAATTAGAAAAATGAGAAAGAATGAGAAAAACTGAGGAAAGTAAATAAAAACTGAGAAAAAAACTGAGAAAAAGCTGGAAAAAAACTGAGAACATCTTAGAAAAACTGAGAAGAAAAACTGAGAAGAAAAACAGAAAAAAATGAGAAAAACTGAGAAAAACTAAGGTGAAAAACTGAGAAAAACAAATGAGCAAAACTGAGAAATACAAATGAGAAAAACTGAGAAAAACAAATGAGCAAAACTGAGAAATACAAATGAGAATAACTGAGAAAAACAAATGAGCAAAACTGAGAAATACAAATGAGGAAAACTGAGAAAAACAACGAAAAACTGAGAAAAACAACGAAAAAAACTATGAAAAACTGAAAAACAAAAAAAACTGAGAAAAAATGAGAAAATATGAGAAATACTGGAAAGAAATGAGAAAAAATTAGGTAAAAATGAGAAAAACAGAAAAACTGAGAAAGAAATAGAATAAACGAGAAAATTGAGAAAAATTGACAAAAGCTGAGAAAAAGTTAGGAAAATGAGAAAAAATGAAAAAAACAGAGAATAACTGAAAAAATGTGAGAAACTGAGGAAAATAAATAAAAACTGAGAAAAAAATCAGAAAAACTTTGCAAAAAAACTGAAGAAAAATTGAGAAAAAAACTGAAAAAAAACTGAGAAAAACTGAGAAGAAAATCTGAGAAAAACTGAGCAGAAAAAATGAGAAGGAAAAACTGAGAAAAAAAGAGAGAAAAAAAGTGAGAAAAACAACTGAGAAAATGTGAGAAAACACTGAGAAAAACTGAGAACAACTTAGAAAAACTGAGAAGAAAACTGAGAAGAAAAACTGAGGAGAAAAACAGAAAAAAATGAGAAAAACTGTGAAAAACAAATGTGAAAAACTGAGAAAAACAAATGAGCAAAACTGAGAAATACAAATGAGAAAAACTGAGAAAAACAAATGAGCAAAACTGAGAAATACAAATGAGAAAAACTGAGAAAAACAAATGAGCAAAACTGAGAATTACAAATGAGACAAACTGAGAAAAACAACGAAAAACTGAGAAAAACAACGAAAAAATCTATGAAAAACTGAAAAAAAAAACAAGAAAAAATGAGGGAAAAATGAGAAAAACAGAAAAACTGAGAAAAAAATAGAATAAACGAGAAAATTGAAAAAAACTGTGAAAAGCTAAGAAAAAATTTAAAAATGAGAAAAAATGAGAAAAACTGAGAAATACAAATGAGAAAAAATGAGAAAAAATGAGATAAAAATGAGAAAAACAGAAAAACTGAGAAAAAAATAGAGTAAATGAGAAAATTAAGAAAAAGTGAGAAACGCTGAGAAAATATTAGAAAAATGAGAAAAAATGAGAAAAACTGAGAATAACTGAGAAAAATGAGAAAAAATGAGGAAAATAAATAAAAACTGAGAAAAAAATCAGAAAAACTTTGCAAAAAACTGAGAAGAAAAATTGAGAAAAAAACTGAAAAAAAACTGAGAATAACTGAGAAGAAAAACTGAGAAAAAAACTGAGAAAGAAAACTGAGAAAAACAACTGAGAAAATGTGAGAAAAAACTGAGAAAAACTGAGAACAACTTAGAAAAACTGAGAAGGAAAACTGAGAAGAAAAACTGAGAAGAAAAACAGAAAAAACTGAGAAAAACTGAGAAAAACTAAGGTGAAAAACTGAGAAAAACAAATGAGCAAAACTGAGAAATAGAAATAAGAAAAACTGAGAAAAACAAATGAGCAAAACTGAGAAATACAAATGAGAAAAACTGAGAAAAACAAATGAGCAAAACTGAGAAATACAAATGAGAAAAACTGAGAACAACAACGAAAAACTGAGAAAAACAACGAAAAAATCTTTGAAAAACTGAAAAAGAAAAAAAACCGAGAAAAAATGAGGTAAAAATGAGAAAAACTGAGGAAAATAATTAAAAACTGAGAAAAAAATCAGAAAAATTTTGCAAAAAAACTGAGAAGAAAAATTGAGAAAACAACTGAAAAAAAACTGAGAAAAACTGAGAAGAAAATCTGAGAAAAACTGAGCAGAAAAACTGAGAAGAAAAACTGAGAAAAAAAGAGAGAGAAAAAAGTGAGAAAAACAACTGAGAAAATGTGAGAAAACACTGAGAAAATCTGAGAACAACTTAGAAAAACTGAGAAGAAAACTGAGAAGAAAAACTGAGAAGAAAAACAGAAAAAAATGAGAAAAACTGAGAAAAACTAAGGTGAAAATCTGAGAAAAACAAATGAGCAAAACTGAGAAATACAAATGAGAAAAACTGAGAAAAACAAATGAGCAAAACTGAGAAATACAAATGAGAAAAACTGAGAAAAACAAATGAGCAAAACTGAGAAATAGAAATGAGAAAAACTGAGAAAAACAGCAAAAAAATCTATGAAAAACTGAAAAACAAAAAAAAACGAGAAAAAATGAGAAAAAATGAGGTAAAAATGAGAAAAACAGAAAAACTGAGAAAAAGTAGAATAAACGAGAAAATTGAGAAAAACTGAGAAAAACTGAGAAAAAATTAGAAAAATGAGAAAAAATGAGAAAAACCGAGGAAAATAAATAAAAACTGAGAAAAAAACTGAGAAGAAAAACTGAGAAAAAAGCTGTAAAAAAACTGAGAACAACTTAGAAAAACTGAGAAGGAAAACTGAGACGAAAAACTGAGAAGAAAAGCAGAAAAAAGACTGAGAAAACTGAGAAAAACAAATGTGAAAGACTGAGAAAAACAAATGAGCAAAACTGAGAATTTCAAATGAGAAAAACTGAGAAAAACAACGAAAATCTGAGAAAAACAACGAAAAAAACTATGAAAAACTGAATAACCAAAAAAAACTGAGAAAAAATGAGAAAATATGAGAAATACTGGAAAGAAATGCGAAAAATTGAGGTAAAAATGAGAAAAACAGAAAAACTCAGAAAAAAATAGAATAAACGAGAAAATTGAGAAAAACTGACAAAAGCTGAGAAAAAGTTAGGAAAATGAGAAAAAATGAAAAAAACGGAGAATAATTGAGAAAAAATGAGAAAAACTGAGGAAAATAATAAAAACTGAGAAGAAAATTTGAGAAAAACTGAACAGAAAAACTGAGAAGAAAAACTGAGAAAAAAACTGAGAAAAAAAAGTGAGAAAAACAACTGAGAAAATGTGAGAAAACACTGAGAAAAACTGAGAACAACTTAGAAAAACTGAGAAGAAAACTGAGAAGAAAAACTGAGAACAACAACGAAAAACTGAGAAAAACAACGAAAAAATCTATGAAAAACTGAAAATTAAAAAATGAGAAAAAATGAGGTAAAAATGAGAAAAACTGAGAAAAAATGGAATAAACGAGAAAATTGAGAAAAACTGAGAAAAACAACGAAAAACTGAGAAAAACAACGAAAAAATCTATGAAAAACTGAAAAACAAAAAAAACCGAGAAAAAATGAGGTAAAAATGAGAAAAACAGAAAAACTGAGAAAAAATAGAATAAACGAGAAAATTGAGAAAAAGTGAGAAAAACTGAGAAAAAATTAGAAAAATGAGAAAAAATGAGAAAAACTGAGGAAAATAAATAAAAACTGAGAAAAAAACTGAGAAGAAAAACTGAGAAAAAAGCTATAAAAAACTGAGAACAACTTACAAAAACTGAGAAGGAAAACTGAGAAGAAAAACTGAGAAGAAAAGCAGAAAAAAAACTGAGAAAAACTGAGAAAAAGATAAAAAACCGACAACAAATGAGAAAAAATGAGGTAAAAATGAGAAAAACAGAAAAACTGAGAAAAGCTGAGAAAAAATTAGAAAATAGAGAAAAAATGAGAAAAACTGAGGAAAGTAAATAAAAACTGAGAAAAAATCTGAGAAACAAGCTGGAACAAAACTGAGAACAACTTAGAAAAACTGAGAAGGAAAACTGAGAAGAAAAGCAGAAAAAAAACTGAGAAAATCTGAGAAAAACAAATGTGAAAAACTGAGAAAAACAAATGAGAAAAACTGAGAAAAACAAAAGAGCAAAACTGAGGAATACAAATGAGGAAAACTGAAAATTTCAAATGAGAAAAACTGAGAAAAACAACGAAAAACAGAAAAACAACGAAAAAATCTTTGAAAAACTGAAAAAGAAAAAAAACCGAGAAAAAATGAGGTAAAAATGAGAAAAACAGAAAAACTGAGAAAAAATAGAATAAACGAGAAAATTGAGAAAAACTGAGAAAAACTGAGAAAAAATTAGAAAAATGAGAAAGAATGAGAAAAACTGAGGAAAGTAAATAAAAACTGAGAAAAAAACTGAGAAAAAAGCTGGAAAAAAACTGAGAACATCTTAGAAAAACTGAGAAGAAAAACTGAGAAGAAAAACAGAAAAAAATGAGAAAAACTGAGAAAAACTAAGGTGAAAAACTGAGAAAAACAAATGAGCAAAACTGAGAAATACAAATGAGAAAAACTGAGAAAAACAAATGAGCAAAACTGAGAAATACAAATGAGAATAACTGAGAAAAACAAATGAGCAAAACTGAGAAATACAAATGAGGAAAACTGAGAAAAACAACGAAAAACTGAGAAAAACAACGAAAAAAACTATGAAAAACTGAAAAACAAAAAAAACTGAGAAAAAATGAGAAAATATGAGAAATACTGGAAAGAAATGAGAAAAAATTAGGTAAAAATGAGAAAAACAGAAAAACTGAGAAAGAAATAGAATAAACGAGAAAATTGAGAAAAATTGACAAAAGCTGAGAAAAAGTTAGGAAAATGAGAAAAAATGAAAAAAACAGAGAATAACTGAAAAAAATGTGAGAAACTGAGGAAAATAAATAAAAACTGAGAAAAAAATCAGAAAAACTTTGCAAAAAAACTGAAGAAAAATTGAGAAAAAAACTGAAAAAAAACTGAGAAGAACTGAGAAGAAAATCTGAGAAAAACTGAGCAGAAAAAATGAGAAGAAAAACTGAGAAAAAAAGAGAGAAAAAAAGTGAGAAAAACAACTGAGAAAATGTGAGAAAACACTGAGAAAAACTGAGAAAAACAAATGAGAAAAACTGAGAAAAACAAATGAGCAAAACTGAGAAATACAAATGAGAAAAACTGAGAAAAACAAATGAGCAAAACTGAGAATTACAAATGAGACAAACTGAGAAAAACAACGAAAAACTGAGAAAAACAACGAAAAAATCTATGAAAAACTGAAAAAAAAAACAAGAAAAAATGAGGGAAAAATGAGAAAAACAGAAAAACTGAGAAAAAAATAGAATAAACGAGAAAATTGAAAAAAACTGTGAAAAGCTGAGAAAAAATTTAAAAATGAGAAAAAATGAGAAAAACTGAGAAATACAAATGAGAAAAAATGAGAAAAAATGAGATAAAAATGAGAAAAACAGAAAAACTGAGAAAAAAATAGAGTAAATGAGAAAATTAAGAAAAAGTGAGAAACGCTGAGAAAATATTAGAAAAATGAGAAAAAATGAGAAAAACTGAGAATAACTGAGAAAAATGAGAAAAAATGAGGAAAATAAATAAAAACTGAGAAAAACAACGAAAAACTGAGAAAAACAACGAAAAAATCTATGAAAAACTGAAAAAAAAAACAAGAAAAAATGAGGGAAAAATGAGAAAAACAGAAAAACTGAGAAAAAAATAGAATAAACGAGAAAATTGAAAAAAACTGTGAAAAGCTGAGAAAAAATTTAAAAATGAGAAAAAATGAGAAAAACTGAGAAATACAAATGAGAAAAAATGAGAAAAAATGAGATAAAAATGAGAAAAACAGAAAAACTGAGAAAAAAATAGAGTAAATGAGAAAATTAAGAAAAAGTGAGAAACGCTGAGAAAATATTAGAAAAATGAGAAAAAATGAGAAAAACTGAGAATAACTGAGAAAAATGAGAAAAAATGAGGAAAATAAATAAAAACTGAGAAAAAAATCAGAAAAACTTTGCAAAAAACTGAGAAGAAAAATTGAGAAAAAAACTGAAAAAAAACTGAGAAAAACTGAGAAGAAAAACTGAGAAAAAAACTGAGAAAGAAAACTGAGAAAAACAACTGAGAAAATGTGAGAAAAAACTGAGAAAAACTGAGAACAACTTAGAAAAACTGAGAAGGAAAACTGAGAAGAAAAACTGAGAAGAAAAACAGAAAAAACTGAGAAAAACTGAGAAAAACTAAGGTGAAAAACTGAGAAAAACAAATGAGCAAAACTGAGAAATACAAATAAGAAAAACTGAGAAAAACAAATGAGCAAAACTGAGAAATACAAATGAGAAAAACTGAGAAAAACAAATGAGCAAAACTGAGAAATACAAATGAGAAAAACTGAGAACAACAACGAAAAACTGAGAAAAACAACGAAAAAATCTTTGAAAAACTGAAAAAGAAAAAAAACCGAGAAAAAATGAGGTAAAAATGAGAAAAACAGAAAAACTGAGAAAAAATAGAATAAACGAGAAAATTGAGAAAAAGTGAGAAAAACTGAGAAAAAATTAGAAAAATGAGAAAAAATGAGAAAAACTGAGGAAAATAAATAAAAACTGACAAAAAAACTGAGAAGAAAAACTGAGAAAAAAGCTATAAAATACTGAGAACAACTTACAAAAACTGAGAAGGAAAACTGAGAAGAAAAACTGAGAAGAAAAGCAGAAAAAAAACTGAGAAAAACTGAGAAAAAGACAAAAAACCGACAACAAATGAGAAAAAATGAGGTAAAAATGAGAAAAACAGAAAAACTGAGAAAAAATAAAATAAACGAGAAAATTGAGAAAAAATGAGAAAAACTGAGGAAAGTAAATAAAAACTGAGAAAAAATCTGAGAAAAAAGCTGGAAAAAAACTGAGAACAACTTAGAAAAACTGAGAAGGAAAACTGAGAAGAAAAGCAGAAAAAAAACTGAGAAAATCTGAGAAAAACAAATGTGAAAAACTGAGAAAAACAAATGAGAAAAACTGAGAAAAACAAAAGAGCAAAACTGAGGAACACAAATGAGGAAAACTGAAAATTTCAAATGAGAAAAACTGAGAAAAACAACGAAAAACTGAGAAAAACAACGAAAAAATCTTTGAAAAACTGAAAAAGAAAATAAAACGAGAAAAAATGAGGTAAAAATGAGAAAAACAGAAAAACTGAGAAAAAATAGAATAAACGAGAAAATTGAGAAAAACTGAGAAAAACTGAGAAAAAATTAGAAAAATGAGAAAGAATGAGAAAAACTGAGGAAAGTAAATAAAAACTGAGAAAAAACTGAGAAAAAAGCTGGAAAAAAACTGAGAACAACTTAGAAAAACTGAGAAGAAAAACTGAGAAGAAAAACAGAAAAAAATGAGAAAAACTGAGAAAAACTAAGGTGAAAAACTGAGAAAAACAAATGAGCAAAACTGAGAAATAAATATGAGAAAAACTGAGAAAAACAAATGAGCAAAACTGAGAAATACAAATGAGAAAAACTGAGAAAAACAAATGAGCAAAACTGAAAAATACAAATGAGAAAAACTGAGAAAAACAACGAAAAACTGAGAAAAACAACGAAAAAAACTATGAAAAACTGAAAAACAAAAAAAACTGAGAAAAAATGAGAAAATATGAGAAATACTGGAAAGAAATGAGAAAAAATGAGGTAAAAATGAGAAAAACAGAAAAACTGAGAAAGAAATAGAATAAACGAGAAAATTGAGAAAAATTGACAAAAGCTGAGAAAAAGTTAGGAAAATGAGAAAAAATGAAAAAAACAGAGAATAACTGAGAAAAAATGAAAAAAAAACTGAGGAAAATAAATAAAAACTGAGAAAAAAATCAGAAAAACTTTGCAACAAAACTGAAGAAAAATTGAGAAGAAAACTGAAAAAAAACTGAGAAAAACTGAGAAGAAATTCTGAGAAAAACTGAGCAGAAAAACTGAGAAGAAAAACTGAGAAAAAAAGAGAGAAAAAAAGTGAGAAAAACAACTGAGAATATGTGAGAAAACACTGAGAAAAACTTAGAACAACTTCGAAAAACTGAGAAGAAAACTGAGAAGAAAAACTGAGAAGAAAAACAGAAAAAAATGAGAAAAACTGTGAAAAACAAATGTGAAAAACTGAGAAAAACAAATGAGCAAAACTGAGAAATACAAAGGAGAAAAACTGAGAACAAAAACGAAAAACTGAGAAAAACAAATGAGCAAAACTGAGGAATACAAATGAGAAAAACTGATAAAAACAAACGAGCAAAACTCAGAAATACAAATGAGAAAAACTGAAAAAAACAACGAAACAAACTATGAAAAACTGAAAAAAATTAAGAAAATATGAGAAATATTGAGAAAAAATGAGAAAAAATGAGGTAAAAATGAGAAAAACAGAAAAACTGAGAAAAAGGTAGAATAAACGAGAAAATTGAGAAAAACTGAGAAAAAATTAGAAAAATGAGAAAGAATGAGAAAAACTGAGAATAACTGAGGAAAATAAATAAAAACTGAGAAAAACAAATGAGCAAAACTGAGAAATACAAATGAGAAAAACTGAGAAAAACAAATGAGCAAAACTGAGAAATACAAATGAGAAAAACTGAGAAAAACAAATGAGCAAAACTGAGAAATACAAATGAGAATAACTGAGAAAAACAAATGAGCAAAACTGAGAAATACAAATGAGGAAAACTGAGAAAAACAAATGAGCAAAACTGAAAAATACAAATGAGAAAAACTGAGAAAAACAACGAAAAACTGAGAAAAACAACGAAAAAATCTATGAAAAACTGAAAAACAAAAAAAACTGAGAGAAAATGAGAAAATATGAGAAATACTGGAAAGAAATGAGAAAAAATTAGGTAAAAATGAGAAAAACAGAAAAACTGAGAAAGAAATAGAATGAACGAGAAAATTGAGAAAAATTGACAAAAGCTGAGAAAAAGTTAGGAAAATGAGAAAAAATGAAAAAAACAGAGAATAACTGAAAAAAATGTGAGAAACTGAGGAAAATAAATAAAAACTGAGAAAAAAATCAGAAAAACTTTGCAAAAAAACTGAAGAAAAATTGAGAAAAAAACTGAAAAAAAACTGAGAAAAACTGAGAAGAAAATCTGAGAAAAACTGAGCAGAAAAACTGAGAAGAAAAACTGAGAAAAAAAGAGAGAAAAAAAGTGAGAAAAACAACTGAGAAAATGTGAGAAAACACTGAGAAAAACTTAGAACAACTTAGAAAAAATGAGAAGAAAACTGAGAAGAAAAACTGAGAAGAAAAACAGAAAAAAATGAGAAAAACTGAGAAAAACAAATGTGAAAAACTGAGAAAAACAAATGAGCAAAACTGAGAAATACAAATGAGAAAAACTGAAAAACAAAGGAGCAAAACTGAGAAATACAAATGAGAAAAACTGAGAAAAACAAATGAGCCATACTGAGAATTACAAATGAGAAAAACTGAGAAAAACAACGAAAAACTGAGAAAAACAACGAAAAAATCTATGAAAAACTGAAAAACAAAAAAAACCAAGAAAAAATTAGGTAAAAATGAGAAAAACAGAAAAACTGAGAAAAAAATACAATAAACGAGAAAATTGAGAAAAACTGAGAAACGCTGAGAAAATATTAGAAAAATGAGAAAAAATGAGAAAAACAGAGAACAACTGAGAAAAATGAGAAAAAATGAGGAAAATAAATAAAAACTGAGGAAAAAAATCAGAAAAACTTTGCAAAAAACTGAGATGAAAAATTGAGAAAAAAACTGAAAAAAAACTGAGAAAAACTGAGAAGAACATCTGAGAAAAACTGAGCAGAAAAACTGAGAAGAAAAACTGAGAAAAAAACTGAGGAAGAAAACTGAGAAAAACAACTGAGAAAATGTGAGAAAAAAACTGAGAAAAACTGAGAACAACTTAGAAAAACTGAGAAGGAAAACTGAGAAGAAAAACTGAGAAGAAAAACAGAAAAAAATGAGAAAAACTGAGAAAAACTAAGGTGAAAATCTGAGAAAAACAAATGAGCAAAACTGAGAAATACAAATGAGAAAAACTGAGAAAAACAAATGAGCAAAACTGAGAAATACAAAGGAGAAAAACTGAGAAAAACAAAGGAGCAAAACTGAGAAATACAAATGAGATAAACTGAGAAAAACAAATGAGCAAAACTGAGACAAACAAATGAGCAAAACTGAGGAATACAAATGAGAAAAACTGATAAAAACAAACGAGCAAAACTCAGAAATACAAATGAGAAAAACTGAAAAAAACAACGAAACAAACTATGGAAAACTGAAAAAAAATTAAGAAAATATGAGAAATATTGAGAAAAAATGAGAAAAAATGAGGTAAAAATGAGAAAAAGAGAAAAACTGAGAAAAAGGTAGAATAAACGAGAAAATTGAGAAAAACTGAGAAAAGCTGAGAAAAAGTTAGGAAAATGAGAAAAAATGAGAAAAACTGAGAATAACTGAGGAAAATAAATAAAAACTGAGAAAAACAAATGAGCAAAACTGAGAAATACAAATGAGAAAAACTGAGAAAAACAAATGAGCAAAACTGAGAAATACAAATGAGGAAAACTGAGAAAAACAAATGAGCAAAACTGAGAAATACAAATGAGAAAAACTGAGAAAAACAACGAAAAACTGAGAAAAACAACGAAAAAAATTATGAAAAACTGAAAAACAAAAAAAACTGAGAAAAAATGAGAAAATATGAGAAATACTGGAAAGAAATGAGAAAAAATGAGGTAAAAATGAGAAAAACAGAAAAACTGAGAAAGAAATAGAATAAACGAGAAAATTGAGAAAAATTGACAAAAGCTGAGAAAAAGTTAGGAAAATGAGAAAAAATGAAAAAAACAGAGAATAACTGAGAAAAAATGAAAAAAAACTGAGGAAAATAAATAAAAACTGAGAAAAAAATCAGAAAAACGTTGCAACAAAACTGAAGAAAAATTGAGAAGAAAACTGAAAAAAAACTGAGAAAAACTGAGAAGAAATTCTGAGAAAAACTGAGCAGAAAAACTGAAGAAAAACTGAGAAAAAAGAGAGAAAAAAAAGTGAGAAAAACAACTGAGAAAATGTGAGAAAACACTGAGAAAAACTGAGAACAACTTCGAAAAACTGAGAAGAAAACTGAGAAGAAAAACTGAGAAGAAAAACAGAAAAAAATGAGAAAAACTGTGAAAAACAAATGTGAAAAACTGAGAAAAACAAATGAGCAAAACTGAGAAATACAAATGAGAAAAACTGAGAAAAACAAATGAGCAAAACTGAGAAATACAAATGAGAAAAACTGAGAAAAACAAATGAGCAAAACTGAGAAATACCAATGAGAAAAACTGAGAAAAACAAATGAGCAAAACTGAGAAATACAAATGAGAAAAACTGATAAAAACAAATGAGCAAAACTCAGAATTACAAATGAGAAAAACAACGAAAAAATCTATGAAAAACTGAAAAACAAAAAAAACAAGAAAAAATGAGGTAAAAATGAGAAAAACAGAAAAACTGAGAAAAAAATAGAATAAACGAGAAAATTGAGAAAAACTGAGAAAAGCTGAGAAAAAATTAGAAAAGTGAGAAAAAATGAGAAAAACTGAGAATAACTGAGAAAAATGAGAAAAATGAGGCAAATAAATAAAAACTGAGAAAAAAATCAGAAAAACTTTGCAAAAGACTGAGAAGAAAAATTGAGAAAAAAACTGGAAAAAAACTGAGAAAAACTGAGCAGAAAATCTGAGAAAAACTGAGAAGAAAAACTGAGAAAAACAACTGAGAAAGAAAACTGAGAAAAACAACTGAGAAAATGTGAGAAAGAAACTGAGAAAAACTGAGAACAACTTAGAAAAACTGAGAAGGACAACTGAGAAGAAAAACTGAGAAGAAAAACAGAAAAAAATGAGAAAAACTGAGAAAAACTAAGGTGAAAAACTGAGAAAAACAAATGAGCAAAACTGAGAAATACAAATGAGAAAAACTGAGAAAAACAAATGAGCAAAACTGAGAAATACAAATGAGAAAAACTGAGAAAAACAAATGAGCAAAACTGAGAAATACAAATGAGAAAAACTGAGAAAAACAAATGAGCAAAACTGAGAATTACAAATGAGACAAACTGAGAAAAACAACGAAAAACTGAGAAAAACAACGAAAAAATCTATGAAAAACTGAAAAAAAAAACAAGAAAAAATGAGGGAAAAATGAGAAAAACAGAAAAACTGAGAAAAAAATAGAATAAACGAGAAAATTGAAAAAAACTGTGAAAAGCTGAGAAAAAATTTAAAAATGAGAAAAAATGAGAAAAACTGAGAAATACAAATGAGAAAAAATGAGAAAAAATGAGATAAAAATGAGAAAAACAGAAAAACTGAGAAAAAAATAGAGTAAATGAGAAAATTAAGAAAAAGTGAGAAACGCTGAGAAAATATTAGAAAAATGAGAAAAAATGAGAAAAACTGAGAATAACTGAGAAAAATGAGAAAAAATGAGGAAAATAAATAAAAACTGAGAAAAAAATCAGAAAAACTTTGCAAAAAACTGAGAAGAAAAATTGAGAAAAAAACTGAAAAAAAACTGAGAAAAACTGAGAAGAAAAACTGAGAAAAAAACTGAGAAAGAAAACTGAGAAAAACAACTGAGAAAATGTGAGAAAAAACTGAGAAAAACTGAGAACAACTTAGAAAAACTGAGAAGGAAAACTGAGAAGAAAAACTGAGAAGAAAAACAGAAAAAACTGAGAAAAACTGAGAAAAACTAAGGTGAAAAACTGAGAAAAACAAATGAGCAAAACTGAGAAATACAAATAAGAAAAACTGAGAAAAACAAATGAGCAAAACTGAGAAATACAAATGAGAAAAACTGAGAAAAACAAATGAGCAAAACTGAGAAATACAAATGAGAAAAACTGAGAACAACAACGAAAAACTGAGAAAAACAACGAAAAAATCTTTGAAAAACTGAAAAAGAAAAAAAACCGAGAAAAAATGAGGTAAAAATGAGAAAAACAGAAAAACTGAGAAAAAATAGAATAAACGAGAAAATTGAGAAAAAGTGAGAAAAACTGAGAAAAAATTAGAAAAATGAGAAAAAATGAGAAAAACTGAGGAAAATAAATAAAAACTGACAAAAAAACTGAGAAGAAAAACTGAGAAAAAAGCTATAAAATACTGAGAACAACTTACAAAAACTGAGAAGGAAAACTGAGAAGAAAAACTGAGAAGAAAAGCAGAAAAAAAACTGAGAAAAACTGAGAAAAAGACAAAAAACCGACAACAAATGAGAAAAAATGAGGTAAAAATGAGAAAAACAGAAAAACTGAGAAAAAATAAAATAAACGAGAAAATTGAGAAAAAATGAGAAAAACTGAGGAAAGTAAATAAAAACTGAGAAAAAATCTGAGAAAAAAGCTGGAAAAAAACTGAGAACAACTTAGAAAAACTGAGAAGGAAAACTGAGAAGAAAAGCAGAAAAAAAACTGAGAAAATCTGAGAAAAACAAATGTGAAAAACTGAGAAAAACAAATGAGAAAAACTGAGAAAAACAAAAGAGCAAAACTGAGGAACACAAATGAGGAAAACTGAAAATTTCAAATGAGAAAAACTGAGAAAAACAACGAAAAACTGAGAAAAACAACGAAAAAATCTTTGAAAAACTGAAAAAGAAAATAAAACGAGAAAAAATGAGGTAAAAATGAGAAAAACAGAAAAACTGAGAAAAAATAGAATAAACGAGAAAATTGAGAAAAACTGAGAAAAACTGAGAAAAAATTAGAAAAATGAGAAAGAATGAGAAAAACTGAGGAAAGTAAATAAAAACTGAGAAAAAACTGAGAAAAAAGCTGGAAAAAAACTGAGAACAACTTAGAAAAACTGAGAAGAAAAACTGAGAAGAAAAACAGAAAAAAATGAGAAAAACTGAGAAAAACTAAGGTGAAAAACTGAGAAAAACAAATGAGCAAAACTGAGAAATAAATATGAGAAAAACTGAGAAAAACAAATGAGCAAAACTGAGAAATACAAATGAGAAAAACTGAGAAAAACAAATGAGCAAAACTGAAAAATACAAATGAGAAAAACTGAGAAAAACAACGAAAAACTGAGAAAAACAACGAAAAAAACTATGAAAAACTGAAAAACAAAAAAAACTGAGAAAAAATGAGAAAATATGAGAAATACTGGAAAGAAATGAGAAAAAATGAGGTAAAAATGAGAAAAACAGAAAAACTGAGAAAGAAATAGAATAAACGAGAAAATTGAGAAAAATTGACAAAAGCTGAGAAAAAGTTAGGAAAATGAGAAAAAATGAAAAAAACAGAATAACTGAGAAAAAATGAAAAAAAAACTGAGGAAAATAAATAAAAACTGAGAAAAAAATCAGAAAAACTTTGCAACAAAACTGAAGAAAAATTGAGAAGAAAACTGAAAAAAAACTGAGAAAAACTGAGAAGAAATTCTGAGAAAAACTGAGCAGAAAAACTGAGAAGAAAAACTGAGAAAAAAAGAGAGAAAAAAAGTGAGAAAAACAACTGAGAATATGTGAGAAAACACTGAGAAAAACTTAGAACAACTTCGAAAAACTGAGAAGAAAACTGAGAAGAAAAACTGAGAAGAAAAACAGAAAAAAATGAGAAAAACTGTGAAAAACAAATGTGAAAAACTGAGAAAAACAAATGAGCAAAACTGAGAAATACAAAGGAGAAAAACTGAGAACAAAAACGAAAAACTGAGAAAAACAAATGAGCAAAACTGAGGAATACAAATGAGAAAAACTGATAAAAACAAACGAGCAAAACTCAGAAATACAAATGAGAAAAACTGAAAAAAACAACGAAACAAACTATGAAAAACTGAAAAAAATTAAGAAAATATGAGAAATATTGAGAAAAAATGAGAAAAAATGAGGTAAAAATGAGAAAAACAGAAAAACTGAGAAAAAGGTAGAATAAACGAGAAAATTGAGAAAAACTGAGAAAAAATTAGAAAAATGAGAAAGAATGAGAAAAACTGAGAATAACTGAGGAAAATAAATAAAAACTGAGAAAAACAAATGAGCAAAACTGAGAAATACAAATGAGAAAAACTGAGAAAAACAAATGAGCAAAACTGAGAAATACAAATGAGAAAAACTGAGAAAAACAAATGAGCAAAACTGAGAAATACAAATGAGAATAACTGAGAAAAACAAATGAGCAAAACTGAGAAATACAAATGAGGAAAACTGAGAAAAACAAATGAGCAAAACTGAAAAATACAAATGAGAAAAACTGAGAAAAACAACGAAAAACTGAGAAAAACAACGAAAAAATCTATGAAAAACTGAAAAACAAAAAAAACTGAGAGAAAATGAGAAAATATGAGAAATACTGGAAAGAAATGAGAAAAAATTAGGTAAAAATGAGAAAAACAGAAAAACTGAGAAAGAAATAGAATGAACGAGAAAATTGAGAAAAATTGACAAAAGCTGAGAAAAAGTTAGGAAAATGAGAAAAAATGAAAAAAACAGAGAATAACTGAAAAAAATGTGAGAAACTGAGGAAAATAAATAAAAACTGAGAAAAAAATCAGAAAAACTTTGCAAAAAAACTGAAGAAAAATTGAGAAAAAAACTGAAAAAAAACTGAGAAAAACTGAGAAGAAAATCTGAGAAAAACTGAGCAGAAAAACTGAGAAGAAAAACTGAGAAAAAAAGAGAGAAAAAAAGTGAGAAAAACAACTGAGAAAATGTGAGAAAACACTGAGAAAAACTTAGAACAACTTAGAAAAAATGAGAAGAAAACTGAGAAGAAAAACTGAGAAGAAAAACAGAAAAAAATGAGAAAAACTGAGAAAAACAAATGTGAAAAACTGAGAAAAACAAATGAGCAAAACTGAGAAATACAAATGAGAAAAACTGAAAAACAAAGGAGCAAAACTGAGAAATACAAATGAGAAAAACTGAGAAAAACAAATGAGCCATACTGAGAATTACAAATGAGAAAAACTGAGAAAAACAACGAAAAACTGAGAAAAACAACGAAAAAATCTATGAAAAACTGAAAAACAAAAAAAACCAAGAAAAAATGAGGTAAAAATGAGAAAAACAGAAAAACTGAGAAAAAAATACAATAAACGAGAAAATTGAGAAAAACTGAGAAACGCTGAGAAAATATTAGAAAAATGAGAAAAAATGAGAAAAACAGAGAACAACTGAGAAAAATGAGAAAAAATGAGGAAAATAAATAAAAACTGAGGAAAAAAATCAGAAAAACTTTGCAAAAAACTGAGATGAAAAATTGAGAAAAAAACTGAAAAAAAACTGAGAAAAACTGAGAAGAACATCTGAGAAAAACTGAGCAGAAAAACTGAGAAGAAAAACTGAGAAAAAAACTGAGGAAGAAAACTGAGAAAAACAACTGAGAAAATGTGAGAAAAAAACTGAGAAAAACTGAGAACAACTTAGAAAAACTGAGAAGGAAAACTGAGAAGAAAAACTGAGAAGAAAAACAGAAAAAAATGAGAAAAACTGAGAAAAACTAAGGTGAAAATCTGAGAAAAACAAATGAGCAAAACTGAGAAATACAAATGAGAAAAACTGAGAAAAACAAATGAGCAAAACTGAGAAATACAAAGGAGAAAAACTGAGAAAAACAAAGGAGCAAAACTGAGAAATACAAATGAGATAAACTGAGAAAAACAAATGAGCAAAACTGAGACAAACAAATGAGCAAAACTGAGGAATACAAATGAGAAAAACTGATAAAAACAAACGAGCAAAACTCAGAAATACAAATGAGAAAAACTGAAAAAAACAACGAAACAAACTATGGAAAACTGAAAAAAAATTAAGAAAATATGAGAAATATTGAGAAAAAATGAGAAAAAATGAGGTAAAAATGAGAAAAAGAGAAAAACTGAGAAAAAGGTAGAATAAACGAGAAAATTGAGAAAAACTGAGAAAAGCTGAGAAAAAGTTAGGAAAATGAGAAAAAATGAGAAAAACTGAGAATAACTGAGGAAAATAAATAAAAACTGAGAAAAACAAATGAGCAAAACTGAGAAATACAAATGAGAAAAACTGAGAAAAACAAATGAGCAAAACTGAGAAATACAAATGAGGAAAACTGAGAAAAACAAATGAGCAAAACTGAGAAATACAAATGAGAAAAACTGAGAAAAACAACGAAAAACTGAGAAAAACAACGAAAAAAATTATGAAAAACTGAAAAACAAAAAAAACTGAGAAAAAATGAGAAAATATGAGAAATACTGGAAAGAAATGAGAAAAAATGAGGTAAAAATGAGAAAAACAGAAAAACTGAGAAAGAAATAGAATAAACGAGAAAATTGAGAAAAATTGACAAAAGCTGAGAAAAAGTTAGGAAAATGAGAAAAAATGAAAAAAACAGAGAATAACTGAGAAAAAATGAAAAAAAACTGAGGAAAATAAATAAAAACTGAGAAAAAAATCAGAAAAACGTTGCAACAAAACTGAAGAAAAATTGAGAAGAAAACTGAAAAAAAACTGAGAAAAACTGAGAAGAAATTCTGAGAAAAACTGAGCAGAAAAACTGAAGAAAAACTGAGAAAAAAGAGAGAAAAAAAAGTGAGAAAAACAACTGAGAAAATGTGAGAAAACACTGAGAAAAACTGAGAACAACTTCGAAAAACTGAGAAGAAAACTGAGAAGAAAAACTGAGAAGAAAAACAGAAAAAAATGAGAAAAACTGTGAAAAACAAATGTGAAAAACTGAGAAAAACAAATGAGCAAAACTGAGAAATACAAATGAGAAAAACTGAGAAAAACAAATGAGCAAAACTGAGAAATACAAATGAGAAAAACTGAGAAAAACAAATGAGCAAAACTGAGAAATACCAATGAGAAAAACTGAGAAAAACAAATGAGCAAAACTGAGAAATACAAATGAGAAAAACTGATAAAAACAAATGAGCAAAACTCAGAATTACAAATGAGAAAAACAACGAAAAAATCTATGAAAAACTGAAAAACAAAAAAAACAAGAAAAAATGAGGTAAAAATGAGAAAAACAGAAAAACTGAGAAAAAAATAGAATAAACGAGAAAATTGAGAAAAACTGAGAAAAGCTGAGAAAAAATTAGAAAAGTGAGAAAAAATGAGAAAAACTGAGAATAACTGAGAAAAATGAGAAAAATGAGGCAAATAAATAAAAACTGAGAAAAAAATCAGAAAAACTTTGCAAAAGACTGAGAAGAAAAATTGAGAAAAAAACTGGAAAAAAACTGAGAAAAACTGAGCAGAAAATCTGAGAAAAACTGAGAAGAAAAACTGAGAAAAACAACTGAGAAAGAAAACTGAGAAAAACAACTGAGAAAATGTGAGAAAGAAACTGAGAAAAACTGAGAACAACTTAGAAAAACTGAGAAGGACAACTGAGAAGAAAAACTGAGAAGAAAAACAGAAAAAAATGAGAAAAACTGAGAAAAACTAAGGTGAAAAACTGAGAAAAACAAATGAGCAAAACTGAGAAATACAAATGAGAAAAACTGAGAAAAACAAATGAGCAAAACTGAGAAATACAAATGAGAAAAACTGAGAAAAACAAATGAGCAAAACTGAGAAATACAAATGAGAATAACTGAGAAAAACAAATGAGCAAAACTGAGAAATACAAATGAGGAAAACTGAGAAAAACAAATGAGCAAAACTGAAAAATACAAATGAGAAAAACTGAGAAAAACAACGAAAAACTGAGAAAAACAACGAAAAAAACTATGAAAAACTGAAAAACAAAAAAAACTGAGAAAAAATGAGAAAATATGAGAAATACTGGAAAGAAATGAGAAAAAATTAGGTAAAAATGAGAAAAACAGAAAAACTGAGAAAGAAATAGAATAAACGAGAAAATTGAGAAAAATTGACAAAAGCTGAGAAAAAGTTAGGAAAATGAGAAAAAATGAAAAAAACAGAGAATAACTGAAACAAATGTGAGAAACTGAGGAAAATAAATAAAAACTGAGAAAAAAATCAGAAAAACTTTGCAAAAAAACTGAAGAAAAATTGAGAAAAAAACTGAAAAAAAACTGAGAAAAACTGAGAAGAAAATCTGAGAAAAACTGAGCAGAAAAACTGAGAAGAAAAACTGAGAAAAAAAGAGAGAAAAAAAGTGAGAAAAACAACTGAGAAAATGTGAGAAAACACTGAGAAAAACTTAGAACAACTTAGAAAAACTGAGAAGAAAACTGAGAAGAAAAACTGAGAAGAAAAACAGAAAAAAATGAGAAAAACTGAGAAAAACAAATGTGAAAAACTGAGAAAAACAAATGAGCAAAACTGAGAAATACAAATGAGAAAAACTGAAAAACAAAGGAGCAAAACTGAGAAATACAAATGAGAAAAACTGAGAAAAACAAATGAGCCATACTGAGAATTACAAATGACAAAAACTGAGAAAAACAACGAAAAACTGAGAAAAACAACGAAAAAATCTATGAAAAACTGAAAAACAAAAAAAACCAAGAAAAAATGAGGTAAAAATGAGAAAAACAGAAAAACTGAGAAAAAAATACAATAAACGAGAAAATTGAGAAAAACTGAGAAACGCTGAGAAAATATTAGAAAAATGAGAAAAAATGAGAAAAACAGAGAACAACTGAGAAAAATGAGAAAAAATGAGGAAAATAAATAAAAACTGAGGAAAAAAATCAGAAAAACTTTGCAAAAAACTGAGATGAAAAATTGAGAAAAAAACTGAGGAAGAAAACTGAGAAAAACAACTGAGAAAATGTGAGAAAAAAACTGAGAAAAACTGAGAACAACTTAGAAAAACTGAGAAGGAAAACTGAGCAGAAAAACTGAGAAGAAAAACAGAAAAAAATGAGAAAAACTGAGAAAAACTAAGGTGAAAATCTGAGAAAAACAAATGAGCAAAACTGAGAAATACAAATGAGAAAAACTGAGAAAAACAAATGAGCAAAACTGAGAAATACAAAGGAGAAAAACTGAGAAAAACAAAGGAGCAAAACTGAGAAATACAAATGAGATAAACTGAGAAAAACAAATGAGCAAAACTGAGACAAATAAATGAGCAAAACTGAGGAATACAAATGAGAAAAACTGATAAAAACAAACGAGCAAAACTCAGAAATACAAATGAGAAAAACTGAAAAAAACAACGAAACAAACTATGAAAAAGTGAAAAAAATTAAGAAAATATGAGAAATATTGAGAAAAAATGAGAAAAAATGAGGTAAAAATGAGAAAAAGAGAAAAACTGAGAAAAAGGTAGAATAAACGAGAAAATTGAGAAAAACTGAGAAAAGCTGAGAAAAAGTTAGGAAAATGAGAAAAAATGAGAAAAACTGAGAATAACTGAGGAAAATAAATAAAAACTGAGAAAAACAAATGAGCAAAACTGAGAAATACAAATGAGAAAAACTGAGAAAAACAAATGAGCAAAACTGAGAAATACAAATGAGGAAAACTGAGAAAAACAAATGAGCAAAACTGAGAAATACAAATGAGAAAAACTGAGAAAAACAACGAAAAACTGAGAAAAACAACGAAAAAAATTATGAAAAACTGAAAAACAAAAAAAACTGAGAAAAAATGAGAAAATATGAGAAATACTGGAAAGAAATGAGAAAAAATGAGGTAAAAATGAGAAAAACAGAAAAACTGAGAAAGAAATAGAATAAACGAGAAAATTGAGAAAAATTGACAAAAGCTGAGAAAAAGTTAGGAAAATGAGAAAAAATGAAAAAAACAGAGAATAACTGAGAAAAAATGAAAAAAAACTGAGGAAAATAAATAAAAACTGAGAAAAAAATCAGAAAAACTTTGCAACAAAACTGAAGAAAAATTGAGAAGAAAACTGAAAAAAAACTGAGAAAAACTGAGAAGAAATTCTGAGAAAAACTGAGCAGAAAAACTGAAGAAAAACTGAGAAAAAAGAGAGAAAAAAAAGTGAGAAAAACAACTGAGAAAATGTGAGAAAACACTGAGAAAAACTGAGAACAACTTCGAAAAACTGAGAAGAAAACTGAGAAGAAAAACTGAGAAGAAAAACAGAAAAAAATGAGAAAAACTGTGAAAAACAAATGTGAAAAACTGAGAAAAACAAATGAGCAAAACTGAGAAATACAAATGAGAAAAACTGAGAAAAACAAATGAGCAAAACTGAGAAATACAAATGAGAAAAACTGAGAAAAACAAATGAGCAAAACTGAGAAATACAAATGAGAAAAACTGAGAAAAACAACGAAAAACTGAGAAAAACAACGAAAAAATCTATGAAAAACTGAAAAACAAAAAAAACCAAGAAAAAATGAGGTAAAAATGAGAAAAACAGAAAAACTGAGAAAAAAATACAATAAACGAGAAAATTGAGAAAAACTGAGAAACGCTGAGAAAATATTAGAAAAATGAGAAAAAATGAGAAAAACAGAGAACAACTGAGAAAAATGAGAAAAAATGAGGAAAATAAATAAAAACTGAGGAAAAAAATCAGAAAAACTTTGCAAAAAACTGAGATGAAAAATTGAGAAAAAAACTGAAAAAAAACTGAGAAAAACTGAGAAGAACATCTGAGAAAAACTGAGCAGAAAAACTGAGAAGAAAAACTGAGAAAAAAACTGAGGAAGAAAACTGAGAAAAACAACTGAGAAAATGTGAGAAAAAAACTGAGAAAAACTGAGAACAACTTAGAAAAACTGAGAAGGAAAACTGAGAAGAAAAACTGAGAAGAAAAACAGAAAAAAATGAGAAAAACTGAGAAAAACTAAGGTGAAAAACTGAGAAAAACAAATGAGCAAAACTGAGAAATACAAATGAGAAAAACTGAGAAAAACAAATGAGCAAAACTGAGAAATACAAATGAGAAAAACTGAGAAAAACAAATGAGCAAAACTGAGAAATACAAATGAGAATAACTGAGAAAAACAAATGAGCAAAACTGAGAAATACAAATGAGGAAAACTGAGAAAAACAAATGAGCAAAACTGAAAAATACAAATGAGAAAAACTGAGAAAAACAACGAAAAACTGAGAAAAACAACGAAAAAAACTATGAAAAACTGAAAAACAAAAAAAACTGAGAAAAAATGAGAAAATATGAGAAATACTGGAAAGAAATGAGAAAAAATTAGGTAAAAATGAGAAAAACAGAAAAACTGAGAAAGAAATAGAATAAACGAGAAAATTGAGAAAAATTGACAAAAGCTGAGAAAAAGTTAGGAAAATGAGAAAAAATGAAAAAAACAGAGAATAACTGAAACAAATGTGAGAAACTGAGGAAAATAAATAAAAACTGAGAAAAAAATCAGAAAAACTTTGCAAAAAAACTGAAGAAAAATTGAGAAAAAAACTGAAAAAAAACTGAGAAAAACTGAGAAGAAAATCTGAGAAAAACTGAGCAGAAAAACTGAGAAGAAAAACTGAGAAAAAAAGAGAGAAAAAAAGTGAGAAAAACAACTGAGAAAATGTGAGAAAACACTGAGAAAAACTTAGAACAACTTAGAAAAACTGAGAAGAAAACTGAGAAGAAAAACTGAGAAGAAAAACAGAAAAAAATGAGAAAAACTGAGAAAAACAAATGTGAAAAACTGAGAAAAACAAATGAGCAAAACTGAGAAATACAAATGAGAAAAACTGAAAAACAAAGGAGCAAAACTGAGAAATACAAATGAGAAAAACTGAGAAAAACAAATGAGCCATACTGAGAATTACAAATGACAAAAACTGAGAAAAACAACGAAAAACTGAGAAAAACAACGAAAAAATCTATGAAAAACTGAAAAACAAAAAAAACCAAGAAAAAATGAGGTAAAAATGAGAAAAACAGAAAAACTGAGAAAAAAATACAATAAACGAGAAAATTGAGAAAAACTGAGAAACGCTGAGAAAATATTAGAAAAATGAGAAAAAATGAGAAAAACAGAGAACAACTGAGAAAAATGAGAAAAAATGAGGAAAATAAATAAAAACTGAGGAAAAAAATCAGAAAAACTTTGCAAAAAACTGAGATGAAAAATTGAGAAAAAAACTGAGGAAGAAAACTGAGAAAAACAACTGAGAAAATGTGAGAAAAAAACTGAGAAAAACTGAGAACAACTTAGAAAAACTGAGAAGGAAAACTGAGCAGAAAAACTGAGAAGAAAAACAGAAAAAAATGAGAAAAACTGAGAAAAACTAAGGTGAAAATCTGAGAAAAACAAATGAGCAAAACTGAGAAATACAAATGAGAAAAACTGAGAAAAACAAATGAGCAAAACTGAGAAATACAAAGGAGAAAAACTGAGAAAAACAAAGGAGCAAAACTGAGAAATACAAATGAGATAAACTGAGAAAAACAAATGAGCAAAACTGAGACAAATAAATGAGCAAAACTGAGGAATACAAATGAGAAAAACTGATAAAAACAAACGAGCAAAACTCAGAAATACAAATGAGAAAAACTGAAAAAAACAACGAAACAAACTATGAAAAAGTGAAAAAAATTAAGAAAATATGAGAAATATTGAGAAAAAATGAGAAAAAATGAGGTAAAAATGAGAAAAAGAGAAAAACTGAGAAAAAGGTAGAATAAACGAGAAAATTGAGAAAAACTGAGAAAAGCTGAGAAAAAGTTAGGAAAATGAGAAAAAATGAGAAAAACTGAGAATAACTGAGGAAAATAAATAAAAACTGAGAAAAACAAATGAGCAAAACTGAGAAATACAAATGAGAAAAACTGAGAAAAACAAATGAGCAAAACTGAGAAATACAAATGAGGAAAACTGAGAAAAACAAATGAGCAAAACTGAGAAATACAAATGAGAAAAACTGAGAAAAACAACGAAAAACTGAGAAAAACAACGAAAAAAATTATGAAAAACTGAAAAACAAAAAAAACTGAGAAAAAATGAGAAAATATGAGAAATACTGGAAAGAAATGAGAAAAAATGAGGTAAAAATGAGAAAAACAGAAAAACTGAGAAAGAAATAGAATAAACGAGAAAATTGAGAAAAATTGACAAAAGCTGAGAAAAAGTTAGGAAAATGAGAAAAAATGAAAAAAACAGAGAATAACTGAGAAAAAATGAAAAAAAACTGAGGAAAATAAATAAAAACTGAGAAAAAAATCAGAAAAACTTTGCAACAAAACTGAAGAAAAATTGAGAAGAAAACTGAAAAAAAACTGAGAAAAACTGAGAAGAAATTCTGAGAAAAACTGAGCAGAAAAACTGAAGAAAAACTGAGAAAAAAGAGAGAAAAAAAAGTGAGAAAAACAACTGAGAAAATGTGAGAAAACACTGAGAAAAACTGAGAACAACTTCGAAAAACTGAGAAGAAAACTGAGAAGAAAAACTGAGAAGAAAAACAGAAAAAAATGAGAAAAACTGTGAAAAACAAATGTGAAAAACTGAGAAAAACAAATGAGCAAAACTGAGAAATACAAATGAGAAAAACTGAGAAAAACAAATGAGCAAAACTGAGAAATACAAATGAGAAAAACTGAGAAAAACAAATGAGCAAAACTGAGAAATACAAATGAGAAAAACTGAGAAAAACAACGAAAAACTGAGAAAAACAACGAAAAAATCTATGAAAAACTGAAAAACAAAAAAAACCAAGAAAAAATGAGGTAAAAATGAGAAAAACAGAAAAACTGAGAAAAAAATACAATAAACGAGAAAATTGAGAAAAACTGAGAAACGCTGAGAAAATATTAGAAAAATGAGAAAAAATGAGAAAAACAGAGAACAACTGAGAAAAATGAGAAAAAATGAGGAAAATAAATAAAAACTGAGGAAAAAAATCAGAAAAACTTTGCAAAAAACTGAGATGAAAAATTGAGAAAAAAACTGAAAAAAAACTGAGAAAAACTGAGAAGAACATCTGAGAAAAACTGAGCAGAAAAACTGAGAAGAAAAACTGAGAAAAAAACTGAGGAAGAAAACTGAGAAAAACAACTGAGAAAATGTGAGAAAAAAACTGAGAAAAACTGAGAACAACTTAGAAAAACTGAGAAGGAAAACTGAGAAGAAAAACTGAGTAGAAAAACAGAAAAAAATGAGAAAAACTGAGAAAAACTAAGGTGAAAATCTGAGAAAAACAAATGAGCAAAACTGAGAAATACAAATGAGAAAAACTGAGAAAAACAAATGAGCAAAACTGAGAAATACAAAGGAGAAAAACTGAGAAAAACAAAGGAGCAAAACTGAGAAATACAAATGAGATAAACTGAGAAAAACAAATGAGCAAAACTGAGACAAACAAATGAGCAAAACTGAGGAATACAAATGAGAAAAACTGATAAAAACAAACGAGCAAAACTCAGAAATACAAATGAGAAAAACTGAAAAAAACAACGAAACAAACTATGAAAAACTGAAAAAAAATTAAGAAAATATGAGAAATATTGAGAAAAAATGAGAAAAAATGAGGTAAAAATGAGAAAAAGAGAAAAACTGAGAAAAAGGTAGAATAAACGAGAAAATTGAGAAAAACTGAGAAAAGCTGAGAAAAAGTTAGGAAAATGAGAAAAAATGAGAAAAACTGAGAATAACTGAGGAAAATAAATAAAAACTGAGAAAAACAAATGAGCAAAACTGAGAAATACAAATGAGAAAAACTGAGAAAAACAAATGAGCAAAACTGAGAAATACAAATGAGGAAAACTGAGAAAAACAAATGAGCAAAACTGAGAAATACAAATGAGAAAAACTGAGAAAAACAACGAAAAACTGAGAAAAACAACGAAAAAAATTATGAAAAACTGAAAAACAAAAAAAACTGAGAAAAAATGAGAAAATATGAGAAATACTGGAAAGAAATGAGAAAAAATGAGGTAAAAATGAGAAAAACAGAAAAACTGAGAAAGAAATAGAATAAACGAGAAAATTGAGAAAAATTGACAAAAGCTGAGAAAAAGTTAGGAAAATGAGAAAAAATGAAAAAAACAGAGAATAACTGAGAAAAAATGAAAAAAAACTGAGGAAAATAAATAAAAACTGAGAAAAAAATCAGAAAAACCTTGCAACAAAACTGAAGAAAAATTGAGAAGAAAACTGAAAAAAAACTGAGAAAAACTGAGAAGAAATTCTGAGAAAAACTGAGCAGAAAAACTGAAGAAAAACTGAGAAAAAAGAGAGAAAAAAAAGTGAGAAAAACAACTGAGAAAATGTGAGAAAACACTGAGAAAAACTGAGAACAACTTCGAAAAACTGAGAAGAAAACTGAGAAGAAAAACTGAGAAGAAAAACAGAAAAAAATGAGAAAAACTGTGAAAAACAAATGTGAAAAACTGAGAAAAACAAATGAGCAAAACTGAGAAATACAAATGAGAAAAACTGAGAAAAACAAATGAGCAAAACTGAGAAATACAAATGAGAAAAACTGAGAAAAACAAATGAGCAAAACTCAGAATTACAAATGAGAAAAACAACGAAAAAATCTATGAAAAACTGAAAAACAAAAAAAACAAGAAAAAATGAGGTAAAAATGAGAAAAACAGAAAAACTGAGAAAAAAATAGAATAAACGAGAAAATTGAGAAAAACTGAGAAAAGCTGAGAAAAAATTAGAAAAGTGAGAAAAAATGAGAAAAACTGAGAATAACTGAGAAAAATGAGAAAAATGAGGCAAATAAATAAAAACTGAGAAAAAAATCAGAAAAACTTTGCAAAAGACTGAGAAGAAAAATTGAGAAAAAAACTGGAAAAAAACTGAGAAAAACTGAGCAGAAAATCTGAGAAAAACTGAGAAGAAAAACTGAGAAAAACAACTGAGAAAGAAAACTGAGAAAAACAATTGAGAAAATGTGAGAAAGAAACTGAGAAAAACTGAGAACAACTTAGAAAAACTGAGAAGGACAACTGAGAAGAAAAACTGAGAAGAAAAACAGAAAAAAATGAGCAAAACTGAGAAAAACTAAGGTGAAAAACTGAGAAAAACAAATGAGCAAAACTGAGAAATACAAATGAGAAAAACTGAGAAAAACAAATGAGCAAAACTGAGAAATACAAATGAGAAAAACTGAGAAAAACAAATGAGCAAAACTGAGAAATACAAATGAGAATAACTGAGAAAAACAAATGAGCAAAACTGAGAAATACAAATGAGGAAAACTGAGAAAAACAAATGAGCAAAACTGAAAAATACAAATGAGAAAAACTGAGAAAAACAACGAAAAACTGAGAAAAACAACGAAAAAAACTATGAAAAACTGAAAAACAAAAAAAACTGAGAAAAAATGAGAAAATATGAGAAATACTGGAAAGAAATGAGAAAAAATTAGGTAAAAATGAGAAAAACAGAAAAACTGAGAAAGAAATAGAATAAACGAGAAAATTGAGAAAAATTGACAAAAGCTGAGAAAAAGTTAGGAAAATGAGAAAAAATGAAAAAAACAGAGAATAACTGAAAAAAATGTGAGAAACTGAGGAAAATAAATAAAAACTGAGAAAAAAATCAGAAAAACTTTGCAAAAAAACTGAAGAAAAATTGAGAAAAAAACTGAAAAAAAACTGAGAAAAACTGAGAAGAAAATCTGAGAAAAACTGAGCAGAAAAACTGAGAAGAAAAACTGAGAAAAAAAGAGAGAAAAAAAGTGAGAAAAACAACTGAGAAAATGTGAGAAAACACTGAGAAAAACTTAGAACAACTTAGAAAAACTGAGAAGAAAACTGAGAAGAAAAACTGAGAAGAAAAACAGAAAAAAATGAGAAAAACTGAGAAAAACAAATGTGAAAAACTGAGAAAAACAAATGAACAAAACTGAGAAATACAAATGAGAAAAACTGAAAAACAAAGGAGCAAAACTGAGAAATACAAATGAGAAAAACTGAGAAAAACAAATGAGCCATACTGAGAATTACAAATGAGAAAAACTGAGAAAAACAACGAAAAACTGAGAAAAACAACGAAAAAATCTATGAAAAACTGAAAAACAAAAAAAACCAAGAAAAAATGAGGTAAAAATGAGAAAAACAGAAAAACTGAGAAAAAAATACAATAAACGAGAAAATTGAGAAAAACTGAGAAACGCTGAGAAAATATTAGAAAAATGAGAAAAAATGAGAAAAACAGAGAACAACTGAGAAAAATGAGAAAAAATGAGGAAAATAAATAAAAACTGAGGAAAAAAATCAGAAAAACTTTGCAAAAAACTGAGATGAAAAATTGAGAAAAAAACTGAGGAAGAAAACTGAGAAAAACAACTCAGAAAATGTGAGAAAAAAACTGAGAAAAACTGAGAACAACTTAGAAAAACTGAGAAGGAAAACTGAGAAGAAAAACTGAGAAGAAAAACAGAAAAAAATGAGAAAAACTGAGAAAAACTAAGGTGAAAATCTGAGAAAAACAAATGAGCAAAACTGAGAAATACAAATGAGAAAAACTGAGAAAAACAAATGAGCAAAACTGAGAAATACAAAGGAGAAAAACTGAGAAAAACAAAGGAGCAAAACTGAGAAATACAAATGAGATAAACTGAGAAAAACAAATGAGCAAAACTGAGACAAATAAATGAGCAAAACTGAGGAATACAAATGAGAAAAACTGATAAAAACAAACGAGCAAAACTCAGAAATACAAATGAGAAAAACTGAAAAAAACAACGAAACAAACGATGAAAAACTGAAAAAAATTAAGAAAATATGAGAAATATTGAGAAAAAATGAGAAAAAATGAGGTAAAAATGAGAAAAAGAGAAAAACTGAGAAAAAGGTAGAATAAACGAGAAAATTGAGAAAAACTGAGAAAAGCTGAGAAAAAGTTAGGAAAATGAGAAAAAATGAGAAAAACTGAGAATAACTGAGGACAATAAATAAAAACTGAGAAAAACAAATGAGCAAAACTGAGAAATACAAATGAGAAAAACTGAGAAAAACAAATGAGCAAAACTGAGAAATACAAATGAGGAAAACTGAGAAAAACAAATGAGCAAAACTGAGAAATACAAATGAGAAAAACTGAGAAAAACAACGAAAAACTGAGAAAAACAACGAAAAAAATTATGAAAAACTGAAAAACAAAAAAAACTGAGAAAAAATGAGAAAATATGAGAAATACTGGAAAGAAATGAGAATAAATGAGGTAAAAATGAGAAAAACAGAAAAACTGAGAAAGAAATAGAATAAACGAGAAAATTGAGAAAAATTGACAAAAGCTGAGAAAAAGTTAGGAAAATGAGAAAAAATGAAAAAAACAGAGAATAACTGAGAAAAAATGAAAAAAAACTGAGGAAAATAAATAAAAACTGAGAAAAAAATCAGAAAAACTTTGCAACAAAACTGAAGAAAAATTGAGAAGAAAACTGAAAAAAAACTGAGAAAAACTGAGAATAAATTCTGAGAAAAACTGAGCAGAAAAACTGAAGAAAAACTGAGAAAAAAGAGAGAAAAAAAAGTGAGAAAAACAACTGAGAAAATGTGAGAAAACACTGAGAAAAACTGAGAACAACTTCGAAAAACTGAGAAGAAAACTGAGAAGAAAAACTGAGAAGAAAAACAGAAAAAAATGAGAAAAACTGAGAAAAACAAATGAGCAAAACTCAGAATTACAAATGAGAAAAACAACGAAAAAATCTATGAAAAACTGAAAAACAAAAAAAACAAGAAAAAATGAGGTAAAAATGAGAAAAACAGAAAAACTGAGAAAAAAATAGAATAAACGAGAAAATTGAGAAAAACTGAGAAAAGCTGAGAAAAAATTAGAAAAGTGAGAAAAAATGAGAAAAACTGAGAATAACTGAGAAAAATGAGAAAAATGAGGCAAATAAATAAAAACTGAGAAGAAAATCTGAGAAAAACTGAGAAGAAAAACTGAGAAAAACAACTGAGAAAGAAAACTGAGAAAGAAAACTGAGAAAAACAACTGAGAAAATGTGAGAAAGAAACTGAGAAAAACTGAGAACAACTTAGAAAAACTGAGAAGGACAACTGAGAAGAAAAACTGAGAAGAAAAACAGAAAAAAATGAGAAAAACTGAGAAAAACTAAGGTGAAAAACTGAGAAAAACAAATGAGCAAAACTGAGAAATACAAATGAGAAAAACTGAGAAAAACAAATGAGCAAAACTGAGAAATACAAATGAGAAAAACTGAGAAAAACAAATGAGCAAAACTGAGAAATACAAATGAGAATAACTGAGAAAAACAAATGAGCAAAACTGAGAAATACAAATGAGGAAAACTGAGAAAAACAAATGAGCAAAACTGAAAAATACAAATGAGAAAAACTGAGAAAAACAACGAAAAACTGAGAAAAACAACGAAAAAAACTATGAAAAACTGAAAAACAAAAAAAACTGAGAAAAAATGAGAAAATATGAGAAATACTGGAAAGAAATGAGAAAAAAATTAGGTAAAAATGAGAAAAACAGAAAAACTGAGAAAGAAATAGAATAAACGAGAAAATTGAGAAAAATTGACAAAAGCTGAGAAAAAGTTAGGAAAATGAGAAAAAATGAAAAAAACAGAGAATAACTGAAAAAAATGTGAGAAACTGAGGAAAATAAATAAAAACTGAGTAAAAAATCAGAAAAACTTTGCAAAAAAACTGAAGAAAAATTGAGAAAAAAACTGAAAAAAAACAGAAAAAATGAGAAGAAAATCTGAGAAAAACTGAGCAGAAAAACTGAGAAGAAAAACTGAGAAAAAAAGAGAGAAAAAAAGTGAGAAAAACAACTGAGAAAATGTGAGAAAACACTGAGAAAAACTTAGAACAACTTAGAAAAACTGAGAAGAAAACTGAGAAGAAAAACTGAGAAGAAAAACAGAAAAAATGAGAAAAACTGAGAAAAACAAATGTGAAAAACTGAGAAAAACAAATGAGCAAAACTGAGAAATACAAATGAGAAAAACTGAAAAACAAATGAGCAAAACTGAGAAATACAAATGAGAATAACTGAGAAAAACAAATGAGCCATACTGAGAATTACAAATGAGAAAAACTGAGAAAAACAACGAAAAACTGAGAAAAACAACGAAAAAATCTATGAAAAACTGAAAAACAAAAAAAACCAAGAAAAAATGAGGTAAAAATGAGAAAAACAGAAAAACTGAGAAAAAAATACAATAAACGAGAAAATTGAGAAAAACTGAGAAACGCTGAGAAAATATTAGAAAAATGAGAAAAAATGAGAAAAACAGAGAACAACTGAGAAAAATGAGAAAAAATGAGGAAAATAAATAAAAACTGAGAAAAAAATCAGAAAAACTTTGCAAAAAACTGAGATGAAAAATTGAGAAAAAAACTGAAAAAAAACTGAGAAAAACTGAGAAGAACATCTGAGAAAAACTGAGCAGAAAAACTGAGAAGAAAAACTGAGAAAAAAACTGAGGAAGAAAACTGAGAAAAACAACTGAGAAAATGTGAGAAAAAAACTGAGAAAAACTGAGAACAACTTAGAAAAACTGAGAAGGAAAACTGAGAAGAAAAACTGAGAAGAAAAACAGAAAAAAATGAGAAAAACTGAGAAAAACTAAGGTGAAAATCTGAGAAAAACAAATGAGCAAAACTGAGAAATACAAATGAGAAAAACTGAGAAAAACAAATGAGCAAAACTGAGAAATACAAATGAGAAAAACTGAAAAAAACAACGAAACAAACTATGAAAAACTGAAAAAAATTAAGAAAATATGAGAAATATTGAGAAAAAATGAGAAAAAATGAGGTAAAAATGAGAAAAAGAGAAAAACTGAGAAAAAGGTAGAATAAACGAGAAAATTGAGAAAAACTGAGAAAAGCTGAGAAAAAGTTAGGAAAATGAGAAAAAATGAGAAAAATTGAGAATAACTGAGGAAAATGAATAAAAACTGAGAAAAACAAATGAGCAAAACTGAGAAATACAAATGAGAAAAACTGAGAAAAACAAATGAGCAAAACTGAGAAATACAAATGAGGAAAACTGAGAAAAACAAATGAGCAAAACTGAGAAATACAAATGAGAAAAACTGAGAAAAACAACGAAAAACTGAGAAAAACAACGAAAAAAATTATGAAAAACTGAAAAACAAAAAAACTGAGAAAAAATGAGAAAATATGAGAAATACTGGAAAGAAATGAGAAAAAATGAGGTAAAAATGAGAAAAACAGAAAAACTGAGAAAGAAATAGAATAAACGAGAAAATTGAGAAAAATTGACAAAAGCTGAGAAAAAGTTAGGAAAATGAGAAAAAATGAAAAAAACAGAGAATAACTGAGAAAAAATGAAAAAAAACTGAGGAAAATAAATGAAAACTGAGAAAAAAATCAGAAAAACTTTGCAACAAAACTGAAGAAAAATTAAGAAAACTGAAAAAAAACTGAGAAAAACTGAGAAGAAATTCTGAGAAAAACTGAGCAGAAAAACTGAAGAAAAACTGAGAAAAAAAGAGAGAAAAAAAAGTGAGAAAAACAACTGAGAAAATGTGAGAAAACACTGAGAAAAACTGAGAACAACTTCGAAAAACTGAGAAGAAAACTGAGAAGAAAAACTGAGAAGAAAAACAGAAAAAAATGAGAAAAACTGTGAAAAACAAATGTGAAAAACTGAGAAAAACAAATGAGCAAAACTGAGAAATACAAATGAGAAAAACTGAGAAAAACAAATGAGCAAAACTGAGAAAAACAAATGAGCAAAACTGAGGAATACAAATGAGAAAAACTGAGAAAAACAAATGAGCAAAACTGAGAAATACAAATGAGAAAAACTGAGAAAAACAAATGAGCAAAACTCAGAATTACAAATGAGAAAAACAACGAAAAAATCTATGAAAAACTGAAAAACAAAAAAAACAAGAAAAAATGAGGTAAAAATGAGAAAAACAGAAAAACTGAGAAAAAAATAGAATAAACGAGAAAATTGAGAAAAACTGAGAAAAGCTGAGAAAAAATTAGAAAAGTGAGAAAAAATGAGAAAAACTGAGAATAACTGAGAAAAATGAGAAAAATGAGGCAAATAAATAAAAACTGAGAAAAAAATCAGAAAAACTTTGCAAAAGACTGAGAAGAAAAATTGAGAAAAAAACTGGAAAAAAACTGAGAAAAACTGAGAAGAAAATCTGAGAAAAACTGAGAAGAAAAACTGAGAAAAACAACTGAGAAAGAAAACTGAGAAAGAAAACTGAGAAAAACAACTGAGAAAATGTGAGAAAGAAACTGAGAAAAACTGAGAACAACTTAGAAAAACTGAGAAGGACAACTGAGAAGAAAAACTGAGAAGAAAAACAGAAAAAAATGAGAAAAACTGAGAAAAACTAAGGTGAAAAACTGAGAAAAACAAATGAGCAAAACTGAGAAATACAAATGAGAAAAACTGAGAAAAACAAATGAGCAAAACTGAGAAATACAAATGAGAAAAACTGAGAAAAACAAATGAGCAAAACTGAGAAATACAAATGAGAATAACTGAGAAAAACAAATGAGCAAAACTGAGAAATACAAATGAGGAAAACTGAGAAAAACAAATGAGCAAAACTGAAAAATACAAATGAGAAAAACTGAGAAAAACAACGAAAAACTGAGAAAAACAACGAAAAAAACTATGAAAAACTGAAAAACAAAAAAAACTGAGAAAAAATGAGAAAATATGAGAAATACTGGAAAGAAATGAGAAAAAAATTAGGTAAAAATGAGAAAAACAGAAAAACTGAGAAAGAAATAGAATAAACGAGAAAATTGAGAAAAATTGACAAAAGCTGAGAAAAAGTTAGGAAAATGAGAAAAAATGAAAAAAACAGAGAATAACTGAAAAAAATGTGAGAAACTGAGGAAAATAAATAAAAACTGAGAAAAAAATCAGAAAAACTTTGCAAAAAAACTGAAGAAAAATTGAGAAAAAAACTGAAAAAAAACTGAGAAAAAATGAGAAGAAAATCTGAGAAAAACTGAGCAGAAAAACTGAGAAGAAAAACTGAGAAAAAAAGAGAGAAAAAAAGTGAGAAAAACAACTGAGAAAATGTGAGAAAACACTGAGAAAAACTTAGAACAACTTAGAAAAACTGAGAAGAAAACTGAGAAGAAAAACTGAGAAGAAAAACAGAAAAAAATGAGAAAAACTGAGAAAAACAAATGTGTAAAACTGAGAAAAACAAATGAGCAAAACTGAGAAATACAAATGAGAAAAACTGAAAAACAAATGAGCAAAACTGAGAAATACAAATGAGAATAACTGAGAAAAACAAATGAGCCATACTGAGAATTACAAATGAGAAAAACTGAGAAAAACAACGAAAAACTGAGAAAAACAACGAAAAAATCTATGAAAAACTGAAAAACAAAAAAAACCAAGAAAAAATGAGGTAAAAATGAGAAAAACAGAAAAACTGAGAAAAAAATACAATAAACGAGAAAATTGAGAAAAACTGAGAAACGCTGAGAAAATATTAGAAAAATGAGAAAAAATGAGAAAAACAGAGAACAACTGAGAAAAATGAGAAAAAATGAGGAAAATAAATAAAAACTGAGAAAAAAATCAGAAAAACTTTGCAAAAAACTGAGATGAAAAATTGAGAAAAAAACTGAAAAAAAACTGAGAAAAACTGAGAAGAACATCTGAGAAAAACTGAGCAGAAAAACTGAGAAGAAAAACTGAGAAAAAAACTGAGGAAGAAAACTGAGAAAAACAACTGAGAAAATGTGAGAAAAAAACTGAGAAAAACTGAGAACAACTTAGAAAAACTGAGAAGGAAAACTGAGAAGAAAAACTGAGAAGAAAAACAGAAAAAAATGAGAAAAACTGAGAAAAACTAAGGTGAAAATCTGAGAAAAACAAATGAGCAAAACTGAGAAATACAAATGAGAAAAACTGAGAAAAACAAATGAGCAAAACTGAGAAATACAAATGAGAAAAACTGAAAAAAACAACGAAACAAACTATGAAAAACTGAAAAAAATTAAGAAAATATGAGAAATATTGAGAAAAAATGAGAAAAAATGAGGTAAAAATAAGAAAAAGAGAAAAACTGAGAAAAAGTAGAATAAACGAGAAAATTGAGAAAAACTGAGAAAAGCTGAGAAAAAGTTAGGAAAATGAGAAAAAATGAGACAAACTGAGAATAACTGAGGAAAATAAATAAAAACTGAGAAAAACAAATGAGCAAAACTGAGAAATACAAATGAGAAAAACTGAGAAAAACAAATGAGCAAAACTGAGAAATACAAATGAGGAAAACTGAGAAAAACAAATGAGCAAAACTGAGAAATACAAATGAGAAAAACTGAGAAAAACAACGAAAAACTGAGAAAAACAACGAAAAAAATTATGAAAAACTGAAAAACAAAAAAACTGAGAAAAAATGAGAAAATATGAGAAATACTGGAAAGAAATGAGAAAAAAATGAGGTAAAAATGAGAAAAACAGAAAAACTGAGAAAGAAATAGAATAAACGAGAAAATTGAGAAAAATTGACAAAAGCTGAGAAAAAGTTAGGAAAATGAGAAAAAATGAAAAAAACAGAGAATAACTGAGAAAAAATGAAAAAAAACTGAGGAAAATAAATGAAAACTGAGAAAAAAATCAGAAAAACTTTGCAACAAAACTGAAGAAAAATTAAGAAAACTGAAAAAAAACTGAGAAAAACTGAGAAGAAATTCTGAGAAAAACTGAGCAGAAAAACTGAAGAAAAACTGAGAAAAAAAGAGAGAAAAAAAAGTGAGAAAAACAACTGAGAAAATGTGAGAAAACACTGAGAAAAACTGAGAACAACTTCGAAAAACTGAGAAGAAAACTGAGAAGAAAAACTGAGAAGAAAAACAGAAAAAAATGAGAAAAACTGTGAAAAACAAATGTGAAAAACTGAGAAAAACAAATGAGCAAAACTGAGAAATACAAATGAGAAAAACTGAGAAAAACAAATGAGCAAAACTGAGAAAAACAAATGAGCAAAACTGAGAAATACAAATGAGAAAAACTGAGAAAAACAAATGAGCAAAACTGAGAAATACAAATGAGAAAAACTGAGAAAAACAAATGAGCAAAACTCAGAATTACAAATGAGAAAAACAACGAAAAAATCTATGAAAAACTGAAAAACAAAAAAAACAAGAAAAAATGAGGTAAAAATGAGAAAAACAGAAAAATTGAGAAAAAAATAGAATAAACGAGAAAATTGAGAAAAACTGAGAAAAGCTGAGAAAAAATTAGAAAAGTGAGAAAAAATGAGAAAAACTGAGAATAACTGAGAAAAATGAGAAAAATGAGGCAAATAAATAAAAACTGAGAAAAAAATCAGAAAAACTTTGCAAAAGACTGAGAAGAAAAATTGAGAAAAAAACTGGAAAAAAACTGAGAAAAACGAAGAAAATCTGAGAAAAACTGAGCAGAAAAACTGAGAAGAAAAACTGAGAAAAACAACTGAGAAAGAAAACTGAGAAAAACAACTGAGAAAATGTGAGAAAGAAATTGAGAAAAACTGAGAACAACTTAGAAAAACTGAGAAGGAAAACTGTGAAGAAAAACTGAGAAGAAAACTGAGAAGAAAAAATGAGAAGAAAATCAGAAAAATGAGAAAAACTGAGAAAAACAAATGTGAAAAACTGAGCAAAACAAATGAGCAAAACTGAGAAATACAAATGAGACAAACTGAGAAAAATAAATGAGCAAAACTGAGAAATACAAATGAGAAAAACTGAGAAAAACAACGAAAAACTGAGAAAAACAACGAAAAAATCTATGAAAAACTGAAAAACAAAAAAAACAAGAAAAAATGAGGTAAAAATGAGAAAAACAGAAAAACTGAGAAAAAAATAGAATAAACGAGAAAATTGAGAAAAACTGAGAAAAGCTGAGAAAAACTGAGAAAAACTGAGGAAAATAAATAAAAACTGAGAAAAAACTGAGAAGAAAAACTGAGAAGAAAAACTGAGTAGAAAAGCAGAAAAAAACGGAGAAAAACTGAGAAAAACAAATGTGAAAGACTGAGAAAAACAAATGAGCAAAACTGAGAAATACAAATGAGAAAAACTGAGAACAACAACGAAAAACTGAGAAAAACAACTAAAAAATCTTTGAAAAACCAAGAAACAAAAAAAAACGAGAAAAAATGAAAAAAAATGAGATAAAAATGAGAAAAACAGAAAAACTGAGAAAAAATCGAATAAACGAGAAAATTGAGAAAAACTGAGAAAAACTGAGAAAAATTAGAAAAATGAGAAAAAATGAGGAAAACCGAGGAAAATAAATAAAAACTGAGAAAAAAACTGAAAAGAAAAACTGAGAAAAAAGCTGTAAAAAAAACTGAGAACAACTTAGAAAAACTGAGAAGGAAAACTGAGAAGAAAAACTGAGTAGAAAAGCAGAAAAAAACTGTGAAAAACTGAGAAAAACAAATGTGAAAGACTGAGAAAAACAAATGAGCAAAACTGAGAAATACAAATGAGAAAAACTGAGAAAAACAAATGAGCAAAACTGAGAATTTCAAATGAGAAAAACTGAGAAAAACAACGAAAATCTGAGAAAAACTACGAAAAAAACTATGAAAAACTGAACAACCAAAAAAAACTGAGAAAAAATGAGAAAATATGAGAAATACTGGAAAGAAATGCGAAAAATTGAGGTAAAAATGAGAAAAACTGAAAAACTGAGAAAAAAATAGAATAAACTAGAAAATTGAGAAAAACTGACAAAAGCTGAGAAAAAGTTAGGAAAATGAGAAAAAATGAAAAAAACGGAGAATAACTGAGAAAAAATGAGAAAAACTGAGGAAAATAAATAAAAACTGAGAAAAAAATCAGAAAAACTTTGCAAAAAACTGAGAAGAAAAATTGAGAAAAAAAGCAGAAAAAAAACTGAGAAAAACTGAGAAAAACAAATGTGAAAGACTGAGAAAAACAAATTAGCAAAACTGAGAATTTCAAATGAGAAAAACAACGAAAATCTGAGAAAAACAAATGAGCAAAACAGAGAAATACAAATGAGAAAAACTTAGAAAAACAAATGAGCAAAACTCAGAATTACAAATGAGAAAAACAACGAAAAAATCTATGAAAAACTGAAAAACAAAAAAAACAAGAAAAAATGAGGTAAAAATGAGAAAAACAGAAAAACTGAGAAAAAAATAGAATAAACGAGAAAATTGAGGAAAAACTGAGAAAAGCTGAGAAAAAATAAAAAATTAGAAAAATGAGAAAAAATGAGAAATGCAAATGAGAAAAAATGAGAAAAACAACGAAAACAACTATGGGATTCTTAAAGACAAAAAAAACGGAGAAAAAAATGAGAAAATATGAGAAATATCGAGAAAAAATGAGAAAAAATGAGGTAAAAATGAGAAAAACAGAAAAACTGAGAAAAAAATAGAATAAATGAGAGAATTGAGAAAAAGTGAGAAACGCTGAGAAAAAATTAGAAAAATGAGAAATAATGAGAAAAAATGAGAAAAATGAGTCAAATAAATAAAAATTGAGAAAAAAATCAGAAAAACTTTGCAAAAGACTGAGAAGAAAAATTGAGAAAAACTGAGCAGAAAAACTGAGAAGAAAAACTGAGAAAAACAACTGAGAAAGAAAACTGAGAAAAACAACTGAGAAAATGTGAGAAAGAAACTGAGAAATACTGAGAACAACTTAGAAAAAGTGAGAAGGAAAACTGAGAAGAAAAACTGAGAAGAAAAACAGAAAAAAATGAGAAAAACTGAGAAAAACAAATGAGCAAAACTGAGAAATACAAATGAGAAAAACTGAGAAAAACAAATGAGCAAAACTGAGAAATACAAATGAGAAAAACTGAGAAAAACAAATGAGCAAAACTGAGAAATACAAATGAGAAAAACTGAGAACAAAAACGAAAAACTGAGAAAAACAACGAAAAAATCTTTGAAAAACTGAAAAACAAAAAAAACCGAGAAAAAATGAGGTAAAAATGAGAAAAACAGAAAAACTGAGAAAAAATAGAATAAACGAGAAAATTGAGAAAAACTGAGAAAAACTGAGGAAAATAAATAAAAACTGAGAAAAAACTGAGAAGAAAAACTGAGAAAAAAGCTGTAAAAAAACTGAGAACAACTTAGAAAAACTGAGAAGGAAAACTGAGAGGAAAAACTGAGTAGAAAAGCAGAAAAAAACTGAGAAAAACTGAGCAAAACAAATGTGAAAGACTGAGAAAAACAAATGAGCAAAACTGAGAATTTCAAATGAGAAAAACTGAGAAAAACAACGAAAATCTGAGAAAAACAACGAGAAAATGTATGAAAAACTGAAAAACCAAAAAAAACTGAGAAAAAATGAGAAAATATGAGAAATACTGGAAAGAAATGCGAAAAATTGAGGTAAAAATGAGAAAAACAGAAAAACTGAGAAAAAAAATAGAATAAACGAGAAAATTGAGAAAAACTGACAAAAGCTGAGAAAAAGTTAGGAAAATTAGAAAAAATGAAAAAAACTGAGAATAACTGAGAAAAAATGAGAAAAAGTGAGGAAAATATATAAAAACTGAGAAAAAAATCAGAAAAACTTTGCAAAGAACTGAGAAGAAAAATAGAGAAAAAAACTGAAAAAAAACTGAGAAAAACTGAGAAGAAAATCTGAGAAAAACTGAGCAGAAAAACTGAGAAGAAAAACTGAGAAAAACAACTGAGAAAATGTGAGAAAACACTGAGAAAATCTGAGAAGAACTTAGAAAAACTGAGAAGAAAACTGAGAAGAAAAAATGAGAAGAAAAACAGAAAAATGAGAAAAACTGAGAAAAACAAATGTGAAAAACTAAGCAAAACAAATGAGCAAAACTGAGAAATACAAATGAGACAAACTGCGAAAAATAAATGAGCAAAACTGAGAAATACAAATGAGAAAAACTGAGAAAAACAACGAAAACCTGAGAAAAACAACGAAAAAATCTATGAAAAACTGAAAAACAAAAAAAACAAGAAAAAATGAGGTAAAAATGAGAAAAACAGAAAAACTGAGAAAAAAATAGAATAAACGAGAAAATTGAGAAAAACTGAGAAAAGCTGAGAAAAACTGAGAAAAACTGAGGAAAATAAATAAAAACTGAGAAAAAACTGAGAAGAAAAACTGAGAAAAAAGCTGTAAAAAAACTGAGAACAACTTAGAAAATATGAGAAGGAAAACTGAGAAGAAAAACTGAGTAGAAAAGCAGAAAAAAACTGAGAAAAACTGAGAAAAAAAAATGTGAAAGACTGAGAAAAACAAATTAGCAAAACTGAGAATTTCAAATGAGAAAAACAACGAAAATCTGAGAAAAACAACGAGAAAATGTATCAAAAACTGAAAAACCAAAAAAAAACTGAGAAAAAATGAGAAAATATGAGAAATACTGGAAATAAATGCGAAAAATTGAGGTAAAAATGAGAAAAACAGAAAAACTGAGAAAAAAAATAGAATAAACGAGAAAATTGAGAAAAACTGAAAAAAGCTGTGAAAAAGTTAGCAAAATGAGAAAAAATGAAAAAAACTGAGAATAACTGAGAAAAAATGAGAAAAAATGAGGAAAATAAATAAAAATTGAGAAAAAAATCAGAAAAACTTTGCAAAGAACTGAGAAGAAAAATAGAGAAAAAAACTGAAAAAAAACTGAGAAAAACTGAGAAGAAAATCTGAGAAAAACTGAGCAGAAAAACTGAGAAGAAAAACTGAGAAAAACAACTGAGAAAATGTGAGAAAACACTGAGAAAATCTGAGAACAACTTAGAAAAACTGAGAAGAAAACTGAGAAGAAAAAATGAGAAGAAAAACAGAAAAATGAGAAAAACTGAGAAAAACAAAGGTGAAAAACTGAGCAAAACAAATGAGCAAAACTGAGAAATAAAATTAGAAAAACTGAGAAAAACAAATGAGCAAAACTGAGAAATACAAATGAGAAAAACTGAGAAAAACAAATGAGCAAAACTGAGAAATACAAATGAGAAAAACTGAGAACAAAAACGAAAAACTGAGAAAAACAACGAAAAAATCTTTGAAAAACAGAAAAACAAAAAAACCCAAGAAAAAATGAGGTAAAACTGAGAAAAACAACGAAAAACTGAGAAAAACAACGAAAAAATCTTTGAAAAACTGAAAAACAAAAAAAACCGAGAAAAAATGAGAAAAAATGAGGTAAAAATGAGAAAAACAGAAAAACTGAGAAAAAATAGAATAAACGAGAAAATTGAGAAAAACTGAGAAAAACTGAGGTAAATAAATAAAAACTGAGAAAAAACTGAGAAGAAATACTGAGAAAAAAGCTGTAAAAAAACTGAGAACAACTTAGAAAAACTGAGAAGGAAAACTGAGAGGAAAAACTGAGTAGAAAAGCAGAAAAAAACTGAGAAAAACTGAGCAAAACAAATGTGAAAGACTGAGAAAAACAAATGAGCAAAACTGAGAATTTCAAATGAGAAAAACTGAGAAAAACAACGAAAATCTGAGAAAAACAACGAGAAAATGTATGAAAAACTGAAAAACCAAAAAAAACTGAGAAAAAATGAGAAAATATGAGAAATACTGGAAAGAAATGCGAAAAATTGAGGTAAAAATGAGAAAAACAGAAAAACTGAGAAAAAAATAGAATAAACGAGAAAATTGAGAAAAACTGACAAAAGCTGAGAAAAAGTTAGGAAAATGAGAAAAAATGAAAAAAACTGAGAATAACTGAGAAAAAATGAGAAAAAGTGAGGAAAATAAATAAAAACTGAGAAAAAAATCAGAAAAACTTTGCAAAGAACTGAGAAGAAAAATAGAGAAAAAAACTGAAAAAAAACTGAGAAAAACTGAGAAGAAAATCTGAGAAAAACTGAGCAGAAAAACTGAGAAGAAAAACTGAGAAAAACAACTGAGAAAATGTGAGAAAACACTGAGAAAATCTGAGAAGAACTTAGAAAAACTGAGAAGAAAACTGAGAAGAAAAAATGAGAAGAAAAACAGAAAAATGAGAAAAACTGAGAAAAACAAATGTGAAAAACTAAGCAAAACAAATGTGCAAAACTGAGAAATACAAATGAGACAAACTGAGAAAAATAAATGAGCAAAACTGAGAAATACAAATGAGAAAAACTGAGAAAAACAACGAAAACCTGAGAAAAACAACGAAAAAATCTATGAAAAACTGAAAAACAAAAAAAACAAGAAAAAATGAGGTAAAAATGAGAAAAACAGAAAAACTGAGAAAAAAATAGAATAAACGAGAAAATTGAGAAAAACTGAGAAAAGCTGAGAAAAACTGAGAAAAACTGAGGAAAATAAATAAAAACTGAGAAAAAACTGAGAAGAAAAACTGAGAAAAAAATCTGTAAAAAAACTGAGAACAACTTAGAAAATATGAGAAGGAAAACTGAGAAGAAAAACTGAGTAGAAAAGCAGAAAAAAACTGAGAAAAACTGAGAAAAACAAATGTGAAAGACTGAGAAAAACAAATTAGCAAAACTGAGAATTTCAAATGAGAAAAACAACGAAAATCTGAGAAAAACAACGAGAAAATCTATGAAAAACTGAAAAACCAAAAAAAAACTGAGAAAAAATGAGAAAATATGAGAAATACTGGAAAGAAATGCGAAAAATTGAGGTAAAAATGAGAAAAACAGAAAAACTGAGCAAAAAAATAGAATAAACGAGAAAATTGAGAAAAACTGAAAAAAGCTGTGAAAAAGTTAGCAAAATGAGAAAAAATGAAAAAAACTGAGAATAACTGAGAAAAAATGAGAAAAAATGAGGAAAATAAATAAAAACTGAGAAAAAACTGAGAAGAAAAACTGAGAAAAAAGCTGTAAAAAAACTGAGAACAACTTAGAAAAACTGAGAAGAAAAACTGAGTAGAAAAGCAGAAAAAAATTGAGAAAAACGGAGAAAAACAAATGTGAAAGACTGAGAAAAACAAATGAGCAAAACTGAGAATTTCAAATGAGAAAAACTGAGAAAAACAACGAAAATCTGAGAAAAACAACGAGAAAATGTATGAAAAACTGAAAAACAAAAAAAACTGAGAAAAATGAGAAAATATGAGAAATACTGGAAAGAAATGCGAAAAATTGAGGTAAAAATGAGAAAAACAGAAAAACTGAGAAAAAAAATTGAATAAACGAGAAAATTGAGAAAAACTGAAAAAAGCTGAGAAAAAGTTAGGAAAATGAGAAAAAATGAAAAAAACGGAGAATAACTGAGAAAAAATGAGAAAAAATGAGGAAAATAAATAAAAACTGAGAAAAAAATCAGAAAAACTTTGCAAAGAACTGAGAAGAAAAATAGAGAAAAAAACTGAAAAAAAACTGAGAAAAACTGAGAAGAAAATCTGAGAAAAACTGAGCAGAAAAACTGAGAAGAAAAACTGAGAAAAACAACTGAGAAAATGTGAGAAAACACTGAGAAAATCTGAGATCAACTTAGAAAAACTGAGAAGAAAACTGAGAAGAAAAAATGAGAAGAAAAACAGAAAAATGAGAAAAACTGAGAAAAACAAATGTGAAAGACTGAGAAAAACAAATTAGCAAAACTGAGAATTTCAAATGAGAAAAACAACGAAAATCTGAGAAAAACAACGAGAAAATGTATGAAAAACTGAAAAACCAAAAAAAACTGAGAAAAAATGAGAAAATATGAGAAATACTGGAAAGAAATGCGAAAAATTGAGGTAAAAATGAGAAAAACAGAAAAACTGAGAAAAAAATAGAATAAACGAGAAAATTGAGAAAAACTGAAAAAAGCTGAGAAAAAGCTAGCAAAATGAGAAAAAATGAAAAAAACTGAGAATAACTGAGAAAAAATGAGAAAAAATGAGGAAAATAAATAAAAACTGAGAAAAAAATCAGAAAAACTTTGCAAAGAACTGAGAAGAAAAATAGAGAAAAAAACTGAAAAAAAACTGAGAAAAACTGAGAAGAAAATCTGAGAAAAACTGAGCAGAAAAACTGAGAAGAAAAAGTGAGAAAAACAACTGAGAAAATGTGAGAAAACACTGAGAAAATCTGAGAACAACTTAGAAAAACTGAGAAGAAAACTGAGAAGAAAAAATGAGAAGAAAAAAAGAAAAATGAGAAAAACTGAGAAAAACAAAGGTGAAAAACTGAGCAAAACAAATGAGCAAAACTGAGAAATACAAATGAGACAAACTGAGAAAAATAAATGAGCAAAACTGAGAAATACAAATGAGAAAAACTGAGAAAAACAACGAAAAACTGAGAAAAACAACGAAAAAATCTATGAAAAACTGAAAAACAAAAAAAACAAGAAAAAATGAGGTAAAAAAGAGAAAAACAGAAAAACTGAGAAAAAAATAGAATAAACGAGAAAATTGAGAAAAACTGAGAAAAACTGAGGAAAATAAATAAAAACTGAGAAAAAACTGAGAAGAAAAACTGAGAAAAAAGCTGTAAAAAAACTGAGAACAACTTAGAAAAACTGAGAAGGAAAACTGAGAAGAAAAACTGAGTAGAAAAGCAGAAAAAAACTGAGAAAAACTGAGAAAAACAAATGTGAAAGACTGAGAAAAACAAATGAGCAAAACTGAGAATTTCAAATGAGAAAAACTGAGAAAAACAACGAAAATCTGAGAAAAACAACGAGAAAATGTATGAAAAACTGAAAAACCAAAAAAAACTGAGAAAAAATGAGAAAATATGAGAAATACTGGAAAGAAATGCGAAAAATTGAGGTAAAAGTGAGAAAAACAGAAAAACTGAGAAAAAAAATAGAATAAACGAGAAAATTGAGAAAAACTGAAAAAAGCTGAGAAAAAGTTAGGACATTGAGAAAAAAAGGAAAAAAACTGAGAATAACTGAGAAAAAATGAGAAAAAGTGAGGAAAATAAATAAAAACTGAGAAAAAAATCTGAAAAACTTTGCAAAGAACTGAGAAGAAAAATAGAGAAAAAAACTGAAAAAAAACTGAGAAAAACTGAGAAGAAAATCTGAGAAAAACTGAGCAGAAAAACTGAGAAGAAAAACTGAGAAAAACAACTGAGAAAATGTGAGAAAACACTGAGAAAATCTGAGAACAACTTAGAAAAACTGAGAAGAAAACTGAGAAGAAAAAATGAGAAGAAAAACAGAAAAATGAGAAAAACTGAGAAAAACAAATGTGAAAGACTGAGCAAAACAAATGAGCAAAACTGAGAAATACAAATGAGACAAACTGAGAAAAATAAATGAGCAAAACTGAGAAATACAAATGAGAAAAACTGAGAAAAACAACGAAAAACTGAGAAAAACAACGAGAAAAACAGAAAAACTGAGAAAAAAATAGAATAAACGAGAAAATTGAGAAAAACTGAGAAAAGCTGAGAAAAAATGAGAAAAACTGAGGAAAATAATTAAAAACTGAGAAAAAAAACTCAGAAAAACTGTGAAAAAAACTGAGAAGAAAAACTGAGAAAAAAGCTGCAAAAAAACTGAGAACAACTTAGAAAAACTGAGAAGGATAACTGAGAAGAAAAACTGAGAAGAAAAGCAGAAAAAAACTGAGAAAAACTGAGAAAAACAAATGTGAAAAACTGAGAAAAACAAATGAGAAAAACTGAGAAAAACAAATGAGCAAAACTGAGAAATCAAATGAGAAAAACTGAGAAAAACAAATGAGCAAAACTCAGAAATACAAATGAGAAAAACTGAGAAAAACATGGAAAAAAACTATGAAAAACTGATAAACAAAAAAACCGAGAAAAAATTAGAAAATATGAGAAATACTGAGAAAAAATGAGAAAAAATGAGGTAAAAATGAGAAAAACAGAAAAACTGAGAAAAAGGTAGAATAAACGACAAAATTGAGAAAAACTGAGAAAAGCTGAGAAAAAGTTAGGAAAATGAGAAAAAATGAGAAAAACTGAGAATAACTGAGAAAAAATGAGAAAAACTGAGGAAAATAAATAAAAACTGAGAAAAACAAAAGAGCAAAACTGAGAAATACAAATGAGAAAAACTGAGAAAAACAAATGAGCAAAACTGAGAAATACAAATGAGAAAAACTGAGAAAAACAAATGAGCAAAACTCAGAATTACAAAGGAGAAAAACAACGAAAAAATCTATGAAAAACTAAAAAACAAAAAAAACAAGAAAATATGAGGTAAAAATGAGAAAAACAGAAAAACTGAGAAAAAAATAGAATAAACGAGAAAATTGAGAAAAACTGAGAAAAGCTGAGAAAAAAATAAAAAATGAGAAAAAATGAGAAATACAAATGAGAAAAAATGAGAAAAACAACGAAAACAACTATGGGATTCTGAAAGACAAAAAAACGGAGAAAAAATGAGAAAATATGAGAAATATCGAGAAAAAATGAGAAAAAATGATGTAAAAATGAGAAAAACAGAAAAACTGAGAAAAAAATAGAATAAATGAGAAAATTGAGAAAAAGTGAGAAACGCTGAGAAAAAATTAGAAAAATGAGAAAAAAATGAGAATAACTGAGAAAAATGAGAAAAATGAGGCAAATAAATAAAAACTGAGAAAAAAATCAGAAAAACTTTGCAAAAGACTGAGAAGAAAAATTGAGAAAAAAACTGGAAAAAAACTGAGAAAAACTGAGAAGAAAATCTGAGAAAAACTGAGCAGAAAAACTGAGAAGAAAAACTGAGAAAAACAACTGAGAAAGAAAACTGAGAAAAAAGCTGTAAAAAAACTGAGAACAACTTAGAAAAACTGAGAAGAAAAACTGAGTAGAAAAGCAGAAAAAAATTGAGAAAAACGGAGAAAAACAAATGTGAAAGACTGAGAAAAACAAATGAGCAAAACTGAGAATTTCAAATGAGAAAAACTGAGAAAAACAACGAAAATCTGAGAAAAACAACGAGAAAATGTATGAAAAACTGAAAAACAAAAAAAAACTGAGAAAAATGAGAAAATATGAGAAATACTGGAAAGAAATGCAAAAAATTGAGGTAAAAATGAGAAAAACAGAAAAACTGAGAAAAAAAATAGAATAAACGAGAAAATTGAGAAAAACTGAAAAAAGCTGAGAAAAAGTTAGGAAAATGAGAAAAAATGAAAAAAACTGAGAATAACTGAGAAAAAATGAGAAAAAATGAGGAAAATAAATAAAAACTGAGAAAAAAATCAGAAAAACTTTGCAAAGAACTGAGAAGAAAAATAGAGAAAAAAACTGAAAAAAAACTGAGAAAAACTGAGAAGAAAATCTGAGAAAAACTGAGCAGAAAAACTGAGAAGAAAAACTGAGAAAAAGACTGTGAAAAAAAACTGAGAAAAACAACTGAGAAAATGTGAGAAAACACTGAGAAAATCTGAGAACAACTGAGAAAAAAAATAGAATAACCGAGAAAATTGAGAAAAACTGAAAAAAGCTGAGAAAAAGTTAGGAAAATGAGAAAAAATGAAAAAAACTGAGAATAACTGAGAAAAAATGAGAAAAAATGAGGAAAATAAATAAAAACTGAGAAAAAAATCAGAAAAACTTTGCAAAGAACTGAGAAGAAAAATAGAGAAAAAAACTGAAAAAAAACTGAGAAAAACTGAGAAGAAAATCTGAGAAAAACTGAGCAGAAAAACTGAGAAGAAAAACTGAGAAAAACAACTGAGAAAATGTGAGAAAACACTGAGAAAATCTGAGAACAACTTAGAAAAACTGAGAAGAAAACTGAGAAGAAAATATGAGAAGAAAAACAGAAAAATGAGAAAAACTGAGAAAAACAAAGGTGAAAAACTGAGCAAAACAAATGAGCAAAACTGAGAAATACAAATGAGACAAACTGAGAAAAATAAATGAGCAAAACTGAGAAATACAAATGAGCAAAACTGAGAAAAACAACGAAAAACTGAGAAAAACAACGAAAAAATCTATGAAAAACTGAAAAACAAAAAAAACAAGAAAAAATGAGGTAAAAATGAGAAAAACAGAAAAACTGAGAAAAAAATAGAATAAACGAGAAAATTGAGAAAAACTGAGAAAAGCTGAGAAAAAATGAGAAAAACTGAGGAAAATAATTAAAAACTGAGAAAAAAAACTCAGAAAAACTGTGAAAAAAACTGAGAAGAAAAACTGAGAAAAAAGCTGCAAAAAAACTGAGAACAACTTAGAAAAACTGAGAAGGATAACTGAGAAGAAAAACTGAGAAGAAAAGCAGAAAAAAACTGAGAAAAACTGAGAAAAACAAATGTGAAAAACTGAGAAAAACAAATGAGAAATACAGAAAAACAAATGAGCAAAACTGAGAAATCAAATGAGAAAAACTGAGAAAAACAAATGAGCAAAACTCAGAAATACAAATGAGAAAAACTGAGAAAAACAAGGAAAAAAACTATGAAAAACTGATAAACAAAAAAACCGAGAAAAAATTAGAAAATATGAGAAATACTGAGAAAAAATGAGAAAAAATGAGGTAAAAATGAGAAAAACAGAAAAACTGAGAAAAAGGTAGAATAAACGACAAAATTGAGAAAAACTGAGAAAAGCTGAGAAAAAGTTAGGAAAATGAGAAAAAATGAGAAAAACTGAGAATAACTGAGAAAAAATGAGAAAAACTGAGGAAAATAAATAAAAACTGAGAAAAACAAAAGAGCAAAACTGAGAAATACAAATGAGAAAAACTGAGAAAAACAAATGAGCAAAACTGAGAAATACAAATGAGAAAAACTGAGAAAAACAAATGAGCAAAACTCAGAATTACAAAGGAGAAAAACAACGAAAAAATCTATGAAAAACTAAAAAACAAAAAAAACAAGAAAATATGAGGTAAAAATGAGAAAAACAGAAAAACTGAGAAAAAAATAGAATAAACGAGAAAATTGAGAAAAACTGAGAAAAGCTGAGAAAAAAATAAAAAATGAGAAAAAATGAGAAATACAAATGAGAAAAAATGAGAAAAACAACGAAAACAACTATGGGATTCTGAAAGACAAAAAAACGGAGAAAAAATGAGAAAATATGAGAAATATCGAGAAAAAATGAGAAAAAATGATGTAAAAATGAGAAAAACAGAAAAACTGAGAAAAAAATAGAATAAATGAGAAAATTGAGAAAAAGTGAGAAACGCTGAGAAAAAATTAGAAAAATGAGAAAAAAATGAGAATAACTGAGAAAAATGAGAAAAATGAGAAAAATGAGGCAAATAAATAAAAACTGAGAAAAAAATCAGAAAAACTTTGCAAAAGACTGAGAAGAAAAATTGAGAAAAAAACTGGAAAAAAACTGAGAAAAACTGAGAAGAAAATCTGAGAAAAACTGAGCAGAAAAACTGAGAAGAAAAACTGAGAAAAACAACTGAGAAAGAAAACTGAGAAAAAAGCTGTAAAAAAACTGAGAACAACTTAGAAAAACTGAGAAGAAAAACTGAGTAGAAAAGCAGAAAAAAATTGAGAAAAACGGAGAAAAACAAATGTGAAAGACTGAGAAAAACAAATGAGCAAAACTGAGAATTTCAAATGAGAAAAACTGAGAAAAACAACGAAAATCTGAGAAAAACAACGAGAAAATGTATGAAAAACTGAAAAACAAAAAAAAACTGAGAAAAATGAGAAAATATGAGAAATACTGGAAAGAAATGCAAAAAATTGAGGTAAAAATGAGAAAAACAGAAAAACTGAGAAAAAAAATAGAATAAACGAGAAAATTGAGAAAAACTGAAAAAAGCTGAGAAAAAGTTAGGAAAATGAGAAAAAATGAAAAAAACTGAGAATAACTGAGAAAAAATGAGAAAAAATGAGGAAAATAAATAAAAACTGAGAAAAAAATCAGAAAAACTTTGCAAAGAACTGAGAAGAAAAATAGAGAAAAAAACTGAAAAAAAACTGAGAAAAACTGAGAAGAAAATCTGAGAAAAACTGAGCAGAAAAACTGAGAAGAAAAACTGAGAAAAAGACTGTGAAAAAAAACTGAGAAAAACAACTGAGAAAATGTGAGAAAACACTGAGAAAATCTGAGAACAACTGAGAAAAAAAATAGAATAACCGAGAAAATTGAGAAAAACTGAAAAAAGCTGAGAAAAAGTTAGGAAAATGAGAAAAAATGAAAAAAACTGAGAATAACTGAGAAAAAATGAGAAAAAATGAGGAAAATAAATAAAAACTGAGAAAAAAATCAGAAAAACTTTGCAAAGAACTGAGAAGAAAAATAGAGAAAAAAACTGAAAAAAAACTGAGAAAAACTGAGAAGAAAATCTGAGAAAAACTGAGCAGAAAAACTGAGAAGAAAAACTGAGAAAAACAACTGAGAAAATGTGAGAAAACACTGAGAAAATCTGAGAACAACTTAGAAAAACTGAGAAGAAAACTGAGAAGAAAATATGAGAAGAAAAACAGAAAAATGAGAAAAACTGAGAAAAACAAAGGTGAAAAACTGAGCAAAACAAATGAGCAAAACTGAGAAATACAAATGAGACAAACTGAGAAAAATAAATGAGCAAAACTGAGAAATACAAATGAGCAAAACTGAGAAAAACAACGAAAAACTGAGAAAAACAACGAAAAAATCTATGAAAAACTGAAAAACAAAAAAAACAAGAAAAAATGAGGTAAAAATGAGAAAAACAGAAAAACTGAGAAAAAAATAGAATAAACGAGAAAATTGAGAAAAACTGAGAAAAGCTGAGAAAAAATGAGAAAAACTGAGGAAAATAATTAAAAACTGAGAAAAAAAACTCAGAAAAACTGTGAAAAAAACTGAGAAGAAAAACTGAGAAAAAAGCTGCAAAAAAACTGAGAACAACTTAGAAAAACTGAGAAGGATAACTGAGAAGAAAAACTGAGAAGAAAAGCAGAAAAAAACTGAGAAAAACTGAGAAAAACAAATGTGAAAAACTGAGAAAAACAAATGAGAAATACAGAAAAACAAATGAGCAAAACTGAGAAATCAAATGAGAAAAACTGAGAAAAACAAATGAGCAAAACTCAGAAATACAAATGAGAAAAACTGAGAAAAACAAGGAAAAAAACTATGAAAAACTGATAAACAAAAAAACCGAGAAAAAATTAGAAAATATGAGAAATACTGAGAAAAAATGAGAAAAAATGAGGTAAAAATGAGAAAAACAGAAAAACTGAGAAAAAGGTAGAATAAACGACAAAATTGAGAAAAACTGAGAAAAGCTGAGAAAAAGTTAGGAAAATGAGAAAAAATGAGAAAAACTGAGAATAACTGAGAAAAAATGAGAAAAACTGAGGAAAATAATAAAAACTGAGAAAAACAAAAGAGCAAAACTGAGAAATACAAATGAGAAAAACTGAGAAAAACAAATGAGCAAAACTGAGAAATACAAATGAGAAAAACTGAGAAAAACAAATGAGCAAAACTCAGAATTACAAAGGAGAAAAACAACGAAAAAATCTATGAAAAACTAAAAAACAAAAAAAACAAGAAAATATGAGGTAAAAATGAGAAAAACAGAAAAACTGAGAAAAAAATAGAATAAACGAGAAAATTGAGAAAAACTGAGAAAAGCTGAGAAAAAAATAAAAAATGAGAAAAAATGAGAAATACAAATGAGAAAAAATGAGAAAAACAACGAAAACAACTATGGGATTCTGAAAGACAAAAAAACGGAGAAAAAATGAGAAAATATGAGAAATATCGAGAAAAAATGAGAAAAAATGATGTAAAAATGAGAAAAACAGAAAAACTGAGTAAAAAATAGAATAAATGAGAAAATTGAGAAAAAGTGAGAAACGCTGAGAAAAAATTAGAAAAATGAGAAAAAAATGAGAATAACTGAGAAAAATGAGAAAAATGAGGCAAATAAATAAAAACTGAGAAAAAAATCAGAAAAACTTTGCAAAAGACTGAGAAGAAAAATTGAGAAAAAAACTGGAAAAAAACTGAGAAAAACTGAGAAGAAAATCTGAGAAAAACTGAGCAGAAAAACTGAGAAGAAAAACTGAGAAAAACAACTGAGAAAGAAAACTGAGAAAAAAGCTGTAAAAAAACTGAGAACAACTTAGAAAAACTGAGAAGAAAAACTGAGTAGAAAAGCAGAAAAAAATTGAGAAAAACGGAGAAAAACAAATGTGAAAGACTGAGAAAAACAAATGAGCAAAACTGAGAATTTCAAATGAGAAAAACTGAGAAAAACAACGAAAATCTGAGAAAAACAACGAGAAAATGTATGAAAAACTGAAAAACAAAAAAAAACTGAGAAAAATGAGAAAATATGAGAAATACTGGAAAGAAATGCAAAAAATTGAGGTAAAAATGAGAAAAACAGAAAAACTGAGAAAAAAAATAGAATAAACGAGAAATTTGAGAAAAACTGAAAAAAGCTGAGAAAAAGTTAGGAAAATGAGAAAAAATGAAAAAAACTGAGAATAACTGAGAAAAAATGAGAAAAAATGAGGAAAATAAATAAAAACTGAGAAAAAAATCAGAAAAACTTTGCAAAGAACTGAGAAGAAAAATAGAGAAAAAAACTGAAAAAAAACTGAGAAAAACTGAGAAGAAAATCTGAGAAAAACTGAGCAGAAAAACTGAGAAGAAAAACTGAGAAAAAGACTGTGAAAAAAAACTGAGAAAAACAACTGAGAAAATGTGAGAAAACACTGAGAAAATCTGAGAACAACTGAGAAAAAAAATAGAATAACCGAGAAAATTGAGAAAAACTGAAAAAAGCTGAGAAAAAGTTAGGAAAATGTGAAAAAATGAAAAAAACTGAGAATAACTGAGAAAAAATGAGAAAAAATGAGGAAAATAAATAAAAACTGAGAAAAAAATCAGAAAAACTTTGCAAAGAACTGAGAAGAAAAATAGAGAAAAAAACTGAAAAAAAACTGAGAAAAACTGAGAAGAAAATCTGAGAAAAACTGAGCAGAAAAACTAAGAAAAACTGAGAAAAACAACTGAGAAAATGTGAGAAAACACTGAGAAAATCTGAGAACAACTTAGAAAAACTGAGAAGAAAACTGAGAAGAAAATATGAGAAGAAAAACAGAAAAATGAGAAAAACTGAGAAAAACAAAGGTGAAAAACTGAGCAAAACAAATGAGCAAAACTGAGAAATACAAATGAGACAAACTGAGAAAAATAAATGAGCAAAACTGAGAAATACAAATGAGAAAAACTGAGAAAAACAACGAAAAACTGAGAAAAACAACGAAAAAATCTATGAAAAACTGAAAAACAAAAAAAACAAGAAAAAATGAGGTAAAAATGAGAAAAACAGAAAAACTGAGAAAAAAATAGAATAAACGAGAAAATTGAGAAAAACTGAGAAAAGCTGAGAAAAAATGAGAAAAACTGAGGAAAATAATTAAAAACTGAGAAAAAAAACTCAGAAAAACTGTGAAAAAAACTGAGAAGAAAAACTGAGAAAAAAGCTGCAAAAAAACTGAGAACAACTTAGAAAAACTGAGAAGGATAACTGAGAAGAAAAACTGAGAAGAAAAGCAGAAAAAACTGAGAAAAACTGAGAAAAACAAATGTGAAAAACTGAGAAAAACAAATGAGAAATACAGAAAAACAAATGAGCAAAACTGAGAAATCAAATGAGAAAAACTGAGAAAAACAAATGAGCAAAACTCAGAAATACAAATGAGAAAAACTGAGGAAAACAAGGAAAAAAACTATGAAAAACTGATAAACAAAAAAACCGAGAAAAAATTAGAAAATATGAGAAATACTGAGAAAAAATGAGAAAAAATGAGGTAAAAATGAGAAAAACAGAAAAACTGAGAAAAAGGTAGAATAAACGACAAAATTGAGAAAAACTGAGAAAAGCTGAGAAAAAGTTAGGAAAATGAGAAAAAATGAGAAAAACTGAGAATAACTGAGAAAAAATGAGAAAAACTGAGGAAAATAAATAAAAACTGAGAAAAACAAAAGAGCAAAACTGAGAAATACAAATGAGAAAAACTGAGAAAAACAAATGAGCAAAACTGAGAAATACAAATGAGAAAAACTGAGAAAAACAAATGAGCAAAACTCAGAATTACAAAGGAGAAAAACAACGAAAAAATCTATGAAAAACTAAAAAACAAAAAAAACAAGAAAATATGAGGTAAAAATGAGAAAAACAGAAAAACTGAGAAAAAAATAGAATAAACGAGAAAATTGAGAAAAACTGAGAAAAGCTGAGAAAAAAATAAAAAATGAGAAAAAATGAGAAATACAAATGAGAAAAAATGAGAAAAACAACGAAAACAACTATGGGATTCTGAAAGACAAAAAAACGGAGAAAAAATTAGAAAATATGAGAAATATCGAGAAAAAATGAGAAAAAATGATGTAAAAATGAGAAAAACAGAAAAACTGAGAAAAAAATAGAATAAATGAGAAAATTGAGAAAAAGTGAGAAACGCTGAGAAAAAATTAGAAAAATGAGAAAAAAATGAGAATAACTGAGAAAAATGAGAAAAATGAGCCAAATAAATAAAAACTGAGAAAAAAATCAGAAAAACTTTGCAAAAGACTGAGAAGAAAAATTGAGAAAAAAACTGGAAAAAAACTGAGAAAAACTGAGAAGAAAATCTGAGAAAAACTGAGCAGAAAAACTGAGAAGAAAAACTGAGAAAAACAACTGAGAAAGAAAACTGAGAAAAACAACTGAGAAAATGTGAGAAAGAAACTGAGAAAAACTGAGAACAACTTAGAAAAACTGAGAAGGAAAACTGAGAAGAAAAACTGAGAAGAAAAACAGAAAAAAATGAGAAAAACTGAGAAAAACTAAGGTGAAAAACTGAGAAAAACAAATGAGCAAAACTGAGAAATAAAATTAGAAAAACTGAGAAAAACAAATGAGCAAAACTGAGAAATACAAATGAGAAAAACTGAGAAAAACAAATGAGCAAAACTGAGAAATACAAATGAGAAAAACTGAGAACAAAAACGAAAAACTGAGAAAAACAACGAAAAAATCTTTGAAAAACAGAAAAACAAAAAAAACCGAGAAGAAATGAGAAAAAATGAGGTAAAAATGAGAAAAACAGAAAAACTGAGAAAAAATAGAATAAACGAGAAAATTGAGAAAAACTGAGAAAAACTGAGGAAAATAAATAAAAACTGAGAAAAAACTGAGAAGAAAAACTGAGAAAAAAGCTGTAAAAAAACTGAGAACAACTTAGAAAAACTGAGAAGAAAAACTGAGTAGAAAAGCAGAAAAAAATTGAGAAAAACGGAGAAAAACAAATGTGAAAGACTGAGAAAAACAAATGAGCAAAACTGAGAATTTCAAATGAGAAAAACTGAGAAAAACAACGAAAATCTGAGAAAAACAACGAGAAAATGTATGAAAAACTGAAAAACAAAAAAAACTGAGAAAAATGAGAAAATATGAGAAATACTGGAAAGAAATGCGAAAAATTGAGGTAAAAATGAGAAAAACAGAAAAACTGAGAAAAAAATAGAATAAACGAGAAAATTGAGAACAACTGAAAAAAGCTGAGAAAAAGTTAGGAAAATGAGAAAAAATGAAAAAAACTGAGAATAACTGAGAAAAAATGAGAAAAAATGAGGAAAATAAATAAAAACTGAGAAAAAAATCAGAAAAACTTTGCAAAGAACTGAGAAGAAAAATAGAGAAAAAAACTGAAAAAAAACTGAGAAAAACTGAGAAGAAAATCTGAGAAAAACTGAGCAGAAAAACTGAGAAGAAAAACTGAGAAAAAGACTGTGAAAAAAAACTGAGAAAAACAACTGAGAAAATGTGAGAAAACACTGAGAAAATCTGAGAACAACTTAGAAAAACTGAGAAGAAAACTGAGAAGAAAAACTGAGAAGAAATACAGAAAAAATGAGAAAAACTGAAAAACAAACGTGAAAAACTGAGCAAAACAAATGAGCAAAACTGAGAAATACAAATGAGACAAACTGAGAAAAACAAATGAGCAAAACTGAGAAATACAAATGAGAAAAACTGAGAAAAACAACGAAAAAATCGATGAAAAACTGAAAAACAAAAAAAAAACAAGAAAAAATGAGGTAAAAATGAGAAAAACAGAAAAACTGAGAAAAAAATAGAATAAACGAGAAAATTGAGAAAAACTGAGAAAAGCTGAGAAAAAATGAGAAAAACTGAGGAAAATAAATAAAAACTGTGAAAAAAACTGAGAAGAAAAACTGAGAAAAAAGCTGGAAAAAAACTGAGAACAACTTAGAAAAACTGAGAAGGAAAACTGAGAAGAAAAACTGAGAAAAACAACTGAGAAAATGTGAGAAAACACTGAGAAAATCTGAGAACAACTTAGAAAAACTGAGAAGAAAACTGAGAAGAAAAAATGAGAAGAAAAACAGAAAAATGAGAAAAACTGAGAAAAACAAAGGTGAAAAACTGAGCAAAACAAATGAGCAAAACTGAGAAATAAAATTAGAAAAACTGAGAAAAACAAATGAGCAAAACTGAGAAATACAAATGAGAAAAACTGAGAAAAACAAATGAGCAAAACTGAGAAATACAAATGAGAAAAACTGAGAACAAAAACGAAAAACTGAGAAAAACAACGAAAAAATCTTTGAAAAACAGAAAAACAAAAAAACCCAAGAAAAAATGAGGTAAAACTGAGAAAAACAACGAAAAACTGAGAAAAACAACGAAAAAATCTTTGAAAAACTGAAAAACAAAAAAAACCGAGAAAAAATGAGAAAAAATGAGGTAAAAATGAGAAAAACAGAAAAACTGAGAAAAAATAGAATAAACGAGAAAATTGAGAAAAACTGAGAAAAACTGAGGTAAATAAATAAAAACTGAGAAAAAACTGAGAAGAAATACTGAGAAAAAAGCTGTAAAAAAACTGAGAACAACTTAGAAAAACTGAGAAGGAAAACTGAGAGGAAAAACTGAGTAGAAAAGCAGAAAAAAACTGAGAAAAACTGAGCAAAACAAATGTGAAAGACTGAGAAAAACAAATGAGCAAAACTGAGAATTTCAAATGAGAAAAACTGAGAAAAACAACGAAAATCTGAGAAAAACAACGAGAAAATGTATGAAAAACTGAAAAACCAAAAAAAACTGAGAAAAAATGAGAAAATATGAGAAATACTGGAAAGAAATGCGAAAAATTGAGGTAAAAATGAGAAAAAATGAAAAACTGAGAAAAAAATAGAATAAACGAGAAAATTGAGAAAAACTGACAAAAGCTGAGAAAAAGTTAGGAAAATGAGAAAAAATGAAAAAAACTGAGAATAACTGAGAAAAAATGAGAAAAAGTGAGGAAAATAAATAAAAACTGAGAAAAAAATCAGAAAAACTTTGCAAAGAACTGAGAAGAAAAATAGAGAAAAAAACTGAAAAAAAACTGAGAAAAACTGAGAAGAAAATCTGAGAAAAACTGAGCAGAAAAACTGAGAAGAAAAACTGAGAAAAACAACTGAGAAAATGTGAGAAAACACTGAGAAAATCTGAGAAGAACTTAGAAAAACTGAGAAGAAAACTGAGAAGAAAAAATGAGAAGAAAAACAGAAAAATGAGAAAAACTGAGAAAAACAAATGTGAAAAACTAAGCAAAACAAATGTGCAAAACTGAGAAATACAAATGAGACAAACTGAGAAAAATAAATGAGCAAAACTGAGAAATACAAATGAGAAAAACTGAGAAAAACAACGAAAACCTGAGAAAAACAACGAAAAAATCTATGAAAAACTGAAAAACAAAAAAAACAAGAAAAAATGAGGTAAAAATGAGAAAAACAGAAAAACTGAGAAAAAAATAGAATAAACGAGAAAATTGAGAAAAACTGAGAAAAGCTGAGAAAAACTGAGAAAAACTGAGGAAAATAAATAAAAACTGAGAAAAAACTGAGAAGAAAAACTGAGAAAAAAATCTGTAAAAAAACTGAGAACAACTTAGAAAATATGAGAAGGAAAACTGAGAAGAAAAACTGAGTAGAAAAGCAGAAAAAAACTGAGAAAAACTGAGAAAAACAAATGTGAAAGACTGAGAAAAACAAATTAGCAAAACTGAGAATTTCAAATGAGAAAAACAACGAAAATCTGAGAAAAACAACGAGAAAATGTATGAAAAACTGAAAAACAAAAAAAAACTGAGAAAAATGAGAAAATATGAGAAATACTGGAAAGAAATGCGAAAAATTGAGGTAAAAATGAGAAAAACAGAAAAACTGAGAAAAAAAATAGAATAAACGAGAAAATTGAGAACAACTGAAAAAAGCTGAGAAAAAGTTAGGAAAATGAGAAAAAATGAAAAAAACTGAGAATAACTGAGAAAAAATGAGAAAAAATGAGGAAAATAAATAAAAACTGAGAAAAAAATCAGAAAAACTTTGCAAAGAACTGAGAAGAAAAATAGAGAAAAAAACTGAAAAAAAACTGAGAAAAACTGAGAAGAAAATCTGAGAAAAACTGAGCAGAAAAACTGAGAAGAAAAACTGAGAAAAAGACTGTGAAAAAAAACTGAGAAAAACAACTGAGAAAATGTGAGAAAACACTGAGAAAATCTGAGAACAACTGAGAAAAAAATAGAATAAACGAGAAAATTGAGAAAAACTGAAAAAAGCTGAGAAAAAGTTAGGAAAATGAGAAAAAATGAAAAAAACTGAGAATAACTGAGAAAAAATGAGAAAAAATGAGGAAAATAAATAAAAACTGAGAAAAAAATCAGAAAAACTTTGCAAAGAACTGAGAAGAAAAATAGAGAAAAAAACTGAAAAAAAACTGAGAAAAACTGAGAAGAAAATCTGAGAAAAACTGAGCAGAAAAACTGAGAAGAAAAACTGAGAAAAAGACTGTGAAAAAAAACTGAGAAAAACAACTGAGAAAATGTGAGAAAACACTGAGAAAATCTGAGAACAACTTAGAAAAACTGAGAAGAAAACTGAGAAGAAAAACTGAGAAGAAATACAGAAAAAATGAGAAAAACTGAAAAACAAACGTGAAAAACTGAGCAAAACAAATGAGCAAAACTGAGAAATACAAATGAGACAAACTGAGAAAAACAAATGAGCAAAACTGAGAAATACAAATGAGAAAAACTGAGAAAAACAACGAAAAAATCGATGAAAAACTGAAAAACAAAAAAAAAACAAGAAAAAATGAGGTAAAAATGAGAAAAACAGAAAAACTGAGAAAAAAATAGAATAAACGAGAAAATTGAGAAAAACTGAGAAAAGCTGAGAAAAAATGAGAAAAACTGAGGAAAATAAATAAAAACTGTGAAAAAAACTGAGAAGAAAAACTGAGAAAAAAGCTGGAAAAAAACTGAGAACAACTTAGAAAAACTGAGAAGGAAAACTGAGAAGAAAAACTGAGAAAAACAACTGAGAAAATGTGAGAAAACACTGAGAAAATCTGAGAACAACTTAGAAAAACTGAGAAGAAAACTGAGAAGAAAAAATGAGAAGAAAAACAGAAAAATGAGAAAAACTGAGAAAAACAAAGGTGAAAAACTGAGCAAAACAAATGAGCAAAACTGAGAAATAAAATTAGAAAAACTGAGAAAAACAAATGAGCAAAACTGAGAAATACAAATGAGAAAAACTGAGAAAAACAAATGAGCAAAACTGAGAAATACAAATGAGAAAAACTGAGAACAAAAACGAAAAACTGAGAAAAACAACGAAAAAATCTTTGAAAAACAGAAAAACAAAAAAACCCAAGAAAAAATGAGGTAAAACTGAGAAAAACAACGAAAAACTGAGAAAAACAACGAAAAAATCTTTGAAAAACTGAAAAACAAAAAAAACCGAGAAAAAATGAGAAAAAATGAGGTAAAAATGAGAAAAACAGAAAAACTGAGAAAAAATAGAATAAACGAGAAAATTGAGAAAAACTGAGAAAAACTGAGGTAAATAAATAAAAACTGAGAAAAAACTGAGAAGAAAAACTGAGAAAAAAGCTGTAAAAAAACTGAGAACAACTTAGAAAAACTGAGAAGGAAAACTGAGAGGAAAAACTGAGTAGAAAAGCAGAAAAAAACTGAGAAAAACTGAGCAAAACAAATGTGAAAGACTGAGAAAAACAAATGAGCAAAACTGAGAATTTCAAATGAGAAAAACTGAGAAAAACAACGAAAATCTGAGAAAAACAACGAGAAAATGTATGAAAAACTGAAAAACCAAAAAAAACTGAGAAAAAATGAGAAAATATGAGAAATACTGGAAAGAAATGCGAAAAATTGAGGTAAAAATGAGAAAAACAGAAAAACTGAGAAAAAAATAGAATAAACGAGAAAATTGAGAAAAACTGACAAAAGCTGAGAAAAAGTTAGGAAAATGAGAAAAAATGAAAAAAACTGAGAATAACTGAGAAAAAATGAGAAAAAGTGAGGAAAATAAATAAAAACTGAGAAAAAAATCAGAAAAACTTTGCAAAGAACTGAGAAGAAAAATAGAGAAAAAAACTGAAAAAAAACTGAGAAAAACTGAGAAGAAAATCTGAGAAAAACTGAGCAGAAAAACTGAGAAGAAAAACTGAGAAAAACAACTGAGAAAATGTGAGAAAACACTGAGAAAATCTGAGAAGAACTTAGAAAAACTGAGAAGAAAACTGAGAAGAAAAAATGAGAAGAAAAACAGAAAAATGAGAAAAACTGAGAAAAACAAATGTGAAAAACTAAGCAAAACAAATGTGCAAAACTGAGAAATACAAATGAGACAAACTGAGAAAAATAAATGAGCAAAACTGAGAAATACAAATGAGAAAAACTGAGAAAAACAACGAAAACCTGAGAAAAACAACGAAAAAATCTATGAAAAACTGAAAAACAAAAAAAACAAGAAAAAATGAGGTAAAAATGAGAAAAACAGAAAAACTGAGAAAAAAATAGAATAAACGAGAAAATTGAGAAAAACTGAGAAAAGCTGAGAAAAACTGAGAAAAACTGAGGAAAATAAATAAAAACTGAGAAAAAACTGAGAAGAAAAACTGAGAAAAAAATCTGTAAAAAAACTGAGAACAACTTAGAAAATATGAGAAGGAAAACTGAGAAGAAAAACTGAGTAGAAAAGCAGAAAAAAACTGAGAAAAACTGAGAAAAACAAATGTGAAAGACTGAGAAAAACAAATTAGCAAAACTGAGAATTTCAAATGAGAAAAACAACGAAAATCTGAGAAAAACAACGAGAAAATCTATGAAAAACTGAAAAACCAAAAAAAAACTGAGAAAAAATGAGAAAATATGAGAAATACTGGAAAGAAATGCGAAAAATTGAGGTAAAAATGAGAAAAACAGAAAAACTGAGCAAAAAAATAGAATAAACGAGAAAATTGAGAAAAACTGAAAAAAGCTGTGAAAAAGTTAGCAAAATGAGAAAAAATGAAAAAAACTGAGAATAACTGAGAAAAAATGAGAAAAAATGAGGAAAATAAATAAAAACTGAGAAAAAACTGAGAAGAAAAACTGAGAAAAAAGCTGTAAAAAAACTGAGAACAACTTAGAAAAACTGAGAAGAAAAACTGAGAAAAACAACTGAGAAAATGTGAGAAAACACTGAGAAAATCTGAGAACAACTTAGAAAAACTGAGAAGAAAACTGAGAAGAAAAAATGAGAAGAAAAACAGAAAAATGAGAAAAACTGAGAAAAACAAATGTGAAAGACTGAGAAAAACAAATTAGCAAAACTGAGAATTTCAAATGAGAAAAACAACGAAAATCTGAGAAAAACAACGAGAAAATGTATGAAAAACTGAAAAACCAAAAAAAACTGAGAAAAAATGAGAAAATATGAGAAATACTGGAAAGAAATGCGAAAAATTGAGGTAAAAATGAGAAAAACAGAAAAACTGAGAAAAAAATAGAATAAACGAGAAAATTGAGAAAAACTGAAAAAAGCTGAGAAAAAGCTAGCAAAATGAGAAAAAATGAAAAAAACTGAGAATAACTGAGAAAAAATGAGAAAAAATGAGGAAAATAAATAAAAACTGAGAAAAAAATCAGAAAAACTTTGCAAAGAACTGAGAAGAAAAATAGAGAAAAAAACTGAAAAAAAACTGAGAAAAACTGAGAAGAAAATCTGAGAAAAACTGAGCAGAAAAACTGAGAAGAAAAAGTGAGAAAAACAACTGAGAAAATGTGAGAAAACACTGAGAAAATCTGAGAACAACTTAGAAAAACTGAGAAGAAAACTGAGAAGAAAAAATGAGAAGAAAAAAAGAAAAATGAGAAAAACTGAGAAAAACAAAGGTGAAAAACTGAGCAAAACAAATGAGCAAAACTGAGAAATACAAATGAGACAAACTGAGAAAAATAAATGAGCAAAACTGAGAAATACAAATGAGAAAAACTGAGAAAAACAACGAAAAACTGAGAAAAACAACGAAAAAATCTATGAAAAACTGAAAAACAAAAAAAACAAGAAAAAATGAGGTAAAAAAGAGAAAAACAGAAAAACTGAGAAAAAAATAGAATAAACGAGAAAATTGAGAAAAACTGAGAAAAACTGAGGAAAATAAATAAAAACTGAGAAAAAACTGAGAAGAAAAACTGAGAAAAAAGCTGTAAAAAAACTGAGAACAACTTAGAAAAACTGAGAAGGAAAACTGAGAAGAAAAACTGAGTAGAAAAGCAGAAAAAAACTGAGAAAAACTGAGAAAAACAAATGTGAAAGACTGAGAAAAACAAATGAGCAAAACTGAGAATTTCAAATGAGAAAAACTGAGAAAAACAACGAAAATCTGAGAAAAACAACGAGAAAATGTATGAAAAACTGAAAAACCAAAAAAAACTGAGAAAAAATGAGAAAATATGAGAAATACTGGAAAGAAATGCGAAAAATTGAGGTAAAAGTGAGAAAAACAGAAAAACTGAGAAAAAAAATAGAATAAACGAGAAAATTGAGAAAAACTGAAAAAAGCTGAGAAAAAGTTAGGACATTGAGAAAAAATGAAAAAAACTGAGAATAACTGAGAAAAAATGAGAAAAAGTGAGGAAAATAAATAAAAACTGAGAAAAAAATCTGAAAAACTTTGCAAAGAACTGAGAAGAAAAATAGAGAAAAAAACTGAAAAAAAACTGAGAAAAACTGAGAAGAAAATCTGAGAAAAACTGAGCAGAAAAACTGAGAAGAAAAACTGAGAAAAACAACTGAGAAAATGTGAGAAAACACTGAGAAAATCTGAGAACAACTTAGAAAAACTGAGAAGAAAACTGAGAAGAAAAAATGAGAAGAAAAACAGAAAAATGAGAAAAACTGAGAAAAACAAATGTGAAAGACTGAGCAAAACAAATGAGCAAAACTGAGAAATACAAATGAGACAAACTGAGAAAAATAAATGAGCAAAACTGAGAAATACAAATGAGAAAAACTGAGAAAAACAACGAAAAACTGAGAAAAACAACGAAAAAATCTATGAAAAACTGAAAAACAAAAAAAACAAGAAAAAATGAGGTAAAAATGAGAAAAACAGAAAAACTGAGAAAAAAATAGAATAAACGAGAAAATTGAGAAAAACTGAGAAAAGCTGAGAAAAAATGAGAAAAACTGAGGAAAATAATTAAAAACTGAGAAAAAAAACTCAGAAAAACTGTGAAAAAAACTGATAAGAAAAACTGAGAAAAAAGCTGCAAAAAAACTGAGAACAACTTAGAAAAACTGAGAAGGATAACTGAGAAGAAAAACTGAGAAGAAAAGCAGAAAAAAACTGAGAAAAACTGAGAAAAACAAATGTGAAAAACTGAGAAAAACAAATGAGAAAAACTGAGAAAAACAAATGAGCAAAACTGAGAAATCAAATGAGAAAAACTGAGAAAAACAAATGAGCAAAACTCAGAAATACAAATGAGAAAAACTGAGAAAAACATGGAAAAAAACTATGAAAAACTGATAAACAAAAAAACCGAGAAAAAATTAGAAAATATGAGAAATACTGAGAAAAAATGAGAAAAAATGAGGTAAAAATGAGAAAAACAGAAAAACTGAGAAAAAGGTAGAATAAACGACAAAATTGAGAAAAACTGAGAAAAGCTGAGAAAAAGTTAGGAAAATGAGAAAAAATGAGAAAAACTGAGAATAACTGAGAAAAAATGAGAAAAACTGAGGAAAATAAATAAAAACTGAGAAAAACAAAAGAGCAAAACTGAGAAATACAAATGAGAAAAACTGAGAAAAACAAATGAGCAAAACTGAGAAATACAAATGAGAAAAACTGAGAAAAACAAATGAGCAAAACTCAGAATTACAAAGGAGAAAAACAACGAAAAAATCTATGAAAAACTAAAAAACAAAAAAAACAAGAAAATATGAGGTAAAAATGAGAAAAACAGAAAAACTGAGAAAAAAATAGAATAAACGAGAAAATTGAGAAAAACTGAGAAAAGCTGAGAAAAAAATAAAAAATGAGAAAAAATGAGAAATACAAATGAGAAAAAATGAGAAAAACAACGAAAACAACTATGGGATTCTGAAAGACAAAAAAACGGAGAAAAAATGAGAAAATATGAGAAATATCGAGAAAAAATGAGAAAAAATGATGTAAAAATGAGAAAAACAGAAAAACTGAGAAAAAAATAGAATAAATGAGAAAATTGAGAAAAAGTGAGAAACGCTGAGAAAAAATTAGAAAAATGAGAAAAAAATGAGAATAACTGAGAAAAATGAGAAAAATGAGGCAAATAAATAAAAACTGAGAAAAAAATCAGAAAAACTTTGCAAAAGACTGAGAAGAAAAATTGAGAAAAAAACTGGAAAAAAACTGAGAAAAACTGAGAAGAAAATCTGAGAAAAACTGAGCAGAAAAACTGAGAAGAAAAACTGAGAAAAACAACTGAGAAAGAAAACTGAGAAAAAAGCTGTAAAAAAACTGAGAACAACTTAGAAAAACTGAGAAGAAAAACTGAGTAGAAAAGCAGAAAAAAATTGAGAAAAACGGAGAAAAACAAATGTGAAAGACTGAGAAAAACAAATGAGCAAAACTGAGAATTTCAAATGAGAAAAACTGAGAAAAACAACGAAAATCTGAGAAAAACAACGAGAAAATGTATGAAAAACTGAAAAACAAAAAAAAACTGAGAAAAATGAGAAAATATGAGAAATACTGGAAAGAAATGCAAAAAATTGAGGTAAAAATGAGAAAAACAGAAAAACTGAGAAAAAAAATAGAATAAACGAGAAAATTGAGAAAAACTGAAAAAAGCTGAGAAAAAGTTAGGAAAATGAGAAAAAATGAAAAAAACTGAGAATAACTGAGAAAAAATGAGAAAAAATGAGGAAAATAAATAAAAACTGAGAAAAAAATCAGAAAAACTTTGCAAAGAACTGAGAAGAAAAATAGAGAAAAAAACTGAAAAAAAACTGAGAAAAACTGAGAAGAAAATCTGAGAAAAACTGAGCAGAAAAACTGAGAAGAAAAACTGAGAAAAAGACTGTGAAAAAAAACTGAGAAAAACAACTGAGAAAATGTGAGAAAACACTGAGAAAATCTGAGAACAACTGAGAAAAAAAATAGAATAACCGAGAAAATTGAGAAAAACTGAAAAAAGCTGAGAAAAAGTTAGGAAAATGAGAAAAAATGAAAAAAACTGAGAATAACTGAGAAAAAATGAGAAAAAATGAGGAAAATAAATAAAAACTGAGAAAAAAATCAGAAAAACTTTGCAAAGAACTGAGAAGAAAAATAGAGAAAAAAACTGAAAAAAAACTGAGAAAAACTGAGAAGAAAATCTGAGAAAAACTGAGCAGAAAAACTGAGAAGAAAAACTGAGAAAAACAACTGAGAAAATGTGAGAAAACACTGAGAAAATCTGAGAACAACTTAGAAAAACTGAGAAGAAAACTGAGAAGAAAATATGAGAAGAAAAACAGAAAAATGAGAAAAACTGAGAAAAACAAAGGTGAAAAACTGAGCAAAACAAATGAGCAAAACTGAGAAATACAAATGAGACAAACTGAGAAAAATAAATGAGCAAAACTGAGAAATACAAATGAGCAAAACTGAGAAAAACAACGAAAAACTGAGAAAAACAACGAAAAAATCTATGAAAAACTGAAAAACAAAAAAAACAAGAAAAAATGAGGTAAAAATGAGAAAAACAGAAAAACTGAGAAAAAAATAGAATAAACGAGAAAATTGAGAAAAACTGAGAAAAGCTGAGAAAAAATGAGAAAAACTGAGGAAAATAATTAAAAACTGAGAAAAAAAACTCAGAAAAACTGTGAAAAAAACTGAGAAGAAAAACTGAGAAAAAAGCTGCAAAAAAACTGAGAACAACTTAGAAAAACTGAGAAGGATAACTGAGAAGAAAAACTGAGAAGAAAAGCAGAAAAAAACTGAGAAAAACTGAGAAAAACAAATGTGAAAAACTGAGAAAAACAAATGAGAAATACAGAAAAACAAATGAGCAAAACTGAGAAATCAAATGAGAAAAACTGAGAAAAACAAATGAGCAAAACTCAGAAATACAAATGAGAAAAACTGAGAAAAACAAGGAAAAAAACTATGAAAAACTGATAAACAAAAAAACCGAGAAAAAATTAGAAAATATGAGAAATACTGAGAAAAAATGAGAAAAAATGAGGTAAAAATGAGAAAAACAGAAAAACTGAGAAAAAGGTAGAATAAACGACAAAATTGAGAAAAACTGAGAAAAGCTGAGAAAAAGTTAGGAAAATGAGAAAAAATGAGAAAAACTGAGAATAACTGAGAAAAAATGAGAAAAACTGAGGAAAATAAATAAAAACTGAGAAAAACAAAAGAGCAAAACTGAGAAATACAAATGAGAAAAACTGAGAAAAACAAATGAGCAAAACTGAGAAATACAAATGAGAAAAACTGAGAAAAACAAATGAGCAAAACTCAGAATTACAAAGGAGAAAAACAACGAAAAAATCTATGAAAAACTAAAAAACAAAAAAAACAAGAAAATATGAGGTAAAAATGAGAAAAACAGAAAAACTGAGAAAAAAATAGAATAAACGAGAAAATTGAGAAAAACTGAGAAAAGCTGAGAAAAAAATAAAAAATGAGAAAAAATGAGAAATACAAATGAGAAAAAATGAGAAAAACAACGAAAACAACTATGGGATTCTGAAAGACAAAAAAACGGAGAAAAAATGAGAAAATATGAGAAATATCGAGAAAAAATGAGAAAAAATGATGTAAAAATGAGAAAAACAGAAAAACTGAGAAAAAAATAGAATAAATGAGAAAATTGAGAAAAAGTGAGAAACGCTGAGAAAAAATTAGAAAAATGAGAAAAAAATGAGAATAACTGAGAAAAATGAGAAAAATGAGGCAAATAAATAAAAACTGAGAAAAAAATCAGAAAAACTTTGCAAAAGACTGAGAAGAAAAATTGAGAAAAAAACTGGAAAAAAACTGAGAAAAACTGAGAAGAAAATCTGAGAAAAACTGAGCAGAAAAACTGAGAAGAAAAACTGAGAAAAACAACTGAGAAAGAAAACTGAGAAAAAAGCTGTAAAAAAACTGAGAACAACTTAGAAAAACTGAGAAGAAAAACTGAGTAGAAAAGCAGAAAAAAATTGAGAAAAACGGAGAAAAACAAATGTGAAAGACTGAGAAAAACAAATGAGCAAAACTGAGAATTTCAAATGAGAAAAACTGAGAAAAACAACGAAAATCTGAGAAAAACAACGAGAAAATGTATGAAAAACTGAAAAACAAAAAAAAACTGAGAAAAATGAGAAAATATGAGAAATACTGGAAAGAAATGCAAAAAATTGAGGTAAAAATGAGAAAAACAGAAAAACTGAGAAAAAAAATAGAATTAACGAGAAAATTGAGAAAAACTGAAAAAAGCTGAGAAAAAGTTAGGAAAATGAGAAAAAATGAAAAAAACTGAGAATAACTGAGAAAAAATGAGAAAAAATGAGGAAAATAAATAAAAACTGAGAAAAAAATCAGAAAAACTTTGCAAAGAACTGAGAAGAAAAATAGAGAAAAAAACTGAAAAAAAACTGAGAAAAACTGAGAAGAAAATCTGAGAAAAACTGAGCAGAAAAACTGAGAAGAAAAACTGAGAAAAAGACTGTGAAAAAAAACTGAGAAAAACAACTGAGAAAATGTGAGAAAACACTGAGAAAATCTGAGAACAACTGAGAAAAAAAATAGAATAACCGAGAAAATTGAGAAAAACTGAAAAAAGCTGAGAAAAAGTTAGGAAAATGAGAAAAAATGAAAAAAACTGAGAATAACTGAGAAAAAATGAGAAAAAATGAGGAAAATAAATAAAAACTGAGAAAAAAATCAGAAAAACTTTGCAAAGAACTGAGAAGAAAAATAGAGAAAAAAACTGAAAAAAAACTGAGAAAAACTGAGAAGAAAATCTGAGAAAAACTGAGCAGAAAAACTAAGAAAAACTGAGAAAAACAACTGAGAAAATGTGAGAAAACACTGAGAAAATCTGAGAACAACTTAGAAAAACTGAGAAGAAAACTGAGAAGAAAATATGAGAAGAAAAACAGAAAAATGAGAAAAACTGAGAAAAACAAAGGTGAAAAACTGAGCAAAACAAATGAGCAAAACTGAGAAATACAAATGAGACAAACTGAGAAAAATAAATGAGCAAAACTGAGAAATACAAATGAGAAAAACTGAGAAAAACAACGAAAAACTGAGAAAAACAACGAAAAAATCTATGAAAAACTGAAAAACAAAAAAAACAAGAAAAAATGAGGTAAAAATGAGAAAAACAGAAAAACTGAGAAAAAAATAGAATAAACGAGAAAATTGAGAAAAACTGAGAAAAGCTGAGAAAAAATGAGAAAAACTGAGGAAAATAATTAAAAACTGAGAAAAAAAACTCAGAAAAACTGTGAAAAAAACTGAGAAGAAAAACTGAGAAAAAAGCTGCAAAAAAACTGAGAACAACTTAGAAAAACTGAGAAGGATAACTGAGAAGAAAAACTGAGAAGAAAAGCAGAAAAAACTGAGAAAAACTGAGAAAAACAAATGTGAAAAACTGAGAAAAACAAATGAGAAATACAGAAAAACAAATGAGCAAAACTGAGAAATCAAATGAGAAAAACTGAGAAAAACAAATGAGCAAAACTCAGAAATACAAATGAGAAAAACTGAGGAAAACAAGGAAAAAAACTATGAAAAACTGATAAACAAAAAAACCGAGAAAAAATTAGAAAATATGAGAAATACTGAGAAAAAATGAGAAAAAATGAGGTAAAAATGAGAAAAACAGAAAAACTGAGAAAAAGGTAGAATAAACGACAAAATTGAGAAAAACTGAGAAAAGCTGAGAAAAAGTTAGGAAAATGAGAAAAAATGAGAAAAACTGAGAATAACTGAGAAAAAATGAGAAAAACTGAGGAAAATAAATAAAAACTGAGAAAAACAAAAGAGCAAAACTGAGAAATACAAATGAGAAAAACTGAGAAAAACAAATGAGCAAAACTGAGAAATACAAATGAGAAAAACTGAGAAAAACAAATGAGCAAAACTCAGAATTACAAAGGAGAAAAACAACGAAAAAATCTATGAAAAACTAAAAAACAAAAAAAACAAGAAAATATGAGGTAAAAATGAGAAAAACAGAAAAACTGAGAAAAAAATAGAATAAACGAGAAAATTGAGAAAAACTGAGAAAAGCTGAGAAAAAAATAAAAAATGAGAAAAAATGAGAAATACAAATGAGAAAAAATGAGAAAAACAACGAAAACAACTATGGGATTCTGAAAGACAAAAAAACGGAGAAAAAATGAGAAAATATGAGAAATATCGAGAAAAAATGAGAAAAAATGATGTAAAAATGAGAAAAACAGAAAAACTGAGAAAAAAATAGAATAAATGAGAAAATTGAGAAAAAGTGAGAAACGCTGAGAAAAAATTAGAAAAATGAGAAAAAAATGAGAATAACTGAGAAAAATGAGAAAAATGAGCCAAATAAATAAAAACTGAGAAAAAAATCAGAAAAACTTTGCAAAAGACTGAGAAGAAAAATTGAGAAAAAAACTGGAAAAAAACTGAGAAAAACTGAGAAGAAAATCTGAGAAAAACTGAGCAGAAAAACTGAGAAGAAAAACTGAGAAAAACAACTGAGAAAGAAAACTGAGAAAAACAACTGAGAAAATGTGAGAAAGAAACTGAGAAAAACTGAGAACAACTTAGAAAAACTGAGAAGGAAAACTGAGAAGAAAAACTGAGAAGAAAAACAGAAAAAAATGAGAAAAACTGAGAAAAACTAAGGTGAAAAACTGAGAAAAACAAATGAGCAAAACTGAGAAATAAAATTAGAAAAACTGAGAAAAACAAATGAGCAAAACTGAGAAATACAAATGAGAAAAACTGAGAAAAACAAATGAGCAAAACTGAGAAATACAAATGAGAAAAACTGAGAACAAAAACGAAAAACTGAGAAAAACAACGAAAAAATCTTTGAAAAACAGAAAAACAAAAAAAACCGAGAAGAAATGAGAAAAAATGAGGTAAAAATGAGAAAAACAGAAAAACTGAGAAAAAATAGAATAAACGAGAAAATTGAGAAAAACTGAGAAAAACTGAGGAAAATAAATAAAAACTGAGAAAAAACTGAGAAGAAAAACTGAGAAAAAAGCTGTAAAAAAACTGAGAACAACTTAGAAAAACTGAGAAGAAAAACTGAGTAGAAAAGCAGAAAAAAATTGAGAAAAACGGAGAAAAACAAATGTGAAAGACTGAGAAAAACAAATGAGCAAAACTGAGAATTTCAAATGAGAAAAACTGAGAAAAACAACGAAAATCTGAGAAAAACAACGAGAAAATGTATGAAAAACTGAAAAACAAAAAAAAACTGAGAAAAATGAGAAAATATGAGAAATACTGGAAAGAAATGCGAAAAATTGAGGTAAAAATGAGAAAAACAGAAAAACTGAGAAAAAAAATAGAATAAACGAGAAAATTGAGAACAACTGAAAAAAGCTGAGAAAAAGTTAGGAAAATGAGAAAAAATGAAAAAAACTGAGAATAACTGAGAAAAAATGAGAAAAAATGAGGAAAATAAATAAAAACTGAGAAAAAAATCAGAAAAACTTTGCAAAGAACTGAGAAGAAAAATAGAGAAAAAAACTGAAAAAAAACTGAGAAAAACTGAGAAGAAAATCTGAGAAAAACTGAGCAGAAAAACTGAGAAGAAAAACTGAGAAAAAGACTGTGAAAAAAAACTGAGAAAAACAACTGAGAAAATGTGAGAAAACACTGAGAAAATCTGAGAACAACTGAGAAAAAAATAGAATAAACGAGAAAATTGAGAAAAACTGAAAAAAGCTGAGAAAAAGTTAGGAAAATGAGAAAAAATGAAAAAAACTGAGAATAACTGAGAAAAAATGAGAAAAAATGAGGAAAATAAATAAAAACTGAGAAAAAAATCAGAAAAACTTTGCAAAGAACTGAGAAGAAAAATAGAGAAAAAAACTGAAAAAAAACTGAGAAAAACTGAGAAGAAAATCTGAGAAAAACTGAGCAGAAAAACTGAGAAGAAAAACTGAGAAAAACAACTGAGAAAATGTGAGAAAACACTGAGAAAATCTGAGAACAACTTAGAAAAACTGAGAAGAAAACTGAGAAGAAAATATGAGAAGAAAAACAGAAAAATGAGAAAAACTGAGAAAAACAAAGGTGAAAAACTGAGAAAAACAACGAAAAAATCGATGAAAAACTGAAAAACAAAAAAAAAACAAGAAAAAATGAGGTAAAAATGAGAAAAACAGAAAAACTGAGAAAAAAATAGAATAAACGAGAAAATTGAGAAAAACTGAGAAAAGCTGAGAAAAAATGAGAAAAACTGAGGAAAATAAATAAAAACTGTGAAAAAAACTGAGAAGAAAAACTGAGAAAAAAGCTGGAAAAAAACTGAGAACAACTTAGAAAAACTGAGAAGGAAAACTGAGAAGAAAAACTGAGAAGAAAAGCAGAAAAAAAACTGAGAAAAACTGAGAAAAACAAATGTGAAAGACTGAGAAAAACAAATGAGCAAAACTGAGAATTTCAAATGAGAAAAACTGAGAAAAACAACGAAAATCTGAGAAAAACAACGAGAAAATGTATGAAAAACTGAAAAACCAAAAAAGAACTGAGAAAAAATGAGAAAATATGAGAAATACTGGAAAGAAATGCGAAAAATTGAGGTAAAAATGAGAAAAACAGAAAAACTGAGAAAAAAATAGAATAAACGAGAAAATTGAGAAAAACTGAAAAAAGCTGAGAAAAAGTTAGGAAAATGAGAAAAAATGAAAAAAACTGAGAATAACTGAGAAAAAATGAGAAAAAATGAGGAAAATAAATAAAAACTGAGAAAAAAATCAGAAAAACTTTGCAAAGAACTGAGAAGAAAAATAGAGAAAAAAACTGAAAAAAAACTGAGAAAAACTGAGAAGAAAATCTGAGAAGAAAAAATGAGAAGAACAACAGAAAAATGAGAAAAACTGAGAAAAACAAAGTTGAAAAACTGAGCAACACAAATGAGCAAAACTGAGAAATACAAATGAGACAAACTGAGAAAAATAAATGAGCAAAACTGAGAAATACAAATGAGAAAAACTGAGAAAAACAACGAAAAACTGAGAAAAACAACGAAAAAATCTATGAAAAACTGAAAAACAAAAAAAACAAGAAAAAATGAGGTAAAAATGAGAAAAACAGAAAAACTGAGAAAAAAATAGAATAAACGAGAAAATTGAGAAAAACTGAGAAAAGCTGAGAAAAAATGAGAAAAACTGAGGAAAATAATTAAAAACTGAGAAAAAAACTCAGAAAAACTGTGAAAAAAACTGAGAAGAAAAACTGAGAAAAAAGCTGCAAAAAAACTGAGAAGAACTTAGAAAAACTGAGAAGGATAACTGAGAAGACAAACAGAGAAGAAAAGCAGAAAAAAACTGAGAAAAACTGAGAAAAACAAATGTGAAAAACTGAGAAAAACAAATGAGAAAAACTGAGAAAAACAAATGAGCAAAACTGAGAAATACAAATGAGAAAAACTGAGAAAAACAAATGAGCAAAACTCAGAAATATAAATGAGAAAAACTGAGAAAAACAAGGAAAAAAACTATGAAACACTGATAAACAAAAAAACCGAGAAAAAATGAGAAAATATGAGAAATACTGTGAAAAAATGAGAAAAAATGAGGTAAAAATGAGAAAAACAGAAAACTGAGAAAAAGGTAGAATAAACGACAAAATTGAGAAAAACTGAGAAAAGCTGAGAAAAAGTTAGGAAAATGAGAAAAAATGAGAAAAACTGAGAATAACTGAGAAAAAATGAGAAAAACTGAGGAAAATAAATAAAAACTGAGAAAAACAAAAGAGCAAAACTGAGAAATACAAATGAGAAAAACTGAGAAAAACAAATGAGCAAAACTGAGAAATACAAATGAGAAAAACTGAGAAAAACAAATGAGCAAAACTGAGAAATACAAATGAGAAAAACTGAGAAAAACAAATGAGCAAAACTCAGAATTACAAAGGAGAAAAACAACGAAAAAATCTATGAAAAACTAAAAAACAAAAAAAACAAGAAAATATGAGGTAAAAATGAGAAAAACAGAAAAACTGAGAAAAAAATAGAATAAACGAGAAAATTGAGAAAAACTGAGAAAAGCTGAGAAAAAAATAAAAAATGAGAAAAAATGAGAAATACAAATGAGAAAAAATGAGAAAAACAACGAAAACAACTATGGGATTCTGAAAGACAAAAAAACGGAGAAAAAATGAGAAAATATGAGAAATATCGAGAAAAAATGAGAAAAAATGATGTAAAAATGAGAAAAACAGAAAAACTGAGAAAAAAATAGAATAAATGAGAAAATTGAGAAAAAGTGAGAAACGCTGAGAAAAAATTAGAAAAATGAGAAAAAAATGAGAAAAACTGAGAATAACTGAGAAAAATGAGAAAAATGAGGCAAATAAATAAAAACTGAGAAAAAAATCAGAAAAACTTTGCAAAAGACTGAGAAGAAAAATTGAGAAAAAAACTGGAAAAAAACTGAGAAAAACTGAGAAGAAAATCTGAGAAAAACTGAGCAGAAAAACTGAGAAGAAAAACTGAGAAAAACAACTGAGAAAGAAAACTGAGAAAAACAACTGAGAAAATGTGAGAAAGAAACTGAGAAAAACTGAGAACAACTTAGAAAAACTGAGAAGGAAAACTGAGAAGAAAAACTGAGAAGAAAAACAGAAAAAAATGAGAAAAACTGATAAAAACTAAGGTGAAAAACTGAGAAAAACAAATGAGAAAAACTGAGAAAAACAACGAAAAACTGAGAAAAACAACGAAAAAATCTATGAAAAACTGAAAAACAAAAAAACAAGAAAAAATGAGGTAAAAATGAGAAAAACAGAAAAACTGAGAAAAAAATAGAATAAACGAGAAAATTGAGAAAAACTGAGAAAAGCTGAGAAAAAATGAGAAAAAATGAGGAAAATAAATAAAAACTGAGAAAAAAATCAGAAAAACTTTGCAAAGAACTGAGAAGAAAAATAGAGAAAAAAACTGAAAAAAAACTGAGAAAAACTGAGAAGAAAATCTGAGAAAAACTGAGCAGAAAAACTGAGAAGAAAAACTGAGAAAAAGACTGTGAAAAAAAACTGAGAAAAACAACTGAGAAAATGTGAGAAAACACTGAGAAAATCTGAGAACAACTGAGAAAAAAATAGAATAAACGAGAAAATTGAGAAAAACTGAAAAAAGCTGAGAAAAAGTTAGGAAAATGAGAAAAAATGAAAAAAACTGAGAATAACTGAGAAAAAATGAGAAAAAATGAGGAAAATAAATAAAAACTGAGAAAAAAATCAGAAAAACTTTGCAAAGAACTGAGAAGAAAAATAGAGAAAAAAACTGAAAAAAAACTGAGAAAAACTGAGAAGAAAATCTGAGAAAAACTGAGCAGAAAAACTGAGAAGAAAAACTGAGAAAAAGACTGTGAAAAAAAACTGAGAAAAACAACTGAGAAAATGTGAGAAAACACTGAGAAAATCTGAGAACAACTTAGAAAAACTGAGAAGAAAACTGAGAAGAAAAACTGAGAAGAAATACAGAAAAAATGAGAAAAACTGAAAAACAAACGTGAAAAACTGAGCAAAACAAATGAGCAAAACTGAGAAATACAAATGAGACAAACTGAGAAAAACAAATGAGCAAAACTGAGAAATACAAATGAGAAAAACTGAGAAAAACAACGAAAAAATCGATGAAAAACTGAAAAACAAAAAAAAAACAAGAAAAAATGAGGTAAAAATGAGAAAAACAGAAAAACTGAGAAAAAAATAGAATAAACGAGAAAATTGAGAAAAACTGAGAAAAGCTGAGAAAAAATGAGAAAAACTGAGGAAAATAAATAAAAACTGTGAAAAAAACTGAGAAGAAAAACTGAGAAAAAAGCTGGAAAAAAACTGAGAACAACTTAGAAAAACTGAGAAGGAAAACTGAGAAGAAAAACTGAGAAGAAAAGCAGAAAAAAAACTGAGAAAAACTGAGAAAAACAAATGTGAAAGACTGAGAAAAACAAATGAGCAAAACTGAGAATTTCAAATGAGAAAAACTGAGAAAAACAACGAAAATCTGAGAAAAACAACGAGAAAATGTATGAAAAACTGAAAAACCAAAAAAGAACTGAGAAAAAATGAGAAAATATGAGAAATACTGGAAAGAAATGCGAAAAATTGAGGTAAAAATGAGAAAAACAGAAAAACTGAGAAAAAAATAGAATAAACGAGAAAATTGAGAAAAACTGAAAAAAGCTGAGAAAAAGTTAGGAAAATGAGAAAAAATGAAAAAAACTGAGAATAACTGAGAAAAAATGAGAAAAAATGAGGAAAATAAATAAAAACTGAGAAAAAAATCAGAAAAACTTTGCAAAGAACTGAGAAGAAAAATAGAGAAAAAAACTGAAAAAAAACTGAGAAAAACTGAGAAGAAAATCTGAGAAGAAAAAATGAGAAGAACAACAGAAAAATGAGAAAAACTGAGAAAAACAAAGTTGAAAAACTGAGCAACACAAATGAGCAAAACTGAGAAATACAAATGAGACAAACTGAGAAAAATAAATGAGCAAAACTGAGAAATACAAATGAGAAAAACTGAGAAAAACAACGAAAAACTGAGAAAAACAACGAAAAAATCTATGAAAAACTGAAAAACAAAAAAAACAAGAAAAAATGAGGTAAAAATGAGAAAAACAGAAAAACTGAGAAAAAAATAGAATAAACGAGAAAATTGAGAAAAACTGAGAAAAGCTGAGAAAAAATGAGAAAAACTGAGGAAAATAATTAAAAACTGAGAAAAAAACTCAGAAAAACTGTGAAAAAAACTGAGAAGAAAAACTGAGAAAAAAGCTGCAAAAAAACTGAGAAGAACTTAGAAAAACTGAGAAGGATAACTGAGAAGACAAACAGAGAAGAAAAGCAGAAAAAAACTGAGAAAAACTGAGAAAAACAAATGTGAAAAACTGAGAAAAACAAATGAGAAAAACTGAGAAAAACAAATGAGCAAAACTGAGAAATACAAATGAGAAAAACTGAGAAAAACAAATGAGCAAAACTCAGAAATATAAATGAGAAAAACTGAGAAAAACAAGGAAAAAAACTATGAAACACTGATAAACAAAAAAACCGAGAAAAAATGAGAAAATATGAGAAATACTGTGAAAAAATGAGAAAAAATGAGGTAAAAATGAGAAAAACAGAAAACTGAGAAAAAGGTAGAATAAACGACAAAATTGAGAAAAACTGAGAAAAGCTGAGAAAAAGTTAGGAAAATGAGAAAAAATGAGAAAAACTGAGAATAACTGAGAAAAAATGAGAAAAACTGAGGAAAATAAATAAAAACTGAGAAAAACAAAAGAGCAAAACTGAGAAATACAAATGAGAAAAACTGAGAAAAACAAATGAGCAAAACTGAGAAATACAAATGAGAAAAACTGAGAAAAACAAATGAGCAAAACTGAGAAATACAAATGAGAAAAACTGAGAAAAACAAATGAGCAAAACTCAGAATTACAAAGGAGAAAAACAACGAAAAAATCTATGAAAAACTAAAAAACAAAAAAAACAAGAAAATATGAGGTAAAAATGAGAAAAACAGAAAAACTGAGAAAAAAATAGAATAAACGAGAAAATTGAGAAAAACTGAGAAAAGCTGAGAAAAAAATAAAAAATGAGAAAAAATGAGAAATACAAATGAGAAAAAATGAGAAAAACAACGAAAACAACTATGGGATTCTGAAAGACAAAAAAACGGAGAAAAAATGAGAAAATATGAGAAATATCGAGAAAAAATGAGAAAAAATGATGTAAAAATGAGAAAAACAGAAAAACTGAGAAAAAAATAGAATAAATGAGAAAATTGAGAAAAAGTGAGAAACGCTGAGAAAAAATTAGAAAAATGAGAAAAAAATGAGAAAAACTGAGAATAACTGAGAAAAATGAGAAAAATGAGGCAAATAAATAAAAACTGAGAAAAAAATCAGAAAAACTTTGCAAAAGACTGAGAAGAAAAATTGAGAAAAAAACTGGAAAAAAACTGAGAAAAACTGAGAAGAAAATCTGAGAAAAACTGAGCAGAAAAACTGAGAAGAAAAACTGAGAAAAACAACTGAGAAAGAAAACTGAGAAAAACAACTGAGAAAATGTGAGAAAGAAACTGAGAAAAACTGAGAACAACTTAGAAAAACTGAGAAGGAAAACTGAGAAGAAAAACTGAGAAGAAAAACAGAAAAAAATGAGAAAAACTGATAAAAACTAAGGTGAAAAACTGAGAAAAACAAATGAGAAAAACTGAGAAAAACAACGAAAAACTGAGAAAAACAACGAAAAAATCTATGAAAAACTGAAAAACAAAAAAACAAGAAAAAATGAGGTAAAAATGAGAAAAACAGAAAAACTGAGAAAAAAATAGAATAAACGAGAAAATTGAGAAAAACTGAGAAAAGCTGAGAAAAAATGAGAAAAAATGAGGAAAATAAATAAAAACTGAGAAAAAAATCAGAAAAACTTTGCAAAGAACTGAGAAGAAAAATAGAGAAAAAAACTGAAAAAAAACTGAGAAAAACTGAGAAGAAAATCTGAGAAAAACTGAGCAGAAAAACTGAGAAGAAAAACTGAGAAAAAGACTGTGAAAAAAAACTGAGAAAAACAACTGAGAAAATGTGAGAAAACACTGAGAAAATCTGAGAACAACTGAGAAAAAAATAGAATAAACGAGAAAATTGAGAAAAACTGAAAAAAGCTGAGAAAAAGTTAGGAAAATGAGAAAAAATGAAAAAAACTGAGAATAACTGAGAAAAAATGAGAAAAAATGAGGAAAATAAATAAAAACTGAGAAAAAAATCAGAAAAACTTTGCAAAGAACTGAGAAGAAAAATAGAGAAAAAAACTGAAAAAAAACTGAGAAAAACTGAGAAGAAAATCTGAGAAAAACTGAGCAGAAAAACTGAGAAGAAAAACTGAGAAAAAGACTGTGAAAAAAAACTGAGAAAAACAACTGAGAAAATGTGAGAAAACACTGAGAAAATCTGAGAACAACTTAGAAAAACTGAGAAGAAAACTGAGAAGAAAAACTGAGAAGAAATACAGAAAAAATGAGAAAAACTGAAAAACAAACGTGAAAAACTGAGCAAAACAAATGAGCAAAACTGAGAAATACAAATGAGACAAACTGAGAAAAACAAATGAGCAAAACTGAGAAATACAAATGAGAAAAACTGAGAAAAACAACGAAAAAATCGATGAAAAACTGAAAAACAAAAAAAAAACAAGAAAAAATGAGGTAAAAATGAGAAAAACAGAAAAACTGAGAAAAAAATAGAATAAACGAGAAAATTGAGAAAAACTGAGAAAAGCTGAGAAAAAATGAGAAAAACTGAGGAAAATAAATAAAAACTGTGAAAAAAACTGAGAAGAAAAACTGAGAAAAAAGCTGTAAAAAAACTGAGAACAACTTAGAAAAACTGAGAAGGAAAACTGAGAAGAAAAACTGAGAAGAAAAGCAGAAAAAAAACTGAGAAAAACTGAGAAAAACAAATGTGAAAGACTGAGAAAAACAAATGAGCAAAACTGAGAATTTCAAATGAGAAAAACTGAGAAAAACAACGAAAATCTGAGAAAAACAACGAGAAAATGTATGAAAAACTGAAAAACCAAAAAAGAACTGAGAAAAAATGAGAAAATATGAGAAATACTGGAAAGAAATGCGAAAAATTGAGGTAAAAATGAGAAAAACAGAAAAACTGAGAAAAAAATAGAATAAACGAGAAAATTGAGAAAAACTGAAAAAAGCTGAGAAAAAGTTAGGAAAATGAGAAAAAATGAAAAAAACTGAGAATAACTGAGAAAAAATGAGAAAAAATGAGGAAAATAAATAAAAACTGAGAAAAAAATCAGAAAAACTTTGCAAAGAACTGAGAAGAAAAATAGAGAAAAAAACTGAAAAAAAACTGAGAAAAACTGAGAAGAAAATCTGAGAAGAAAAAATGAGAAGAACAACAGAAAAATGAGAAAAACTGAGAAAAACAAAGTTGAAAAACTGAGCAACACAAATGAGCAAAACTGAGAAATACAAATGAGACAAACTGAGAAAAATAAATGAGCAAAACTGAGAAATACAAATGAGAAAAACTGAGAAAAACAACGAAAAACTGAGAAAAACAACGAAAAAATCTATGAAAAACTGAAAAACAAAAAAAACAAGAAAAAATGAGGTAAAAATGAGAAAAACAGAAAAACTGAGAAAAAAATAGAATAAACGAGAAAATTGAGAAAAACTGAGAAAAGCTGAGAAAAAATGAGAAAAACTGAGGAAAATAATTAAAAACTGAGAAAAAAACTCAGAAAAACTGTGAAAAAAACTGAGAAGAAAAACTGAGAAAAAAGCTGCAAAAAAACTGAGAAGAACTTAGAAAAACTGAGAAGGATAACTGAGAAGACAAACAGAGAAGAAAAGCAGAAAAAAACTGAGAAAAACTGAGAAAAACAAATGTGAAAAACTGAGAAAAACAAATGAGAAAAACTGAGAAAAACAAATGAGCAAAACTGAGAAATACAAATGAGAAAAACTGAGAAAAACAAATGAGCAAAACTCAGAAATATAAATGAGAAAAACTGAGAAAAACAAGGAAAAAAACTATGAAACACTGATAAACAAAAAAACCGAGAAAAAATGAGAAAATATGAGAAATACTGTGAAAAAATGAGAAAAAATGAGGTAAAAATGAGAAAAACAGAAAACTGAGAAAAAGGTAGAATAAACGACAAAATTGAGAAAAACTGAGAAAAGCTGAGAAAAAGTTAGGAAAATGAGAAAAAATGAGAAAAACTGAGAATAACTGAGAAAAAATGAGAAAAACTGAGGAAAATAAATAAAAACTGAGAAAAACAAAAGAGCAAAACTGAGAAATACAAATGAGAAAAACTGAGAAAAACAAATGAGCAAAACTGAGAAATACAAATGAGAAAAACTGAGAAAAACAAATGAGCAAAACTGAGAAATACAAATGAGAAAAACTGAGAAAAACAAATGAGCAAAACTCAGAATTACAAAGGAGAAAAACAACGAAAAAATCTATGAAAAACTAAAAAACAAAAAAAACAAGAAAATATGAGGTAAAAATGAGAAAAACAGAAAAACTGAGAAAAAAATAGAATAAACGAGAAAATTGAGAAAAACTGAGAAAAGCTGAGAAAAAAATAAAAAATGAGAAAAAATGAGAAATACAAATGAGAAAAAATGAGAAAAACAACGAAAACAACTATGGGATTCTGAAAGACAAAAAAACGGAGAAAAAATGAGAAAATATGAGAAATATCGAGAAAAAATGAGAAAAAATGATGTAAAAATGAGAAAAACAGAAAAACTGAGAAAAAAATAGAATAAATGAGAAAATTGAGAAAAAGTGAGAAACGCTGAGAAAAAATTAGAAAAATGAGAAAAAAATGAGAAAAACTGAGAATAACTGAGAAAAATGAGAAAAATGAGGCAAATAAATAAAAACTGAGAAAAAAATCAGAAAAACTTTGCAAAAGACTGAGAAGAAAAATTGAGAAAAAAACTGGAAAAAAACTGAGAAAAACTGAGAAGAAAATCTGAGAAAAACTGAGCAGAAAAACTGAGAAGAAAAACTGAGAAAAACAACTGAGAAAGAAAACTGAGAAAAACAACTGAGAAAATGTGAGAAAGAAACTGAGAAAAACTGAGAACAACTTAGAAAAACTGAGAAGGAAAACTGAGAAGAAAAACTGAGAAGAAAAACAGAAAAAAATGAGAAAAACTGATAAAAACTAAGGTGAAAAACTGAGAAAAACAAATGAGAAAAACTGAGAAAAACAACGAAAAACTGAGAAAAACAACGAAAAAATCTATGAAAAACTGAAAAACAAAAAAACAAGAAAAAATGAGGTAAAAATGAGAAAAACAGAAAAACTGAGAAAAAAATAGAATAAACGAGAAAATTGAGAAAAACTGAGAAAAGCTGAGAAAAAATGAGAAAAAATGAGGAAAATAAATAAAAACTGAGAAAAAAATCAGAAAAACTTTGCAAAGAACTGAGAAGAAAAATAGAGAAAAAAACTGAAAAAAAACTGAGAAAAACTGAGAAGAAAATCTGAGAAAAACTGAGCAGAAAAACTGAGAAGAAAAACTGAGAAAAAGACTGTGAAAAAAAACTGAGAAAAACAACTGAGAAAATGTGAGAAAACACTGAGAAAATCTGAGAACAACTGAGAAAAAAATAGAATAAACGAGAAAATTGAGAAAAACTGAAAAAAGCTGAGAAAAAGTTAGGAAAATGAGAAAAAATGAAAAAAACTGAGAATAACTGAGAAAAAATGAGAAAAAATGAGGAAAATAAATAAAAACTGAGAAAAAAATCAGAAAAACTTTGCAAAGAACTGAGAAGAAAAATAGAGAAAAAAACTGAAAAAAAACTGAGAAAAACTGAGAAGAAAATCTGAGAAAAACTGAGCAGAAAAACTGAGAAGAAAAACTGAGAAAAAGACTGTGAAAAAAAACTGAGAAAAACAACTGAGAAAATGTGAGAAAACACTGAGAAAATCTGAGAACAACTTAGAAAAACTGAGAAGAAAACTGAGAAGAAAAACTGAGAAGAAATACAGAAAAAATGAGAAAAACTGAAAAACAAACGTGAAAAACTGAGCAAAACAAATGAGCAAAACTGAGAAATACAAATGAGACAAACTGAGAAAAACAAATGAGCAAAACTGAGAAATACAAATGAGAAAAACTGAGAAAAACAACGAAAAAATCGATGAAAAACTGAAAAACAAAAAAAAAACAAGAAAAAATGAGGTAAAAATGAGAAAAACAGAAAAACTGAGAAAAAAATAGAATAAACGAGAAAATTGAGAAAAACTGAGAAAAGCTGAGAAAAAATGAGAAAAACTGAGGAAAATAAATAAAAACTGTGAAAAAAACTGAGAAGAAAAACTGAGAAAAAAGCTGGAAAAAAACTGAGAACAACTTAGAAAAACTGAGAAGGAAAACTGAGAAGAAAAACTGAGAAGAAAAGCAGAAAAAAAACTGAGAAAAACTGAGAAAAACAAATGTGAAAGACTGAGAAAAACAAATGAGCAAAACTGAGAATTTCAAATGAGAAAAACTGAGAAAAACAACGAAAATCTGAGAAAAACAACGAGAAAATGTATGAAAAACTGAAAAACCAAAAAAGAACTGAGAAAAAATGAGAAAATATGAGAAATACTGGAAAGAAAGCGAAAAATTGAGGTAAAAATGAGAAAAACAGAAAAACTGAGAAAAAAATAGAATAAACGAGAAAATTGAGAAAAACTGAAAAAAGCTGAGAAAAAGTTAGGAAAATGAGAAAAAATGAAAAAAACTGAGAATAACTGAGAAAAAATGAGAAAAAATGAGGAAAATAAATAAAAACTGAGAAAAAAATCAGAAAAACTTTGCAAAGAACTGAGAAGAAAAATAGAGAAAAAAACTGAAAAAAAACTGAGAAAAACTGAGAAGAAAATCTGAGAAGAAAAAATGAGAAGAACAACAGAAAAATGAGAAAAACTGAGAAAAACAAAGTTGAAAAACTGAGCAACACAAATGAGCAAAACTGAGAAATACAAATGAGACAAACTGAGAAAAATAAATGAGCAAAACTGAGAAATACAAATGAGAAAAACTGAGAAAAACAACGAAAAACTGAGAAAAACAACGAAAAAATCTATGAAAAACTGAAAAACAAAAAAAACAAGAAAAAATGAGGTAAAAATGAGAAAAACAGAAAAACTGAGAAAAAAATAGAATAAACGAGAAAATTGAGAAAAACTGAGAAAAGCTGAGAAAAAATGAGAAAAACTGAGGAAAATAATTAAAAACTGAGAAAAAAACTCAGAAAAACTGTGAAAAAAACTGAGAAGAAAAACTGAGAAAAAAGCTGCAAAAAAACTGAGAAGAACTTAGAAAAACTGAGAAGGATAACTGAGAAGACAAACAGAGAAGAAAAGCAGAAAAAAACTGAGAAAAACTGAGAAAAACAAATGTGAAAAACTGAGAAAAACAAATGAGAAAAACTGAGAAAAACAAATGAGCAAAACTGAGAAATACAAATGAGAAAAACTGAGAAAAACAAATGAGCAAAACTCAGAAATATAAATGAGAAAAACTGAGAAAAACAAGGAAAAAAACTATGAAACACTGATAAACAAAAAAACCGAGAAAAAATGAGAAAATATGAGAAATACTGTGAAAAAATGAGAAAAAATGAGGTAAAAATGAGAAAAACAGAAAACTGAGAAAAAGGTAGAATAAACGACAAAATTGAGAAAAACTGAGAAAAGCTGAGAAAAAGTTAGGAAAATGAGAAAAAATGAGAAAAACTGAGAATAACTGAGAAAAAATGAGAAAAACTGAGGAAAATAAATAAAAACTGAGAAAAACAAAAGAGCAAAACTGAGAAATACAAATGAGAAAAACTGAGAAAAACAAATGAGCAAAACTGAGAAATACAAATGAGAAAAACTGAGAAAAACAAATGAGCAAAACTGAGAAATACAAATGAGAAAAACTGAGAAAAACAAATGAGCAAAACTCAGAATTACAAAGGAGAAAAACAACGAAAAAATCTATGAAAAACTAAAAAACAAAAAAAACAAGAAAATATGAGGTAAAAATGAGAAAAACAGAAAAACTGAGAAAAAAATAGAATAAACGAGAAAATTGAGAAAAACTGAGAAAAGCTGAGAAAAAAATAAAAAATGAGAAAAAATGAGAAATACAAATGAGAAAAAATGAGAAAAACAACGAAAACAACTATGGGATTCTGAAAGACAAAAAAACGGAGAAAAAATGAGAAAATATGAGAAATATCGAGAAAAAATGAGAAAAAATGATGTAAAAATGAGAAAAACAGAAAAACTGAGAAAAAAATAGAATAAATGAGAAAATTGAGAAAAAGTGAGAAACGCTGAGAAAAAATTAGAAAAATGAGAAAAAAATGAGAAAAACTGAGAATAACTGAGAAAAATGAGAAAAATGAGGCAAATAAATAAAAACTGAGAAAAAAATCAGAAAAACTTTGCAAAAGACTGAGAAGAAAAATTGAGAAAAAAACTGGAAAAAAACTGAGAAAAACTGAGAAGAAAATCTGAGAAAAACTGAGCAGAAAAACTGAGAAGAAAAACTGAGAAAAACAACTGAGAAAGAAAACTGAGAAAAACAACTGAGAAAATGTGAGAAAGAAACTGAGAAAAACTGAGAACAACTTAGAAAAACTGAGAAGGAAAACTGAGAAGAAAAACTGAGAAGAAAAACAGAAAAAAATGAGAAAAACTGATAAAAACTAAGGTGAAAAACTGAGAAAAACAAATGAGAAAAACTGAGAAAAACAACGAAAAACTGAGAAAAACAACGAAAAAATCTATGAAAAACTGAAAAACAAAAAAACAAGAAAAAATGAGGTAAAAATGAGAAAAACAGAAAAACTGAGAAAAAAATAGAATAAACGAGAAAATTGAGAAAAACTGAGAAAAGCTGAGAAAAAATGAGAAAAAATGAGGAAAATAAATAAAAACTGAGAAAAAAATCAGAAAAACTTTGCAAAGAACTGAGAAGAAAAATAGAGAAAAAAACTGAAAAAAAACTGAGAAAAACTGAGAAGAAAATCTGAGAAAAACTGAGCAGAAAAACTGAGAAGAAAAACTGAGAAAAAGACTGTGAAAAAAAACTGAGAAAAACAACTGAGAAAATGTGAGAAAACACTGAGAAAATCTGAGAACAACTTAGAAAAACTGAGAAGAAAACTGAGAAGAAAAACTGAGAAGAAATACAGAAAAAATGAGAAAAACTGAAAAACAAACGTGAAAAACTGAGCAAAACAAATGAGCAAAACTGAGAAATACAAATGAGACAAACTGAGAAAAACAAATGAGCAAAACTGAGAAATACAAATGAGAAAAACTGAGAAAAACAACGAAAAAATCTATGAAAAACTGAAAAACAAAAAAAAAACAAGAAAAAATGAGGTAAAAATGAGAAAAACAGAAAAACTGAGAAAAAAATAGAATAAACGAGAAAATTGAGAAAAACTGAGAAAAGCTGAGAAAAAATGAGAAAAACTGAGGAAAATAAATAAAAACTGATAAAAAATCTCAGAAAAACTGTGAAAAAAACTGAGAAGAATAACTGATAAAAAAGCTGGAAAAAAACTGAGAACAACTTAGAAAAACTGAGAAGGAAAACTGAGAAGAAAAACTGAGAAGAAAAGCAGAAAAAAAACTGAGAAAAACTGAGAAAAACAAATGTGAAAGACTGAGAAAAACAAATGAGCAAAACTGAGAATTTCAAATGAGAAAAACTGAGAAAAACAACGAAAATCTGAGAAAAACAACGAGAAAATGTATGAAAAACTGAAAAACCAAAAAAGAACTGAGAAAAAATGAGAAAATATGAGAAATACTGGAAAGAAATGCGAAAAATTGAGGTAAAAATGAGAAAAACAGAAAAACTGAGAAAAAAATAGAATAAACGAGAAAATTGAGAAAAACTGAAAAAAGCTGAGAAAAAGTTAGGAAAATGAGAAAAAATGAAAAAAACTGAGAATAACTGAGAAAAAATGAGAAAAAATGAGGAAAATAAATAAAAACTGAGAAAAAAATCAGAAAAACTTTGCAAAGAACTGAGAAGAAAAATAGAGAAAAAAACTGAAAAAAAACTGAGAAAAACTGAGAAGAAAATCTGAGAAGAAAAAATGAGAAGAACAACAGAAAAATGAGAAAAACTGAGAAAAACAAAGTTGAAAAACTGAGCAACACAAATGAGCAAAACTGAGAAATACAAATGAGACAAACTGAGAAAAATAAATGAGCAAAACTGAGAAATACAAATGAGAAAAACTGAGAAAAACAACGAAAAACTGAGAAAAACAACGAAAAAATCTATGAAAAACTGAAAAACAAAAAAAACAAGAAAAAATGAGGTAAAAATGAGAAAAACAGAAAAACTGAGAAAAAAATAGAATAAACGAGAAAATTGAGAAAAACTGAGAAAAGCTGAGAAAAAATGAGAAAAACTGAGGAAAATAATTAAAAACTGAGAAAAAAACTCAGAAAAACTGTGAAAAAAACTGAGAAGAAAAACTGAGAAAAAAGCTGCAAAAAAACTGAGAACAACTTAGAAAAACTGAGAAGGATAACTGAGAAGAAAAACAGAGAAGAAAAGCAGAAAAAAACTGAGAAAAACTGAGAAAAACAAAGTGAAAAACTGAGAAAAACAAATGAGAAAAACTGAGAAAAACAAATGAGCAAAACTGAGAAATACAAATGAGAAAAACTGAGAAAAACAAATGAGCAAAACTCAGAAATATAAATGAGAAAAACTGAGAAAAACAAGAAAAAAAACTATGAAAAACTGATAAACAAAAAAACCGAGAAAAAATGAGAAAATATGAGAAATACTGAGAAAAAATGAGAAAAAATGAGGTAAAAATGAGAAAAACAGAAAACTGAGAAAAAGGTAGAATAAACGACAAAATTGAGAAAAACTGAGAAAAGCTGAGAAAAAGTTAGGAAAATGAGAAAAAATGAGAAAAACTGAGAATAACTGAGAAAAAATGAGAAAAACTGAGGAAAATAAATAAAAACTGAGAAAAACAAAAGAGCAAAACTGAGAAATACAAATGAGAAAAACTGAGAAAAACAAATGAGCAAAACTGAGAAATACAAATGAGAAAAACTGAGAAAAACAAATGAGCAAAACTCAGAATTACAAATGAGAAAAACAACGAAAAAATCTATGAAAAACTGAAAAACAAAAAAAACAAGAAAATATGAGGTAAAAATGAGAAAAACAGAAAAACTGAGAAAAAAATAGAATAAACGAGAAAATTGAGAAAAACTGAGAAAAGCTGAGAAAAAATTAAAAAATGAGAAAAAATGAGAAATACAAATGAGAAAAAATGAGAAAAACAACGAAAACAACTATGGGATTCTGAAAGACAAAAAAAACGGAGAAAAAATGAGAAAATATGAGAAATATCGAGAAAAAATGAGGTAAAAATGAGAAAAACAGAAAAACTGAGAAAAAAATAGAATAAATGAGAAAATTGAGAAAAAGTGAGAAACGCTGAGAAAAAATTAGAAAAGTGAGAAAAAATGAGAAAAACTGAGAATAACTGAGAAAAATGAGAAAAATGAGGCAAATAAATAAAAACTGAGAAAAATATCAGAAAAACTTTGCAAAAGACTGAGAAGAAAAATTGAGAAAAAAACTGGAAAAAAACTGAGAAAAACTGAGAAGAAAATCTGAGAAAAACTGAGCAGAAAAACTGAGAAGAAAAACTGAGAAAAACAACTGAGAAAGAAAACTGAGAAAAACAACTGAGAAAATGTGAGAAAGTAACTGAGAAAAACTGAGAACAACTTAGAAAAACTGAGAAGGAAAACTGAGAAGAAAAACTGAGAATAAAAACAGAAAAAAATGAGAAAAACTGAGAAAAACTAAGGTGAAAAACTGAGAAAAACAAATGAGCAAAACTGAGAAATACTAATGAGAAAAACGGAGAAAAACAAATGAGCAAAACTGAGAAATACAAATGAGAAAAACTGAGAAAAACAAATGAGCAAAACTCAGAATTACAAATGAGAAAAACAACGAAAAAATCTATGAAAAACTGAAAAACAAAAAAAAGAAAAAATGAGGTAAAAATGAGAAAAACAGAAAAACTGAGAAAAAAATAGAATAAACGAGAAAATTGAGAAAAACTGAGAAAAGCTGAGAAAAATTAGAAAAGTGAGAAAAAATTAGAAAAACTGAGAATAACTGAGAAAAATGAGAAAAATGAGGCAAATAAATAAAAACTGAGAAAAAAATCAGAAAAACTTTGCAAAAGACTGAGAAGAAAAACTGAGAAAAAAACTCAGAAAAACTGTGAAAAAAACTGAGAAGAAAAACTGAGAAAAAAGCTGCAAAAAAACTGAGAACAACTTAGAAAAACTGAGAAGGATAACTGAGAAGAAAAACAGAGAAGAAAAGCAGAAAAAAACTGAGAAAAACTGAGAAAAACAAATGTGAAAAACTGAGAAAAACAAATGAGAAAAACTGAGAAAAACAAATGAGCAAAACTGAGAAATACAAATGAGAAAAACTGAGAAAAACAAATGAGCAAAACTCAGAAATATAAATGAGAAAAACTGAGAAAAACAAGGAAAAAAACTATGAAAAACTGATAAACAAAAAAACCGAGAAAAAATGAGAAAATATGAGAAATACTGAGAAAAAATGAGAAAAAATGAGGTAAAAATGAGAAAAACAGAAAAACTGAGAAAAAGGTAGAATAAACGACAAAATTGAGAAAAACTGAGAAAAGCTGAGAAAAAGTTAGGAAAATGAGAAAAAATGAGCATAACTGAGAAAAAATGAGAAAAACTGAGAAAAACTGAGGAAAATAAATAAAAACTGAGAGAAACAAATGAGCAAAACTGAGAAATACAAACGAGAAAAACTGAGAACAACAACGAAAAACTGAGAAAAACAACTAAAAAATCTTTGAAAAACTGAAAAACAAAAAAAAACGGGAAAAAATGAGAAAAAATGAGGTAAAAATGAGAAAAACAGAAAAACTGAGAAAAAATAGAATAAACGAGAAAATTGAGAAAAACTGAGAAAAACTGAGAAAAAGTAGAAAAATGAGAAAAAATGAGAAAAACCGAGGAAAATAAATAAAAACTGAGAAGGAAAACTGAGAAGAAAAACTGAGTAGAAAAGCAGAAAAAAACTGAGAAAAACTGAGAAAAACAAATGTGAAAGACTGAGAAAAACAAATGAGCAAAACTGAGAAATACAAATGAGAAAAACTGAGAAAAACAAATGAGCAAAACTGAGAAATACAAATGAGAAAAACTGAGAACAACAACGAAAAACTGAGAAAAACAACTAAAAAATCTTTGAAAAACTGAAAAACAAAAAAAAACGAGAAAAAATGAGAAAATATGAGAAATACTGGAAAGAAATGCGAAAAATTGAGGTAAAAATGAGAAAAACAGAAAAACTGAGAAAAAAAAATAAACAGAAAATTGAGAAAAACTGACAAAAGCTGAGAAAAAGTTAGGAAAATGAGAAAAAATGAAAAAAACGGAGAATAACTGAGAAAAAATTAGAAAAACTGAGGAAAATAAATAAAAACTGAGAAAAAAATCAGAAAAACTTTGCAAAAAACTGAGAAGAAAAATTGAGAAAAAATCAGAAAAAAACTGAGAAAAACTGAGAAAAACAAATGTGAAAGACTGAGAAAAACAAATTAGCAAAACTGAGAATTTCAAATGAGAAAAACAACGAAAATCTGAGAAAAACAAATGAGCAAAACTGAGAAATACAAATGAGAAAAACTGAGAAAAACAAATGAGCAAAACTGAGAAATACAAATGAGAAAAACTGAGAAAAACAAATGAGCAAAACTCAGAATTACAAATGAGAAAAACAACGAAAAATCTATGAAAAACTGAAAAACAAAAAAAAACAAGAAAAAATGAGGTAAAAATGAGAAAAACAGAAAAACTGAGAAAAAATAGAATAAACGAGAAAATTGAGAAAAAATGAGAAAAGCTGAGAAAAAATAAAAAAATTAGAAAAAATGAGAAAAAATGAGAAATACAAATGAGAAAAAATGAGAAAAACAACGAAAACAACTATGGGATTCTGAAAGACAAAAAAACGGAGAGAAAATGAGAAAATATGAGAAATATCGAGAAAAAATTAGAAAAAATGAGGTAAAAATGAGAAAAACAGAAAAACTGAGAAAAAAATAGAATAAATGAGAAAATTGAGAAAAAGTGAGAAACGCTGAGAAAAAATTAGAAAAATGAGAAAAAATGAGAAAAAATGAGAAAAATGAGGCAAATAAATAAAAACTGAGAAAAAAATCAGAAAAACTTTGCAAAAGACTGAGAAGAAAAATTGAGAAAAACTGAGAACAACTTAGAAAAAGTGAGAAGGAAAACTGAGAAGAAAAACAGAAAAAAATGAGAAAAACTGAGAAAAACTAAGGTGAAAAACTGAGAAAAACAAATGAGCAAAACTGAGAAATACAAATGAGAAAAACTGAGAAAAACAAATGAGCTAAACTGAGAAATACAAATGAGAAAAACTGAGAAAAACAAATGAGCAAAACTGAGAAATACGAATGAGAAAAACTGAGAACAAAAACGATAAACTGAGAAAAACAACGAAAAAATCTTTGAAAAACAGAAAAACAAAAAAAAACGAGAAAAAATGAGGTAAAAATGAGAAAAACAGAAAAACTGAGAAAAAATAGAATAAACGAGAAAATTGAGAAAAACTGAGAAAAACTGAGGAAAATAAATAAAAACTGAGAAAAAACTGAGAAGAAAAACTGAGAAAAAAGCTGTAAAAAAACTGAGAACAACTTAGAAAAACTGAGAAGGAAAACTGAGAAGAAAAACTGAGTAGAAAAGCAGAAAAAAACTGAGAAAAACTGAGAAAAACAAATGTGAAAGACTGAGAAAAACAAATGAGCAAAACTGAGAATTTCAAATGAGAAAAACTGAGAAAAACAACGAAAATCTGAGAAAAATAACGAGAAAATGTATGAAAAACTGAAAAACCAAAAAAAACTGAGAAAAAATGAGAAAATATGAGAAATACTGGAAAGAAATGCGAAAAATTGAGGTAAAAATGAGAAAAACAGAAAAACTGAGAAAAAAATAGAATAAACGAGAAAATTGAGAAAAACTGAAAAAAGCTGATAAAAAGTTAGGAAAATGAGAAGAAATGAAAAAAACTGAGAATAACTGAGAAAAAATGAGAAAAAATGAGGAAAATAAATAAAAACTGAGAAAAAAATCAGAAAAACTTTGCAAAGAACTGAGAAGAAAAATAGAGAAAAAAACTGAAAAAAAACTGAGAAAAACTGAGAAGAAAATCTGAGGAAAACTGAGCAGAAAAACTGAGAAGAAAAACTGAGAAAAACAACTGAGAAAATGTGAGAAAACACTGAGAAAATCTGAGAACAACTTAGAAAAACTGAGAAGAAAACTGAGAAGAAAAAATGAGAAGAAAATCAGAAAAATGAGAAAAACTGAGAAAAACAAACGTGAAAAACTGAGCAAAACAAATGAGCAAAACTGAGAAATACAAATGAGACAAACTGAGAAAAATAAATGAGCAAAACTGAGAAATACAAATGAGAAAAACTGAGAAAAACAACGAAAAACTGAGAAAAACAACGAAAAAATCTATGAAAAACTGAAAAACAAAAAAAACAAGAAAAAATGAGGTAAAAAAGAGAAAAACAGAAAAACTGAGAAAAAAATAGAATAAACGAGAAAATTGAGAAAAACTGAGAAAAACTGAGGAAAATAAATAAAAACTGAGAAAAAACTGAGAAGAAAAACTGAGAAAAAAGCTGTAAAAAAACTGAGAACAACTTAGAAAAACTGAGAAGGAAAACTGAGAAGAAAAACTGAGTAGAAAAGCAGAAAAAAACTGAGAAAAACTGAGAAAAACAAATGTGAAAGACTGAGAAAAACAAATGAGCAAAACTGAGAATTTCAAATGAGAAAAACTGAGAAAAACAACGAAAATCTGAGAAAAACAACGAGAAAATGTATGAAAAACTGAAAAACCAAAAAAAACTGAGAAAAAATGAGAAAATATGAGAAATACTGGAAAGAAATGCGAAAAATTGAGGTAAAAGTGAGAAAAACAGAAAAACTGAGAAAAAAAATAGAATAAACGAGAAAATTGAGAAAAACTGAAAAAAGCTGAGAAAAAGTTAGGACATTGAGAAAAAATGAAAAAAACTGAGAATAACTGAGAAAAAATGAGAAAAAGTGAGGAAAATAAATAAAAACTGAGAAAAAAATCTGAAAAACTTTGCAAAGAACTGAGAAGAAAAATAGAGAAAAAAACTGAAAAAAACTGAGAAAAACTGAGAAGAAAATCTGAGAAAAACTGAGCAGAAAAACTGAGAAGAAAAACTGAGAAAAACAACTGAGAAAATGTGAGAAAACACTGAGAAAATCTGAGAACAACTTAGAAAAACTGAGAAGAAAACTGAGAAGAAAAAATGAGAAGAAAAACAGAAAAATGAGAAAAACTGAGAAAAACAAATGTGAAAGACTGAGAAAAACAAATTAGCAAAACTGAGAATTTCAAATGAGAAAAACAACGAAAATCTGAGAAAAACAACGAGAAAATGTATGAAAAACTGAAAAACCAAAAAAAAACTGAGAAAAAATGAGAAAATATGAGAAATACTGGAAAGAAATGCGAAAAATTGAGGTAAAAATGAGAAAAACAGAAAAACTGAGAAAAAAAATAGAATAAACGAGAAAATTGAGAAAAACTGAAAAAAGCTGAGAAAAAGCTAGCAAAATGAGAAAAAATGAAAAAAACTGAGAATAACTGAGAAAAAATGAGAAAAAATGAGGAAAATAAATAAAAACTGAGAAAAAAATCAGAAAAACTTTGCAAAGAACTGAGAAGAAAAATAGAGAAAAAAACTGAAAAAAAACTGAGAAAAACTGAGAAGAAAATCTGAGAAAAACTGAGCAGAAAAACTGAGAAGAAAAACTGAGAAAAACAACTGAGAAAATGTGAGAAAACACTGAGAAAATCTGAGAACAACTTAGAAAAACTGAGAAGAAAACTGAGAAGAAAAAATGAGAAGAAAAACAGAAAAATGAGAAAAACTGAGAAAAACAAAGGTGAAAAACTGAGCAAAACAAATGAGCAAAACTGAGAAAAACAAATGAGCAAAACTCAGAAATACAAATGAGAAAAACTGAGAAAAACAAGGAAAAAAACTATGAAAAACTGATAAACAAAAAAACCGAGAAAAAATTAGAAAATATGAGAAATACTGAGAAAAAATGAGGTAAAAATGAGAAAAACAGAAAAACTGAGAAAAAGGTAGAATAAACGACAAAATTGAGAAAAACTGAGAAAATCTGAGAAAAAGTTAGGAAAATGAGAAAAAATGAGAAAAACTGAGAATAACTGAGAAAAAATGAGAAAAACTGAGGAAAATAAATAAAAACTGAGAAAAATAAAAGAGCAAAACTGAGAAATACAAATGAGAAAAACTGAGAAAAACAAATGAGCAAAACTGAGAAATACAAATGAGAAAAACTGAGAAAAACAAATGAGCAAAACTCAGAATTACAAAGGAGAAAAACAACGAAAAAATCTATGAAAAACTAAAAAACAAAAAAAACAAGAAAATATGAGGTAAAAATGAGAAAAACAGAAAAACTGAGAAAAAAATAGAATAAACGAGAAAATTGAGAAAAACTGAGAAAAGCTGAGAAAAAAATAAAAAATGAGAAAAAATGAGAAATACAAATGAGAAAAAATGAGAAAAACAACGAAAACAACTATGGGATTCTGAAAGACAAAAAAACGGAGAAAAAATGAGAAAATATGAGAAATATCGAGAAAAAATGAGAAAAAATGATGTAAAAATGAGAAAAACAGAAAAACTGAGAAAAAAATAGAATAAATGAGAAAATTGAGAAAAAGTGAGAAACGCTGAGAAAAAATTAGAAAAATGAGAAAAAAATGAGAAAAACTGAGAATAACTGAGAAAAATGAGAAAAATGAGGCAAATAAATAAAAACTGAGAAAAACTGAGAAAAACAAATGTGAAAGACTGAGAAAAACAAATTAGCAAAACTGAGAATTTCAAATGAGAAAAACAACGAAAATCTGAGAAAAACAAATGAGCAAAACTGAGAAATACAAATGAGAAAAACTGAGAAAAACAAATGAGCAAAACTGAGAAATACAAATGAGAAAAACTGAGAAAAACAAATGAGCAAAACTCAGAATTACAAATGAGAAAAACAACGAAAAATCTATGAAAAACTGAAAAACAAAAAAAAACAAGAAAAAATGAGGTAAAAATGAGAAAAACAGAAAAACTGAGAAAAAATAGAATAAACGAGAAAATTGAGAAAAAATGAGAAAAGCTGAGAAAAAATAAAAAAATTAGAAAAAATGAGAAAAAATGAGAAATACAAATGAGAAAAAATGAGAAAAACAACGAAAACAACTATGGGATTCTGAAAGACAAAAAAACGGAGAGAAAATGAGAAAATATGAGAAATATCGAGAAAAAATTAGAAAAAATGAGGTAAAAATGAGAAAAACAGAAAAACTGAGAAAAAAATAGAATAAATGAGAAAATTGAGAAAAAGTGAGAAACGCTGAGAAAAAATTAGAAAAATGAGAAAAAATGAGAAAAAATGAGAAAAATGAGGCAAATAAATAAAAACTGAGAAAAAAATCAGAAAAACTTTGCAAAAGACTGAGAAGAAAAATTGAGAAAAACTGAGAACAACTTAGAAAAAGTGAGAAGGAAAACTGAGAAGAAAAACAGAAAAAAATGAGAAAAACTGAGAAAAACTAAGGTGAAAAACTGAGAAAAACAAATGAGCAAAACTGAGAAATACAAATGAGAAAAACTGAGAAAAACAAATGAGCTAAACTGAGAAATACAAATGAGAAAAACTGAGAAAAACAAATGAGCAAAACTGAGAAATACGAATGAGAAAAACTGAGAACAAAAACGATAAACTGAGAAAAACAACGAAAAAATCTTTGAAAAACAGAAAAACAAAAAAAAACGAGAAAAAATGAGGTAAAAATGAGAAAAACAGAAAAACTGAGAAAAAATAGAATAAACGAGAAAATTGAGAAAAACTGAGAAAAACTGAGGAAAATAAATAAAAACTGAGAAAAAACTGAGAAGAAAAACTGAGAAAAAAGCTGTAAAAAAACTGAGAACAACTTAGAAAAACTGAGAAGGAAAACTGAGAAGAAAAACTGAGTAGAAAAGCAGAAAAAAACTGAGAAAAACTGAGAAAAACAAATGTGAAAGACTGAGAAAAACAAATGAGCAAAACTGAGAATTTCAAATGAGAAAAACTGAGAAAAACAACGAAAATCTGAGAAAAATAACGAGAAAATGTATGAAAAACTGAAAAACCAAAAAAAACTGAGAAAAAATGAGAAAATATGAGAAATACTGGAAAGAAATGCGAAAAATTGAGGTAAAAATGAGAAAAACAGAAAAACTGAGAAAAAAATAGAATAAACGAGAAAATTGAGAAAAACTGAAAAAAGCTGATAAAAAGTTAGGAAAATGAGAAGAAATGAAAAAAACTGAGAATAACTGAGAAAAAATGAGAAAAAATGAGGAAAATAAATAAAAACTGAGAAAAAAATCAGAAAAACTTTGCAAAGAACTGAGAAGAAAAATAGAGAAAAAAACTGAAAAAAAACTGAGAAAAACTGAGAAGAAAATCTGAGGAAAACTGAGCAGAAAAACTGAGAAGAAAAACTGAGAAAAACAACTGAGAAAATGTGAGAAAACACTGAGAAAATCTGAGAACAACTTAGAAAAACTGAGAAGAAAACTGAGAAGAAAAAATGAGAAGAAAATCAGAAAAATGAGAAAAACTGAGAAAAACAAACGTGAAAAACTGAGCAAAACAAATGAGCAAAACTGAGAAATACAAATGAGACAAACTGAGAAAAATAAATGAGCAAAACTGAGAAATACAAATGAGAAAAACTGAGAAAAACAACGAAAAACTGAGAAAAACAACGAAAAAATCTATGAAAAACTGAAAAACAAAAAAAACAAGAAAAAATGAGGTAAAAAAGAGAAAAACAGAAAAACTGAGAAAAAAATAGAATAAACGAGAAAATTGAGAAAAACTGAGAAAAACTGAGGAAAATAAATAAAAACTGAGAAAAAACTGAGAAGAAAAACTGAGAAAAAAGCTGTAAAAAAACTGAGAACAACTTAGAAAAACTGAGAAGGAAAACTGAGAAGAAAAACTGAGTAGAAAAGCAGAAAAAAACTGAGAAAAACTGAGAAAAACAAATGTGAAAGACTGAGAAAAACAAATGAGCAAAACTGAGAATTTCAAATGAGAAAAACTGAGAAAAACAACGAAAATCTGAGAAAAACAACGAGAAAATGTATGAAAAACTGAAAAACCAAAAAAAACTGAGAAAAAATGAGAAAATATGAGAAATACTGGAAAGAAATGCGAAAAATTGAGGTAAAAGTGAGAAAAACAGAAAAACTGAGAAAAAAAATAGAATAAACGAGAAAATTGAGAAAAACTGAAAAAAGCTGAGAAAAATTTAGGACATTGAGAAAAAATGAAAAAAACTGAGAATAACTGAGAAAAAATGAGAAAAAGTGAGGAAAATAAATAAAAACTGAGAAAAAAATCTGAAAAACTTTGCAAAGAACTGAGAAGAAAAATAGAGAAAAAAACTGAAAAAAACTGAGAAAAACTGAGAAGAAAATCTGAGAAAAACTGAGCAGAAAAACTGAGAAGAAAAACTGAGAAAAACAACTGAGAAAATGTGAGAAAACACTGAGAAAATCTGAGAACAACTTAGAAAAACTGAGAAGAAAACTGAGAAGAAAAAATGAGAAGAAAAACAGAAAAATGAGAAAAACTGAGAAAAACAAATGTGAAAGACTGAGAAAAACAAATTAGCAAAACTGAGAATTTCAAATGAGAAAAACAACGAAAATCTGAGAAAAACAACGAGAAAATGTATGAAAAACTGAAAAACCAAAAAAAAACTGAGAAAAAATGAGAAAATATGAGAAATACTGGAAAGAAATGCGAAAAATTGAGGTAAAAATGAGAAAAACAGAAAAACTGAGAAAAAAAATAGAATAAACGAGAAAATTGAGAAAAACTGAAAAAAGCTGAGAAAAAGCTAGCAAAATGAGAAAAAATGAAAAAAACTGAGAATAACTGAGAAAAAATGAGAAAAAATGAGGAAAATAAATAAAAACTGAGAAAAAAATCAGAAAAACTTTGCAAAGAACTGAGAAGAAAAATAGAGAAAAAAACTGAAAAAAAACTGAGAAAAACTGAGAAGAAAATCTGAGAAAAACTGAGCAGAAAAACTGAGAAGAAAAACTGAGAAAAACAACTGAGAAAATGTGAGAAAACACTGAGAAAATCTGAGAACAACTTAGAAAAACTGAGAAGAAAACTGAGAAGAAAAAATGAGAAGAAAAACAGAAAAATGAGAAAAACTGAGAAAAACAAAGGTGAAAAACTGAGCAAAACAAATGAGCAAAACTGAGAAAAACAAATGAGCAAAACTCAGAAATACAAATGAGAAAAACTGAGAAAAACAAGGAAAAAAACTATGAAAAACTGATAAACAAAAAAACCGAGAAAAAATTAGAAAATATGAGAAATACTGAGAAAAAATGAGGTAAAAATGAGAAAAACAGAAAAACTGAGAAAAAGGTAGAATAAACGACAAAATTGAGAAAAACTGAGAAAATCTGAGAAAAAGTTAGGAAAATGAGAAAAAATGAGAAAAACTGAGAATAACTGAGAAAAAATGAGAAAAACTGAGGAAAATAAATAAAAACTGAGAAAAATAAAAGAGCAAAACTGAGAAATACAAATGAGAAAAACTGAGAAAAACAAATGAGCAAAACTGAGAAATACAAATGAGAAAAACTGAGAAAAACAAATGAGCAAAACTCAGAATTACAAAGGAGAAAAACAACGAAAAAATCTATGAAAAACTAAAAAACAAAAAAAACAAGAAAATATGAGGTAAAAATGAGAAAAACAGAAAAACTGAGAAAAAAATAGAATAAACGAGAAAATTGAGAAAAACTGAGAAAAGCTGAGAAAAAAATAAAAAATGAGAAAAAATGAGAAATACAAATGAGAAAAAATGAGAAAAACAACGAAAACAACTATGGGATTCTGAAAGACAAAAAAACGGAGAAAAAATGAGAAAATATGAGAAATATCGAGAAAAAATGAGAAAAAATGATGTAAAAATGAGAAAAACAGAAAAACTGAGAAAAAAATAGAATAAATGAGAAAATTGAGAAAAAGTGAGAAACGCTGAGAAAAAATTAGAAAAATGAGAAAAAAATGAGAAAAACTGAGAATAACTGAGAAAAATGAGAAAAATGAGGCAAATAAATAAAAACTGAGAAAAACTGAGAAAAACAAATGTGAAAGACTGAGAAAAACAAATTAGCAAAACTGAGAATTTCAAATGAGAAAAACAACGAAAATCTGAGAAAAACAAATGAGCAAAACTGAGAAATACAAATGAGAAAAACTGAGAAAAACAAATGAGCAAAACTGAGAAATACAAATGAGAAAAACTGAGAAAAACAAATGAGCAAAACTCAGAATTACAAATGAGAAAAACAACGAAAAATCTATGAAAAACTGAAAAACAAAAAAAAACAAGAAAAAATGAGGTAAAAATGAGAAAAACAGAAAAACTGAGAAAAAATAGAATAAACGAGAAAATTGAGAAAAAATGAGAAAAGCTGAGAAAAAATAAAAAAATTAGAAAAAATGAGAAAAAATGAGAAATACAAATGAGAAAAAATGAGAAAAACAACGAAAACAACTATGGGATTCTGAAAGACAAAAAAACGGAGAGAAAATGAGAAAATATGAGAAATATCGAGAAAAAATTAGAAAAAATGAGGTAAAAATGAGAAAAACAGAAAAACTGAGAAAAAAATAGAATAAATGAGAAAATTGAGAAAAAGTGAGAAACGCTGAGAAAAAATTAGAAAAATGAGAAAAAATGAGAAAAAATGAGAAAAATGAGGCAAATAAATAAAAACTGAGAAAAAAATCAGAAAAACTTTGCAAAAGACTGAGAAGAAAAATTGAGAAAAACTGAGAACAACTTAGAAAAAGTGAGAAGGAAAACTGAGAAGAAAAACAGAAAAAAATGAGAAAAACTGAGAAAAACTAAGGTGAAAAACTGAGAAAAACAAATGAGCAAAACTGAGAAATACAAATGAGAAAAACTGAGAAAAACAAATGAGCTAAACTGAGAAATACAAATGAGAAAAACTGAGAAAAACAAATGAGCAAAACTGAGAAATACGAATGAGAAAAACTGAGAACAAAAACGAAAAACTGAGAAAAACAACGAAAAAATCTTTGAAAAACAGAAAAACAAAAAAAAACGAGAAAAAATGAGGTAAAAATGAGAAAAACAGAAAAACTGAGAAAAAATAGAATAAACGAGAAAATTGAGAAAAACTGAGAAAAACTGAGGAAAATAAATAAAAACTGAGAAAAAACTGAGAAGAAAAACTGAGAAAAAAGCTGTAAAAAAACTGAGAACAACTTAGAAAAACTGAGAAGGAAAACTGAGAAGAAAAACTGAGTAGAAAAGCAGAAAAAAACTGAGAAAAACTGAGAAAAACAAATGTGAAAGACTGAGAAAAACAAATGAGCAAAACTGAGAATTTCAAATGAGAAAAACTGAGAAAAACAACGAAAATCTGAGAAAAATAACGAGAAAATGTATGAAAAACTGAAAAACCAAAAAAAACTGAGAAAAAATGAGAAAATATGAGAAATACTGGAAAGAAATGCGAAAAATTGAGGTAAAAATGAGAAAAACAGAAAAACTGAGAAAAAAAATAGAATAAACGAGAAAATTGAGAAAAACTGAAAAAAGCTGATAAAAAGTTAGGAAAATGAGAAGAAATGAAAAAAACTGAGAATAACTGAGAAAAAATGAGAAAAAATGAGGAAAATAAATAAAAACTGAGAAAAAAATCAGAAAAACTTTGCAAAGAACTGAGAAGAAAAATAGAGAAAAAAACTGAAAAAAAACTGAGAAAAACTGAGAAGAAAATCTGAGGAAAACTGAGCAGAAAAACTGAGAAGAAAAACTGAGAAAAACAACTGAGAAAATGTGAGAAAACACTGAGAAAATCTGAGAACAACTTAGAAAAACTGAGAAGAAAACTGAGAAGAAAAAATGAGAAGAAAATCAGAAAAATGAGAAAAACTGAGAAAAACAAACGTGAAAAACTGAGCAAAACAAATGAGCAAAACTGAGAAATACAAATGAGACAAACTGAGAAAAATAAATGAGCAAAACTGAGAAATACAAATGAGAAAAACTGAGAAAAACAACGAAAAACTGAGAAAAACAACGAAAAAATCTATGAAAAACTGAAAAACAAAAAAAACAAGAAAAAATGAGGTAAAAAAGAGAAAAACAGAAAAACTGAGAAAAAAATGGAATAAACGAGAAAATTGAGAAAAACTGAGAAAAACTGAGGAAAATAAATAAAAACTGAGAAAAAACTGAGAAGAAAAACTGAGAAAAAAGCTGTAAAAAAACTGAGAACAACTTAGAAAAACTGAGAAGGAAAACTGAGAAGAAAAACTGAGTAGAAAAGCAGAAAAAAACTGAGAAAAACTGAGAAAAACAAATGTGAAAGACTGAGAAAAACAAATGAGCAAAACTGAGAATTTCAAATGAGAAAAACAACGAAAATCTGAGAAAAACAACGAGAAAATGTATGAAAAACTGAAAAACCAAAAAAAAACTGAGAAAAAATGAGAAAATATGAGAAATACTGGAAAGAAATGCGAAAAATTGAGGTAAAAATGAGAAAAACAGAAAAACTGAGAAAAAAAATAGAATAAACGAGAAAATTGAGAAAAACTGAAAAAAGCTGAGAAAAAGCTAGCAAAATGAGAAAAAATGAAAAAAACTGAGAATAACTGAGATAAAATGAGAAAAAATGAGGAAAATAAATAAAAACTGAGAAAAAAATCAGAAAAACTTTGCAAAGAACTGAGAAGAAAAATAGAGAAAAAAACTGAAAAAAAACTGAGAAAAACTGAGAAGAAAATCTGAGAAAAACTGAGCAGAAAAACTGAGAAGAAAAACTGAGAAAAACAACTGAGAAAATGTGAGAAAACACTGAGAAAATCTGAGAACAACTTAGAAAAACTGAGAAGAAAACTGAGAAGAAAAAATGAGAAGAAAAACAGAAAAATGAGAAAAACTGAGAAAAACAAAGGTGAAAAACTGAGCAAAACAAATGAGCAAAACTGAGAAATACAAATGAGACAAACTGAGAAAAATAAATGAGCAAAACTGAGAAATACAAATGAGAAAAACTGAGAAAAACAACGAAAAACTGAGAAAAACAACGAAAAAATCTATGAAAAACTGAAAAACAAAAAAAACAAGAAAAAATGAGGTAAAAATGAGAAAAACAGAAAAACTGAGAAAAAAATAGAATAAACGAGAAAATTGAGAAAAACTGAGAAAAGCTGAGAAAAAATGAGAAAAACTGAGGAAAATAATTAAAAACAGAAAAAAAACTCAGAAAAACTGTGAAAAAAACTGAGAAGACAAACTGAGAAAAAAGCTGCAAAAAAACTGAGAACAACTTAGAAAAACTGAGAAGGATAACTGAGAAGAAAAACTGAGAAGAAAAGCAGAAAAAAAACTGAGAAAAACTGAGAAAAACAAATGTGAAAAACTGAGAAAAACAAATGAGAAAAACTGAGAAAAACAAATGAGCAAAACTGAGAAATCAAATGAGAAAAACTGAGAAAAACAAATGAGCAAAACTCAAATACAAATGAGAAAAACTGAGAAAAACAAGGAAAAAAACTATGAAAAACTGATAAACAAAAAAACCGAGAAAAAATTAGAAAATATGAGAAATACTGAGAAAAAATGAGAAAAAATGAGGTAAAAATGAGAAAAACAGAAAAACTGAGAAAAAGGTAGAATAAACGACAAAATTGAGAAAAACTGAGAAAAGCTGAGAAAAAGTTAGGAAAATGAGAAAAAATGAGAAAAACTGAGAATAACTGAGAAAAAATGAGAAAAACTGAGGAAAATAAATAAAAACTGAGAAAAACAAAAGAGCAAAACTGAGAAATACAAATGAGAAAAACTGAGAAAAACAAATGAGCAAAACTGAGAAATACAAATGAGAAAAACTGAGAAAAACAAATGAGCAAAACTCAGAATTACAAAGGAGAAAAACAACGAAAAAATCTATGAAAAACTAAAAAACAAAAAAAACAAGAAAATATGAGGTAAAAATGAGAAAAACAGAAAAACTGAGAAAAAAATAGAATAAACGAGAAAATTGAGAAAAACTGAGAAAAGCTGAGAAAAAAATAAAAAATGAGAAAAAATGAGAAATACAAATGAGAAAAAATGAGAAAAACAACGAAAACAACTATGGGATTCTGAAAGACAAAAAAACGGAGAAAAAATGAGAAAATATGAGAAATATCGAGAAAAAATGAGAAAAAATGATGTAAAAATGAGAAAAACAGAAAAACTGAGAAAAAAATAGAATAAATGAGAAAATTGAGAAAAAGTGAGAAACGCTGAGAAAAAATTAGAAAAATGAGAAAAAAATGAGAAAAACTGAGAATAACTGAGAAAAATGAGAAAAATGAGGCAAATAAATAAAAACTGAGAAAAACTGAGAAAAACAAATGTGAAAGACTGAGAAAAACAAATTAGCAAAACTGAGAATTTCAAATGAGAAAAACAACGAAAATCTGAGAAAAACAAATGAGCAAAACTGAGAAATACAAATGAGAAAAACTGAGAAAAACAAATGAGCAAAACTGAGAAATACAAATGAGAAAAACTGAGAAAAACAAATGAGCAAAACTCAGAATTACAAATGAGAAAAACAACGAAAAATCTATGAAAAACTGAAAAACAAAAAAAAACAAGAAAAAATGAGGTAAAAATGAGAAAAACAGAAAAACTGAGAAAAAATAGAATAAACGAGAAAATTGAGAAAAAATGAGAAAAGCTGAGAAAAAATAAAAAAATTAGAAAAAATGAGAAAAAATGAGAAATACAAATGAGAAAAAATGAGAAAAACAACGAAAACAACTATGGGATTCTGAAAGACAAAAAAACGGAGAGAAAATGAGAAAATATGAGAAATATCGAGAAAAAATTAGAAAAAATGAGGTAAAAATGAGAAAAACAGAAAAACTGAGAAAAAAATAGAATAAATGAGAAAATTGAGAAAAAGTGAGAAACGCTGAGAAAAAATTAGAAAAATGAGAAAAAATGAGAAAAAATGAGAAAAATGAGGCAAATAAATAAAAACTGAGAAAAAAATCAGAAAAACTTTGCAAAAGACTGAGAAGAAAAATTGAGAAAAACTGAGAACAACTTAGAAAAAGTGAGAAGGAAAACTGAGAAGAAAAACAGAAAAAAATGAGAAAAACTGAGAAAAACTAAGGTGAAAAACTGAGAAAAACAAATGAGCAAAACTGAGAAATACAAATGAGAAAAACTGAGAAAAACAAATGAGCTAAACTGAGAAATACAAATGAGAAAAACTGAGAAAAACAAATGAGCAAAACTGAGAAATACGAATGAGAAAAACTGAGAACAAAAACGAAAAACTGAGAAAAACAACGAAAAAATCTTTGAAAAACAGAAAAACAAAAAAAAACGAGAAAAAATGAGGTAAAAATGAGAAAAACAGAAAAACTGAGAAAAAATAGAATAAACGAGAAAATTGAGAAAAACTGAGAAAAACTGAGGAAAATAAATAAAAACTGAGAAAAAACTGAGAAGAAAAACTGAGAAAAAAGCTGTAAAAAAACTGAGAACAACTTAGAAAAACTGAGAAGGAAAACTGAGAAGAAAAACTGAGTAGAAAAGCAGAAAAAAACTGAGAAAAACTGAGAAAAACAAATGTGAAAGACTGAGAAAAACAAATGAGCAAAACTGAGAATTTCAAATGAGAAAAACTGAGAAAAACAACGAAAATCTGAGAAAAATAACGAGAAAATGTATGAAAAACTGAAAAACCAAAAAAAACTGAGAAAAAATGAGAAAATATGAGAAATACTGGAAAGAAATGCGAAAAATTGAGGTAAAAATGAGAAAAACAGAAAAACTGAGAAAAAAAATAGAATAAACGAGAAAATTGAGAAAAACTGAGAAAAACTGAGGAAAATAAATAAAAACTGAGAAAAAACTGAGAAGAAAAACTGAGAAAAAAGCTGTAAAAAAACTGAGAACAACTTAGAAAAACTGAGAAGGAAAACTGAGAAAAAAGCTGTAAAAAAACTGAGAAAAACTGAGAAAAACAAATGTGAAAGACTGAGAAAAACAAATGAGCAAAACTGAGAATTTCAAATGAGAAAAACTGAGAAAAACAACGAAAATCTGAGAAAAATAACGAGAAAATGTATGAAAAACTGAAAAACCAAAAAAAAATGAGAAAAAATGAGAAAATATGAGAAATACTGGAAAGAAATGCGAAAAATTGAGGTAAAAATGAGAAAAACAGAAAAACTGAGAAAAAAAATAGAATAAACGAGAAAATTGAGAAAAACTGAAAAAAGCTGATAAAAAGTTAGGAAAATGAGAAGAAATGAAAAAAACTGAGAATAACTGAGAAAAAATGAGAAAAAATGAGGAAAATAAATAAAAACTGAGAAAAAAATCAGAAAAACTTTGCAAAGAACTGAGAAGAAAAATAGAGAAAAAAACTGAAAAAAAACTGAGAAAAACTGAGAAGAAAATCTGAGGAAAACTGAGCAGAAAAACTGAGAAGAAAAACTGAGAAAAACAACTGAGAAAATGTGAGAAAACACTGAGAAAATCTGAGAACAACTTAGAAAAACTGAGAAGAAAACTGAGAAGAAAAAATGAGAAGAAAATCAGAAAAATGAGAAAAACTGAGAAAAACAAACGTGAAAAACTGAGCAAAACAAATGAGCAAAACTGAGAAATACAAATGAGACAAACTGAGAAAAATAAATGAGCAAAACTGAGAAATACAAATGAGAAAAACTGAGAAAAACAACGAAAAACTGAGAAAAACAACGAAAAAATCTATGAAAAACTGAAAAACAAAAAAAACAAGAAAAAATGAGGTAAAAAAGAGAAAAACAGAAAAACTGAGAAAAAAATAGAATAAACGAGAAAATTGAGAAAAACTGAGAAAAACTGAGGAAAATAAATAAAAACTGAGAAAAAACTGAGAAGAAAAACTGAGAAAAAATCTGTAAAAAAACTGAGAACAACTTAGAAAAACTGAGAAGGAAAACTGAGAAGAAAAACTGAGTAGAAAAGCAGAAAAAAACTGAGAAAAACTGAGAAAAACAAATGTGAAAGACTGAGAAAAACAAATGAGCAAAACTGAGAATTTCAAATGAGAAAAACTGAGAAAAACAACGAAAATCTGAGAAAAACAACGAGAAAATGTATGAAAAACTGAAAAACCAAAAAAAACTGAGAAAAAATGAGAAAATATGAGAAATACTGGAAAGAAATGCGAAAAATTGAGGTAAAAGTGAGAAAAACAGAAAAACTGAGAAAAAAAATAGAATAAACGAGAAAATTGAGAAAAACTGAAAAAAGCTGAGAAAAAGTTAGGACATTGAGAAAAAATGAAAAAAACTGAGAATAACTGAGAAAAAATGAGAAAAAGTGAGGAAAATAAATAAAAACTGAGAAAAAAATCTGAAAAACTTTGCAAAGAACTGAGAAGAAAAATAGAGAAAAAAACTGAAAAAAAACTGAGAAAAACTGAGAAGAAAATCTGAGAAAAACTGAGCAGAAAAACTGAGAAGAAAAACTGAGAAAAACAACTGAGAAAATGTGAGAAAACACTGAGAAAATCTGAGAACAACTTAGAAAAACTGAGAAGAAAACTGAGAAGAAAAAATGAGAAGAAAAACAGAAAAATGAGAAAAACTGAGAAAAAAAAGAGTGAAAGACTGAGAAAAACAAATTAGCAAAACTGAGAATTTCAAATGAGAAAACAACGAAAATCTGAGAAAAACAACGAGAAAATGTATGAAAAACTGAAAAACCAAAAAAAAACTGAGAAAAAATGAGAAAATATGAGAAATACTGGAAAGAAATGCGAAAAATTGAGGTAAAAATGAGAAAAACAGAAAAACTGAGAAAAAAAATAGAATAAACGAGAAAATTGAGAAAAACTGAAAAAAGCTGAGAAAAAGCTAGCAAAATGAGAAAAAATGAAAAAAACTGAGAATAACTGAGAAAAAATGAGAAAAAATGAGGAAAATAAATAAAAACTGAGAAAAAAATCAGAAAAACTTTGCAAAGAACTGAGAAGAAAAATAGAGAAAAAAACTGAAAAAAAACTGAGAAAAACTGAGAAGAAAATCTGAGAAAAACTGAGCAGAAAAACTGAGAAGAAAAACTGAGAAAAACAACTGAGAAAATGTGAGAAAACACTGAGAAAATCTGAGAACAACTTAGAAAAACTGAGAAGAAAACTGAGAAGAAAATATGAGAAGAAAAACAGAAAAATGAGAAAAACTGAGAAAAACAAAGGTGAAAAACTGAGCAAAACAAATGAGCAAAACTGAGAAATACAAATGAGACAAACTGAGAAAAATAAATGAGCAAAACTGAGAAATACAAATGAGAAAAACTGAGAAAAACAACGAAAAACTGAGAAAAACAACGAAAAAATCTATGAAAAACTGAAAAACAAAAAAAACAAGAACAAATGAGGTAAAAATGAGAAAAACAGAAAAACTGAGAAAAAAATAGAATAAACGAGAAAATTGAGAAAAACTGAGAAAAGCTGAGAAAAAATGAGAAAAACTGAGGAAAATAATTAAAAACTGAGAAAAAAAACTCAGAAAAACTGTGAAAAAAACTGAGAAGAAAAACTGAGAAAAAAGCTGCAAAAAAACTGAGAACAACTTAGAAAAACTGAGAAGGATAACTGAGAAGAAAAACTGAGAAGAAAAGCAGAAAAAAACTGAGAAAAACTGAGAAAAACAAATGTGAAAAACTGAGAAAAACAAATGAGAAAAACAGAAAAACAAATGAGCAAAACTGAGAAATCAAATGAGAAAAACTGAGAAAAACAAATGAGCAAAACTCAGAAATACAAATGAGAAAAACTGAGAAAAACAAGGAAAAAAACTATGAAAAACTGATAAACAAAAAAACCGAGAAAAAATTAGAAAATATGAGAAATACTGAGAAAAAATGAGAAAAAATGAGGTAAAAATGAGAAAAACAGAAAAACTGAGAAAAAGGTAGAATAAACGACAAAATTGAGAAAAACTGAGAAAAGCTGAGAAAAAGTTAGGAAAATGAGAAAAAATGAGAAAAACTGAGAATAACTGAGAAAAAATGAGAAAAACTGAGGAAAATAAATAAAAACTGAGAAAAACAAAAGAGCAAAACTGAGAAATACAAATGAGAAAAACTGAGAAAAACAAATGAGCAAAACTGAGAAATACAAATGAGAAAAACTGAGAAAAACAAATGAGCAAAACTCAGAATTACAAAGGAGAAAAACAACGAAAAAATCTATGAAAAACTAAAAAACAAAAAAAACAAGAAAATATGAGGTAAAAATGAGAAAAACAGAAAAACTGAGAAAAAAATAGAATAAACGAGAAAATTGAGAAAAACTGAGAAAAGCTGAGAAAAAAATAAAAAATGAGAAAAAATGAGAAATACAAATGAGAAAAAATGAGAAAAACAACGAAAACAACTATGGGATTCTGAAAGACAAAAAAACGGAGAAAAAATGAGAAAATATGAGAAATATCGAGAAAAAATGAGAAAAAATGATGTAAAAATGAGAAAAACAGAAAAACTGAGAAAAAAATAGAATAAATGAGAAAATTGAGAAAAAGTGAGAAACGCTGAGAAAAAATTAGAAAAATGAGAAAAAAATGAGAAAAACTGAGAATAACTGAGAAAAATGAGAAAAATGAGGCAAATAAATAAAAACTGAGAAAAAAATCAGAAAAACTTTGCAAAAGACTGAGAAGAAAAATTGAGAAAAAAACTGGAAAAAAACTGAGAAAAACTGAGAAGAAAATCTGAGAAAAACTGAGCAGAAAAACTGAGAAGAAAAACTGAGAAAAACAACTGAGAAAGAAAACTGAGAAAAACAACTGAGAAAATGTGAGAAAGAAACTGAGAAAAACTGAGAACAACTTAGAAAAACTGAGAAGGAAAACTGAGAAGAAAAACTGAGAAGAAAAACAGAAAAAAATGAGAAAAACTGAGAAAAACTAAGGTGAAAAACTGAGAAAAACAAATGAGCAAAACTGAGAAATAAAATTAGAAAAACTGAGAAAAACAAATGAGCAAAACTGAGAAATACAAATGAGAAAAACTGAGAAAAACAAATGAGCAAAACTCAGAAATATAAATGAGATAAACTGAGAAAAACAAGGAAAAAAACTATGAAAAACTGATAAACAAAAAAACCGAGAAAAAATGAGAAAATATGAGAAATACTGAGAAAAAATGAGAAAAAATGAGGTAAAAATGAGAAAAACAGAAAAACTGAGAAAAAGGTAGAATAAACGACAAAATTGAGAAAAGCTGAGAAAAAGTTAGGAAAATGAGAAAAAATGAGAAAAACTGAGAATAACTGAGAAAAAATGAGAAAAACTGAGGAAAATAAATAAAAACTGAGAAAAACAAAAGAGCAAAACTGAGAAATACAAATGAGAAAAACTGAGAAAAACAAATGAGCAAAACTGAGAAATACAAATGAGAAAAACTGAGAAAAACAAATGAGCAAAACTCAGAATTACAAATGAGAAAAACAACGAAAAAATCTATGAAAAACTGAAAAACAAAAAAAACAAGAAAATATGAGGTAAAAATGAGAAAAACAGAAAAACTGAGAAAAAAATAGAATAAACGAGAAAATTGAGAAAAACTGAGAAAAGCTGAGAAAAAATTAAAAAATGAGAAAAAATGAGAAATACAAATGAGAAAAAATGAGAAAAACAACGAAAACAACTATGGGATTCTGAAAGACAAAAAAACGGAGAAAAAATGAGAAAATATGAGAAATATCGAGAAAAAATGAGGTAAAAATGAGAAAAACAGAAAAACTGAGAAAAAAATAGAATAAATGAGAAAATTGAGAAAAAGTGAGAAACGCTGAGAAAAAATTAGAAAAGTGAGAAAAAATGAGAAAAACTGAGAATAACTGAGAAAAATGAGAAAAATGAGGCAAATAAATAAAAACTGAGAAAAATATCAGAAAAACTTTGCAAAAGACTGAGAAGAAAAGTTGAGAAAAAAACTGGAAAAAAAACTGAGAAAAACTGAGAAGAAAATCTGAGAAAAACTGAGCAGAAAAACTGAGAAGAAAAACTGAGAAAAACAACTGAGAAAGAAAACTGAGAAAAACAACTGAGAAAATGTGAGAAAGTAACTGAGAAAAACTGAGAACAACTTAGAAAAACTGAGAAGGAAAACTGAGAAGAAAAACTGAGAATAAAAACAGAAAAAAATGAGAAAAACTGAGAAAAACGAAGGTGAAAAACTGAGAAAAACAAATGAGCAAAACTGAGAAATACAAATGAGAAAAACTGAGAAAAACAAATGAGCAAAACTCAGAAATATAAATGAGAAAAACTGAGAAAAACAAGGAAAAAAACTATGAAAAACTGATAAACAAAAAAACCGAGAAAAAATGAGAAAATATGAGAAATACTGAGAAAAAATGAGAAAAAATGAGGTAAAAATGAGGTAAAAATGAGAAAAACAGAAAAACTGAGAAAAAGGTAGAATAAACGACAAAATTGAGAAAAACTGAGAAAAGCTGAGAAAAAGTTAGGAAAATGAGAAAAAATGAGAATAACTGAGAAAAAATGAGAAAAACTGAGGAAAATAAATAAAAACTGAGAAAAACAAAAGAGCAAAACTGAGAAATACAAATGAGAAAAACTGAGAAAAACAAATGAGCAAAACTGAGAAATACAAATGAGAAAAACTGAGAAAAACAAATGAGCAAAACTCAGAATTACAAAGGAGAAAAACAACGAAAAAATCTATGAAAAACTAAAAAACAAAAAAAACAAGAAAATATGAGGTAAAAATGAGAAAAACAGAAAAACTGAGAAAAAAATAGAATAAACGAGAAAATTGAAAAAAACTGAGAAAAGCTGAGAAAAAATTAAAAAATGAGAAAAAATGAGAAATACAAATGAGAAAAAATGAGAAAAACAACGAAAACAACTATGGGATTCTGAAAGACAAAAAAACGGAGAAAAAATGAGAAAATATGAGAAATATCGAGAAAAAATGAGAAAAAATAATGTAAAAATGAGAAAAACAGAAAAACTGAGAAAAGAATAGAATAAATGAGAAAATTGAGAAAAAGTGAGAAACGCTGAGAAAAAATTAGAAAAATGAGAAAAAAATGAGAAAAACTGAGAATAACTGAGAAAAATGAGAAAAATGAGGCAAATAAATAAAAACTGAGAAAAAAGTCAGAAAAACTTTGCAAAAGACTGAGAAGAAAAATTGAGAAAAAAACTGGAAAAAAACTGAGAAAAACTGAGAAGAAAATCTGAGAAAAACTGAGCAGAAAAACTGAGAAGTAAAACTGAGAAAAACAACTGAGAAAGAAAACTGAGAAAAACAACTGAGAAAATGTGAGAAAGAAACTGAGAAAAACTGAGAACAACTTAGAAAAACTGAGAAGGAAAACTGAGAAGAAAAACTGAGAAGAAAAACAGAAAAAAATGAGAAAAACTGAGAAAAACTAAGGTGAAAAACTGAGAAAAACAAATGAGCAAAACTGAGAAATAAAATTAGAAAAACTGAGAAAAACAAATGAGCAAAACTGAGAAATACAAATGAGAAAAACTGAGAAAAACAAATGAGCAAAACTGAGAAATACAAATTGAGAAAAGCTGAGAAAAAGTTAGGAAAATGAGAAAAAATGAGAAAAACTGAGAATAACTGAGAAAAAATGAGAAAAACTGAGGAAAATAAATAAAAACTGAGAAAAACAAAAGAGCAAAACTGAGAAATACAAATGAGAAAAACTGAGAAAAACAAATGAGCAAAACTGAGAAATACAAATGAGAAAAACTGAGAAAAACAAATGAGCAAAACTCAGAATTACAAATGAGAAAAACAACGAAAAAATCTATGAAAAACTGAAAAACAAAAAAAACAAGAAAATATGAGGTAAAAATGAGAAAAACAGAAAAACTGAGAAAAAAATAGAATAAACGAGAAAATTGAGAAAAACTGAGAAAAGCTGAGAAAAAATTAAAAAATGAGAAAAAATGAGAAATACAAATGAGAAAAAATGAGAAAAACAACGAAAACAACTATGGGATTCTGAAAGACAAAAAAACGGAGAAAAAATGAGAAAATATGAGAAATATCGAGAAAAAATGAGGTAAAAATGAGAAAAACAGAAAAACTGAGAAAAAAATAGAATAAATGAGAAAATTGAGAAAAAGTGAGAAACGCTGAGAAAAAATTAGAAAAGTGAGAAAAAATGAGAAAAACTGAGAATAACTGAGAAAAATGAGAAAAATGAGGCAAATAAATAAAAACTGAGAAAAATATCAGAAAAACTTTGCAAAAGACTGAGAAGAAAAGTTGAGAAAAAAACTGGAAAAAAAACTGAGAAAAACTGAGAAGAAAATCTGAGAAAAACTGAGCAGAAAAACTGAGAAGAAAAACTGAGAAAAACAACTGAGAAAGAAAACTGAGAAAAACAACTGAGAAAATGTGAGAAAGTAACTGAGAAAAACTGAGAACAACTTAGAAAAACTGAGAAGGAAAACTGAGAAGAAAAACTGAGAATAAAAACAGAAAAAAATGAGAAAAACTGAGAAAAACGAAGGTGAAAAACTGAGAAAAACAAATGAGCAAAACTGAGAAATACAAATGAGAAAAACTGAGAAAAACAAATGAGCAAAACTCAGAAATATAAATGAGAAAAACTGAGAAAAACAAGGAAAAAAACTATGAAAAACTGATAAACAAAAAAACCGAGAAAAAATGAGAAAATATGAGAAATACTGAGAAAAAATGAGAAAAAATGAGGTAAAAATGAGGTAAAAATGAGAAAAACAGAAAAACTGAGAAAAAGGTAGAATAAACGACAAAATTGAGAAAAACTGAGAAAAGCTGAGAAAAAGTTAGGAAAATGAGAAAAAATGAGAATAACTGAGAAAAAATGAGAAAAACTGAGGAAAATAAATAAAAACTGAGAAAAACAAAAGAGCAAAACTGAGAAATACAAATGAGAAAAACTGAGAAAAACAAATGAGCAAAACTGAGAAATACAAATGAGAAAAACTGAGAAAAACAAATGAGCAAAACTCAGAATTACAAAGGAGAAAAACAACGAAAAAATCTATGAAAAACTAAAAAACAAAAAAAACAAGAAAATATGAGGTAAAAATGAGAAAAACAGAAAAACTGAGAAAAAAATAGAATAAACGAGAAAATTGAAAAAAACTGAGAAAAGCTGAGAAAAAATTAAAAAATGAGAAAAAATGAGAAATACAAATGAGAAAAAATGAGAAAAACAACGAAAACAACTATGGGATTCTGAAAGACAAAAAAACGGAGAAAAAATGAGAAAATATGAGAAATATCGAGAAAAAATGAGAAAAAATAATGTAAAAATGAGAAAAACAGAAAAACTGAGAAAAGAATAGAATAAATGAGAAAATTGAGAAAAAGTGAGAAACGCTGAGAAAAAATTAGAAAAATGAGAAAAAAATGAGAAAAACTGAGAATAACTGAGAAAAATGAGAAAAATGAGGCAAATAAATAAAAACTGAGAAAAAAGTCAGAAAAACTTTGCAAAAGACTGAGAAGAAAAATTGAGAAAAAAACTGGAAAAAAACTGAGAAAAACTGAGAAGAAAATCTGAGAAAAACTGAGCAGAAAAACTGAGAAGTAAAACTGAGAAAAACAACTGAGAAAGAAAACTGAGAAAAACAACTGAGAAAATGTGAGAAAGAAACTGAGAAAAACTGAGAACAACTTAGAAAAACTGAGAAGGAAAACTGAGAAGAAAAACTGAGAAGAAAAACAGAAAAAAATGAGAAAAACTGAGAAAAACTAAGGTGAAAAACTGAGAAAAACAAATGAGCAAAACTGAGAAATAAAATTAGAAAAACTGAGAAAAACAAATGAGCAAAACTGAGAAATACAAATGAGAAAAACTGAGAAAAAACTGAGAAGAAAAACTGAGAAAAAAGCTGTAAAAAAAATGAGAACAACTTAGAAAAACTGAGAAGAAAAACTGAGTAGAAAAGCAGAAAAAAATTGAGAAAAACGGAGAAGAAACTCTGAGAAAAACTGAGCAGAAAAACTGAGAAGAAAAACTGAGAAAAAGACTGAGAAAAAAAACTGAGAAAAACAAAAGAGAAAATGTGAGAAAACACTGAGAAAAGCTGAGAAAAAATGAGAAAAACTGAGGAAAATAAATAAAAACTGTGAAAAAACTGAGAAGAAAAACTGAGAAAAAAGCTGGAAAAAAACTGAGAACAACTTAGAAAAACTGAGAAGGAAAACTGAGAAGAAAAACTGAGAAGAAAAGCAGAAAAAAAACAGAGAAAAACTGAGAAAAACAAATGTGAAAAACTGAGAAAAACAAATGAGAAAAACTGAGAAAAACAAATGAGCAAAACTGAGAAATACAAATGAGAAAAACTGAGAAAAACAACGAAAAACTGAGAAAAACAACGAAAAAAACTATGAAAAACAAAAAAAACTGAGAAAAAATGAGAAAATATGAGAAATACTGGAAAGAAATGAGAAAAAATGAGGTAACAATGAGAAAAACAGAAAAACTGAGAAAGAAATAGAATAAACGAGAAAATTGAGAAAAATTTACAAAAGCTGAGAAAAAGTTAGAAAAATGAGAAAAAAAGAAAAAAACAGAGAATAACTGAGAAAAAATGAGAAAAACTGAGGAAAATAAAAAAAAACTGAGAAAAAAATCAGAAAAACTTTGCAAAAAAACTGAGAAGAAAAATTGAGAAAAAAACTGAAAAAAAACTGAGAAAAACTGAGAAGAAAATCTGAGAAAAACTGAGAAGAAAAACTGGGGAAAAAAGAGAGAAAAAAAGTGAGAAAAACAACTGAGAAAATGTGAGAAAACACTGAGAAAAACTGAGAACAACTTAGAAAAACTGAGAAGAAAACTGAGAAGAAAAACTGAGAAGAAAAACAGAAAAAAATGAGAAAAACTGAGAAAAGCAAATGTGAAAACCTGAGAAAAACAAATGAGCAAAACTGAGAATTACAAATGAGAAAAACTGAGAAAAACAACGAAAAACTGAGAAAAACAACGAAAAAATCTATGAAAAACTGCAAAACAAAAAAAACCAAGAAAAAATGAGGTAAAAATGAGAAAAACAGAAAAACTGAGAAAAAAATAGAATAAACGAGAAAATTGAGAAAAACTGAGAAAAGCTGAGAAAAAATTAAAAAATGAGAAAAAATGAGGTAAAAATGAGAAAAACAGAAAAACTGAGAAAAAATAGAATAAACGAGAAAATTGAGAAAAACTGAGAAAAAGAACGAAAAACTGAGAAAAACAACGAAAAAATCTATGAAAAACTGAAAAACAAAAAAAACTGAGAGAAAATGAGAAAATATGAGAAATACTGGAAAGAAATGAGAAAAAATGAGGTAACAATGAGAAAAACAGAAAAACTGAGAAAGAAATAGAATAAACGAGAAAATTGAGAAAAATTGACAAAAGCTGAGAAAAAGTTAGGAAAATGAGAAAAAATGAAAAAAACAGAATAACTGAGAAAAAATGAGAAAAACTGAGGAAAATAAAAAAAAACTGAGAAAAAAATCACAAAAACTTTGCAAAAAAACTGAGAAGAAAAATTGAGAAAAAAACTGAAAAAAAACTGAGAAAAACTGAGAAGAAAATCTGAGAAAAACTGAGCAGCAAAACTGAGAAGGAAAACTGGGAAAAAAAGAGAGAAAAAAAAGTGAGAAAAACAACTGAGAAAATGTGAGAAAACACTGAGAAAAACTGAGAACAACTTAGAAAAACTGAGAAGAAAACTGAGAAGAAAAACTGAGAAGAAAAACAGAAAAAAATGAGAAAAACTGAGAAAAGCAAATGTGAAAACCTGAGAAAAACAAATGAGCAAAACTGAGAATTACAAATGAGAAAAACTGAGAAAAACAACGAAAAACTGAGAAAAACAACGAAAAAATCTATGAAAAACTGCAAAACAAAAAAAACCAAGAAAAAATGAGGTAAAAATGAGAAAAACAGAAAAACTGAGAAAAAAATAGAATAAACGAGAAAATTGAGAAAAACTGAGAAAAGCTGAGAAAAAATTTAAAAATGAGAAAAAATGAGGTAAAAATGAGAAAAACAGAAAAACTGAGAAAAAATAGAATAAACGAGAAAATTGAGAAAAACTGAGAAAAACAACGAAAAACTGAGAAAAACAACGAAAAAATCTATGAAAAACTGAAAAACAAAAAAAACCAAGAAAAAATGAGGTAAAAATGAGACAAACAGAAAAACTGAGAAAAAAAATAGAATAAACGAGAAAATTGCGAAAAACTGAGTAAAGCTGAGAAAAAATGAGAAAAACTGAGGAAAATAAATAAAAACTGTGAAAAAAACTGAGAAGAAAAACTGAGAAAAAAGCTGGAAAAAAACTGAGAACAACTTAGAAAAACTGTGAAGGAAAACTGAGAAGAAAAACTGAGAAGAAAAGAAGAAAAAAAACAGAGAAAAACTGAGAAAAACAAATGTGAAAAACTGAGAAAAACAAATGAGAAAAACTGAGAAAAACAAATGAGCAAAACTCAGAAATACAAATGAGAAAAATTGAGAAAAACAAATGAGCAAAACTCAGAAATACAAATGAGAAAAACTGAGAAAAACAAGGAAAAAATCTATGAAAAACTGATAAACAAAAAAAACTGAGAAAAAATGAGAAAATATGAGAAATACTGGAAAGAAATGAGAAAAAATGAGGTAACAATGAGAAAAACAGGAAAACTGAGAAAGAAATAGAATAAACGAGAAAATTGAGAAAAATTGACAAAAGCTGAGAAAAAATTAAAAAATGAGAAAAAATGAGGTAAAAATGAGAAAAACAGAAAAACTGAGAAAAAATTGAATAAACGAGAAAATTGAGAAAAACTGAGAAAAACAACGAAAAACTGAGAAAAACAACGAAAAAATCTATGAAAAACTGAAAAACAAAAAAAAACAAGAAAAAATGAGGTAAAAATGAGACAAACAGAAAAGCTGAGAAAAAAAATAGAATAAACGAGAAAATTGAGAAAAACTGAGAAAAGCTGAGAAAAAATTAAAAAATGAGAAAAAATGAGGTAAAAATGAGAAAAACAGAAAAACTGAGAAAAAATTGAATAAACGAGAAAATTGAGAAAAACTGAGAAAAACAACGAAAAACTGAGAAAAACAACGAAAAAATCTATGAAAAACTGAAAAACAAAAAAAACCAAGAAAAAATGAGGTAAAAATGAGACAAACAGAAAAACTGAGAAAAAAATAGAATAAACGAGAAAATTGAGAAAAACTGAGAAAAGCTGAGAAAAAATGAGAAAAACTGAGGAAAATAAATAAAAACTGTGAAAAAAACTGAGAAGAAAAACTGAGAAAAAAGCTGGAAAAAAACTGAGAACAACTTAAAAAAACTGAGAAGGAAAACTGAGAAGAAAAACTGAGAAGAAAAGCAGAAAAAAAACAGCGAAAAACTGAGAAAAACAAATGTGAAAAACTGAGAAAAACAAATGAGAAAAACAAATGAGCAAAACTGAGAAATACAAATGAGAAAAACTGAGAAAAACCACGAAAAACTGAGAAAAACAACGAAAAAAACTATGAAAAACAAAAAAAACTGAGAAAAAATGAGAAAATATGAGAAATACTGGAAAGAAATGAGAAAAAATGAGGTAACAATGAGAAAAACAGAAAAACTGAGAAAGAAATAGAATAAACGAGAAAATTGAGAAAAATTGACAAAAGCTGAGAAAAAGTTAGGAAAATGAGAAAAAATGAAAAAAACAGAGGATAACTGAGAAAAAATGAGAAAAACTGAGGAAAATAAAAAAAACTGAGAAAAAAATCAGAAAAACTTTGCAAAAAAACTGAGAAGAAAAATTGAGAAAAAAACTGAAAAAAAACTGAGAAAAACTGAGAAGAAAATCTGAGAAAAACTGAGAAGAAAAACTGGGAAAAAAAGAGAGAAAAAAAAGTGAGAAAAACAACTGAGAAAATGTGAGAAAACACTGAGAAAAACTGAGAACAACTTAGAAAAACTGAGAAGAAAACTGAGAAGAAAAACTGAGAAGAAAAACAGAAAAAAATGAGAAAAACTGAGAAAAGCAAATGTGAAAACCTGAGAAAAACAAATGAGCAAAACTGAGAATTACAAATGAGAAAAACTGAGAAAAACAACGAAAAACTGAGAAAAACAACGAAAAAATCTATGAAAAACTGCAAAACAAAAAAAACCAAGAAAAAATTAGGTAAAAATGAGAAAAACAGAAAAACTGAGAAAAAAATAGAATAAACGAGAAAATTGAGAAAAACTGAGAAAAGCTGAGAAAAAATTAAAAAATGAGAAAAAATGAGGTAAAAATGAGAAAAACAGAAAAACTGAGAAAAAATAGAATAAACGAGAAAATTGAGAAAAACTGAAAAAAACAACGAAAAAATCTATGAAAAACTGAAAAACAAAAAAAAACAAGAAAAAATGAGGTAAAAATGAGACAAACAGAAAAGCTGAGAAAAAAAATAGAATAAACGAGAAAATTGAGAAAAACTGAGAAAAGCTGAGAAAAAATTAAAAAATGAGAAAAAATGAGGTAAAAATGAGAAAAACAGAAAAACTGAGAAAAAATTGAATAAACGAGAAAATTGAGAAAAACTGAGAAAAACAACGAAAAACTGAGAAAAACAACGAAAAAATCTATGAAAAACTGAAAAACAAAAAAAACCAAGAAAAAATGAGGTAAAAATGAGACAAACAGAAAAACTGAGAAAAAAATAGAATAAACGAGAAAATTGAGAAAAACTGAGAAAAGCTGAGAAAAAATGAGAAAAACTGAGGAAAATAAATAAAAACTGTGAAAAAAACTGAGAAGAAAAACTGAGAAAAAAGCTGGAAAAAAACTGAGAACAACTTAAAAAAACTGAGAAGGAAAACTGAGAAGAAAAACTGAGAAGAAAAGCAGAAAAAAAACAGAGAAAAACTGAGAAAAACAAATGTGAAAAACTGAGAAAAACAAATGAGAAAAACAAATGAGCAAAACTGAGAAATACAAATGAGAAAAACTGAGAAAAACAACGAAAAACTGAGAAAAACAACGAAAAAAACTATGAAAAACAAAAAAAACTGAGAAAAAATGAGAAAATATGAGAAATACTGGAAAGAAATGAGAAAAAATGAGGTAACAATGAGAAAAACAGAAAAACTGAGAAAGAAATAGAATAAACGAGAAAATTGAGAAAAATTGACAAAAGCTGAGAAAAAGTTAGGAAAATGAGAAAAAATGAAAAAAACAGAGAATAACTGAGAAAAAATGAGAAAAACTGAGGAAAATAAAAAAAACTGAGAAAAAAATCAGAAAAACTTTGCAAAAAAACTGAGAAGAAAAATTGAGAAAAAAACTGAAAAAAAACTGAGAAAAACTGAGAAGAAAATCTGAGAAAAACTGAGAAGAAAAACTGGGAAAAAAAGAGAGAAAAAAAAGTGAGAAAAACAACTGAGAAAATGTGAGAAAACACTGAGAAAAACTGAGAACAACTTAGAAAAACTGAGAAGAAAACTGAGAAGAAAAACTGAGAAGAAAAACAGAAAAAAATGAGAAAAACTGAGAAAAGCAAATGTGAAAACCTGAGAAAAACAAATGAGCAAAACTGACAATTACAAATGAGAAAAACTGAGAAAAACAACGAAAAACTGAGAAAAACAACGAAAAAATCTATGAAAAACTGCAAAACAAAAAAAACCAAGAAAAAATGAGGTAAAAATGAGAAAAACTGAGAAAAAAATAGAATAAACGAGAAAATTGAGAAAAACTGAGAAAAACAACGAAAAACTGAGAAAAACAACGAAAAAATCTATGAAAAATTGAAAAACAAAAAAAACCAAGAAAAAATGAGGTAAAAATGAGACAAACAGAAAAACTGAGAAAAAAAATAGAATAAACCAGAAAATTGAGAAAAACTGAGAAAAGCTGAGAAAAAATGAGAAAAACTGAGGAAAATAAATAAAAACTGTGAAAAAAACTGAGAAGAAAAACTGAGAAAAAAGCTGGAAAAAAACTGAGAACAACTTAAAAAAACTGAGAAGGAAAACTGAGAAGAAAAACTGAGAAGAAAAGCAGAAAAAAAACAGAGAAAAACTGAGAAAAACAAATGTGAAAAACTGAGAAAAACAAATGAGAAAAACAAATGAGCAAAACTGAGAAATACAAATGAGAAAAACTGAGAAAAACCACGAAAAACTGAGAAAAACAACGAAAAAAACTATGAAAAACAAAAAAAACTGAGAAAAAATGAGAAAATATGAGAAATACTGGAAAGAAATGAGAAAAAATGAGGTAACAATGAGAAAAACAGAAAAACTGAGAAAGAAATAGAATAAACGAGAAAATTGAGAAAAATTGACAAAAGCTGAGAAAAAGTTCGGAAAATGAGAAAAAATGAAAAAAACAGAGGATAACTGAGAAAAAATGAGAAAAACTGAGGAAAATAAAAAAAACTGAGAAAAAAATCAGAAAAACTTTGCAAAAAAACTGAGAAGAAAAATTGAGAAAAAAACTGAAAAAAAACTGAGAAATACTGAGAAGAAAATCTGAGAAAAACTGAGAAGAAAAACTGGGAAAAAAAGAGAGAAAAAAAAGTGAGAAAAACAACTGAGAAAATGTGAGAAAACACTGAGAAAAACTGAGAACAACTTAGAAAATCTGAGAAGAAAACTGAGAAGAAAAACTGAGAAGAAAAACAGAAACAAATGAGAAAAACTGAGAAAAGCAAATGTGAAAACCTGAGAAAAACAAATGAGCAAAACTGAGAATTACAAATGAGAAAAACTGAGAAAAACAACGAAAAACTGAGAAAAACAACGAAAAAATCTATGAAAAACTGCAAAACAAAAAAAACCAAGAAAAAATGAGGTAAAAATGAGAAAAACAGAAAAACTGAGAAAAAAATAGAATAAACGAGAAAATTGAGAAAAACTGAGAAAAACAACGAAAAACTGAGAAAAACAACGAAAAAATCTATGAAAAACTGAAAAACAAAAAAAACCAAGAAAAAATGAGGTAAAAATGAGACAAACAGAAAAACTGAGAAAAAAAATAGAATAAACCAGAAAATTGAGAAAAACTGAGAAAAGCTGAGAAAAAATGAGAAAAACTGAGGAAAATAAATAAAAACTGTGAAAAAAACTGAGAAGAAAAACTGAGAAAAAAGCTGGAAAAAAACTGAGAACAACTTAAAAAAAACTGAGAAGGAAAACTGAGAAGAAAAACTGAGAAGAAAAGCAGAAAAAAACAGAGAAAAACTGAGAAAAACAAATGTGAAAAACTGAGAAAAACAAATGAGAAAAACAGAGAAAAACAAATGAGCAAAACTGAGAAATACAAATGAGAAAAACTGAGAAAAACAACGAAAAACTGAGAAAAACAACGAAAAAAACTATGAAAAACAAAAAAAACTGAGAAAAAATGAGAAAATATGAGAAATACTGGAAAGAAATGAGAAAAAATGAGGTAACAATGAGAAAAACAGAAAAACTGAGAAAGAAATAGAATAAACGAGAAAATTGAGAAAAATTGACAAAAGCTGAGAAAAAGTTAGGAAAATGAGAAAAAATGAAAAAAACAGAGAATAACTGAGAAAAAATGAGAAAAACTGAGGAAAATAAAAAAAACTGAGAAAAAAATCAGAAAAATTTTGCAAAAAAACTGAGAAGAAAAATTGAGAAAAAAACTGAAAAAAAACTGAGAAAAACTGAGAAGAAAATCTGAGAAAAACTGAGAAGAAAAACTGGGAAAAAAAGAGAGAAAAAAAAGTGAGAAAAACAACTGAGAAAATGTGAGAAAACACTGAGAAAAACTGAGAACAACTTAGAAAAACTGAGAAGAAAACTGAGAAGAAAAACTGAGAAGAAAAACAGAAAAAAATGAGAAAAACTGAGAAAAGCAAATGTGAAAACCTGAGAAAAACAAATGAGCAAAACTGAGAATTACAAATGAGAAAAACTGAGCAAAACAACGAAAAACTGAGAAAAACAACGAAAAAATCTATGAAAAACTGCAAAACAAAAAAAACCAAGAAAAAATGAGGTAAAAATGAGAAAAACTGAGAAAAAAATAGAATAAACGAGAAAATTGAGAAAAACTGAGAAAAACAACGAAAAACTGAGAAAAACAACGAAAAAATCTATGAAAAACTGAAAAACAAAAAAAACCAAGAAAAAATGAGGTAAAAATGAGACAAACAGAAAAACTGAGAAAAAAAATAGAATAAACCAGAAAATTGAGAAAAACTGAGAAAAGGTGAGAAAAAATGAGAAAAACTGAGGAAAATAAATAAAAACTGTGAAAAAAACTGAGAAGAAAAACTGAGAAAAAAGCTGGAAAAAAACTGAGAACAACTTAGAAAAACTGAGAAGGAAAACTGAGAAGAAAAACTGAGAAGAAAAGCAGAAAAAAACAGAGAAAAACTGAGAAAAACAAATGTGAAAAACTGAGAAAAACAAATGAGAAAAACAGAGAAAAACAAATGAGCAAAACTGAGAAATACAAATGAGAAAAACTGAGAAAAACAACGAAAAACTGAGAAAAACAACGAAAAAAACTATGAAAAACAAAAAAAACTGAGAAAAAATGAGAAAATATGAGAAATACTGGAAAGAAATGAGAAAAAATGAGGTAACAATGAGAAAAACAGAAAAACTGAGAAAGAAATAGAATAAACGAGAAAATTGAGAAAAATTGACAAAAGCTGAGAAAAAGTTAGGAAAATGAGAAAAAATGAAAAAAAGAGAATAACTGAGAAAAAATGAGAAAAACTGAGGAAAATAAAAAAAAACTGAGAAAAAAATCAGAAAAACTTTGCAAAAAAACTGAGAAGAAAAATTGAGAAAAAAACTGAAAAAAAACTGAGAAAAACTGAGAAGAAAATCTGAGAAAAACTGAGCAGAAAAACTGAGAAGAAAAACAGGGAAAAAAAGAGAGAAAAAAAAGTGAGAAAAACAACTGAGAAAATGTGAGAAAACACTGAGAAAAACTGAGAACAACTTAGAAAAACTGAGAAGAAAACTGAGAAGAAAAACTGAGAAGAAAAACAGAAAAAAATGAGAAAAACTGAGAAAAGCAAATGTGAAAACCTGAGAAAAACAAATGAGCAAAACTGAGAATTACAAATGAGAAAAACTGAGAAAAACAACGAAAAACTGAGAAAAACAACGAAAAAATCTATGAAAAACTGCAAAACAAAAAAAACCAAGAAAAAATGAGGTAAAAATGAGAAAAACAGAAAAACTGAGAAAAAAATAGAATAAACGAGAAAATTGAGAAAAACTGAGAAAAACAACGAAAAACTGAAAAAAACAACGAAAAAATCTATGAAAAACTGAAAAACAAAAAAAACCAAGAAAAAATGAGGTAAAAATGACACAAACAGAAAAACTGAGAAAAAAAATAGAATAAACCAGAAAATTGAGAAAAACTGAGAAAAGCTGAGAAAAAATGAGAAAAACTGAGGAAAATAAATAAAAACTGTGAAAAAAACTGAGAAGAAAAACTGAGAAAAAAGCTGGAAAAAAACTGAGAACAACTTAAAAAAACTGAGAAGGAAAACTGAGAAGAAAAACTGAGAAGAAAAGCAGAAAAAAACAGAGAAAAACTGAGAAAAACAAATGTGAAAAACTGAGAAAAACAAATGAGAAAAACAGAGAAAAACAAATGAGCAAAACTGAGAAATACAAATGAGAAAAACTGAGAAAAACAACGAAAAACTGAGAAAAACAACGAAAAAAACTATGAAAAACAAAAAAAACTGAGAAAAAATGAGAAAATATGAGAAATACTGGAAAGAAATGAGAAAAAATGAGGTAACAATGAGAAAAACAGAAAAACTGAGAAAGAAATAGAATAAACGAGAAAATTGAGAAAAATTGACAAAAGCTGAGAAAAAGTTAGGAAAATGGGAAAAAATGAAAAAAACAGAGAATAACTGAGAAAAAATGAGAAAAACTGAGGAAAATAAAAAAAACTGAGAAAAAAATCAGAAAAACTTTGCAAATAAACTGAGAAGAAAAATTAAGAAAAAAACTGAAAAAAAACTGAGAAAAACTGAGAAGAAAATCTGAGAAAAACTGAGCAGAAAAACTGAGAAGAAAAACTGGGGAAAAAAGAGAGAAAAAAAAGTGAGAAAAACAACTGAGAAAATGTGAGAAAACACTGAGAAAAACTGAGAACAACTTAGAAAAACTGAGAAGAAAACTGAGAAGAAAAACTGAGAAGAAAAACAGAAAAAAATGAGAAAAACTGAGAAAAGCAAATGTGAAAACCTGAGAAAAACAAATGAGCAAAACTGAGAATTACAAATGAGAAAAACTGAGAAAAACAACGAAAAACTGAGAAAAACAACGAAAAAATCTATGAAAAACTGCAAAACAAAAAAAACCAAGAAAAAATGAGGTAAAAATGAGAAAAACAGAAAAACTGAGAAAAAAATAGAATAAACGAGAAAATTGAGAAAAACTGAGAAAAGCTGAGAAAAAATTAAAAAATGAGAAAAAATGAGATAAAAATGAGAAAAACAGAAAAACTGAGAAAAAATAGAATAAACGAGAAAATTGAGAAAAACTGAGAAAAACAACGAAAAACTGAGAAAAACAACGAAAAAATCTATGAAAAACTGAAAAACAAAAAAAACTGAGAGAAAATGAGAAAATATGAGAAATACTGGAAAGAAATGAGAAAAAATGAGGTAACAATGAGAAAAACAGAAAAACTGAGAAAGAAATAGAATAAACGAGAAAATTGAGAAAAATTGACAAAAGCTGAGAAAAAGTTAGGAAAATGAGAAAAAATGAAAAAAACAGAGGAAAATAAAAAAAAACTGAGAAAAAAATCAGAAAAACTTTGCAAAAAAACTGAGAAGAAAAATTGAGAAAAAAACTGAAAAAAAACTGAGAAAAACTGAGAAGAAAATCTGAGAAAAACTGAGCAGAAAAACTGAGAAGAAAAACTGGGAAAAAAAGAGAGAAAAAAAAGTGAGAAAAACAACTGAGAAAATGTGAGAAAACACTGAGAAAAACTGAGAACAACTTAGAAAAACTGAGAAGAAAACTGAGAAGAAAAACTGAGAAGAAAAACAGAAAAAAATGAGAAAAACTGAGAAAAACAAATCTGAAAAACTGAGAAAAACAAATGAGCAAAACTGAGAAATACAAATGAGAAAAACTGAGAAAAACAAATGAGCAAAACTGAGAAATACAAATGAGAAAAACTGAGAAAAACAACGAAAAACTGAGAAAAACAACGAAAAAAACAATGAAAAACAAAAAAAACTGAGAAAAAATGAGAAAATATGAGAAATACTGGAAAGAAATGAGAAAAAATGAGGTAACAATGAGAAAAACAGAAAAACTGAGAAAGAAATAGAATAAACGAGAAAATTGAGAAAAATTGACAAAAGCTGAGAAAAAGTTAGGAAAATGAGAAAAAATGAAAAAAACAGAGGAAAATAAAAAAAAACTGAGAAAAAAATCAGAAAAACTTTGCAAAAAAACTGAGAAGAAAAATTGAGAAAAAAACTGAAAAAAAACTGAGAAAAACTGAGAAGAAAATCTGAGAAAAACTGAGAAGAAAAACTGGGAAAAAAAGAGAGAAAAAAAAGTGAGAAAAACAACTGAGAAAATGTGAGAAAACACTGAGAAAAACTGAGAACAACTTAGAAAAACTGAGAAGAAAACTGAGAAGAAAAACTGAGAAGAAAAACAGAAAAAAATGAGAAAAACTGAGAAAAGCAAATGTGAAAACCTGAGAAAAACAAATGAGCAAAACTGAGAATTACAAATGAGAAAAACTGAGAAAAACAACGAAAAACTGAGAAAAACAACGAAAAAATCTATGAAAAACTGCAAAACAAAAAAAACCAAGAAAAAATGAGGTAAAAATGAGAAAAATAGAAAAACTGAGAAAAAAATAGAATAAACGAGAAAATTGAGAAAAACTGAGAAAAGCTGAGAAAAAATTAAAAAATGAGAAAAAATGAGGTAAAAATGAGAAAAACAGAAAAACTGAGAAAAAATAGAATAAACGAGAAAATTGAGAAAAACTGAGAAAAACAACGAAAAACTGAGAAAAACAACGAAAAAATCTATGAAAAACTGAAAAACAAAAAAAACTGAGAGAAAATGAGAAAATATGAGAAATACTGGAAAGAAATGAGAAAAAATGAGGTAACAATGAGAAAAACAGAAAAACTGAGAAAGAAATAGAATAAACGAGAAAATTGAGAAAAATTGACAAAAGCTGAGAAAAAGTTAGGAAAATGAGAAAAAATGAAAAAAACAGAGAATAACTGAGAAAAAATGAGAAAAACTGAGGAAAATAAAAAAAAACTGAGAAAAAAATCAGAAAAACTTTGCAAAAAAACTGAGAAGAAAAATTGAGAAAAAAACTGAAAAAAAACTGAGAAAAACTGAGAAGAAAATCTGAGAAAAACTGAGCAGAAAAACTGAGAAGAAAAACTGGGAAAAAAAGAGAGAAAAAAAAGTGAGAAAAACAACTGAGAAAATGTGAGAAAACACTGAGAAAAACTGAGAACAACTTAGAAAAACTGAGAAGAAAACTGAGAAGAAAAACTGAGAAGAAAAACAGAAAAAAATGAGAAAAACTGAGAAAAACAAATCTGAAAAACTGAGAAAAACAAATGAGCAAAACTGAGAAATACAAATGAGAAAAACTGAGAAAAACAAATGAGCAAAACTGAGAAATACAAATGAGAAAAACTGAGAAAAACAACGAAAAACTGAGAAAAACAACGAAAAAAACTATGAAAAACAAAAAAAACTGAGAAAAAATGAGAAAATATGAGAAATACTGGAAAGAAATGAGAAAAAATGAGGTAACCATGAGAAAAACAGAAAAACTGAGAAAGAAATAGAATAAACGAGAAAATTGAGAAAAATTGACAAAAGCTGAGAAAAAGTTAGGAAAATGAGAAAAAATGAAAAAAACAGAGAATAACTGAGAAAAAATGAGAAAAACTGAGGAAAATAAAAAAAAACTGAGAAAAAAATCAGAAAAACTTTGCAAAAAAACTGAGAAGAAAAATTGAGAAAAAAACTGAAAAAAAACTGAGAAAAACTGAGAAGAAAATCTGAGAAAAACTGAGAAGAAAAACTGGGAAAAAAAGAGAGAAAAAAAAGTGAGAAAAACAACTGAGAAAATGTGAGAAAACACTGAGAAAAACTGAGAACAACTTAGAAAAACTGAGAAGAAAACTGAGAAGAAAAACTGAGAAGAAAAACAGAAAAAAATGAGAAAAACTGAGAAAAGCAAATGTGAAAACCTGAGAAAAACAAATGAGCAAAACTGAGAATTACAAATGAGAAAAACTGAGAAAAACAACGAAAAACTGAGAAAAACAACGAAAAAATCTATGAAAAACTGCAAAACAAAAAAAACCAAGAAAAAATGAGGTAAAAATGAGAAAAACAGAAAAACTGAGAAAAAAATAGAATAAACGAGAAAATTGAGAAAAACTGAGAAAAGCTGAGAAAAAATTAAAAAATGAGAAAAAATGAGGTAAAAATGAGAAAAACAGAAAAACTGAGAAAAAATAGAATAAACGAGAAAATTGAGAAAAACTGAGAAAAACAACGAAAAACTGAGAAAAACAACGAAAAAATCTATGAAAAACTGAAAAACAAAAAAAACTGAGAGAAAATGAGAAAATATGAGAAATACTGGAAAGAAATGAGAAAAAATGAGGTAACAATGAGAAAAACAGAAAAACTGAGAAAGAAATAGAATAAACGAGAAAATTGAGAAAAATTGACAAAAACTGAGAAAAAGTTAGGAAAATGAGAAAAAATGAAAAAAACAGAGAATAACTGAGAAAAAATGAGAAAAACTGAGGAAAATAAAAAAAAAACTGAGAAAAAAATCAGAAAAACTTTGCAAAAAAACTGAGAAGAAAAATTGAGAAAAAAACTGAAAAAAAACTGAGAAAAACTGAGAAGAAAATCTGAGAAAAACTGAGCAGAAAAACTGAGAAGAAAAACTGGGAAAAAAAGAGAGAAAAAAAAGTGAGAAAAACAAATGAGAAAATGTGAGAAAACACTGAGAAAAACTGAGAACAACTTAGAAAAACTGAGAAGAAAACTGAGAAGAAAAACTGAGAAGAAAAACAGAAAAAAATGAGAAAAACTGAGAAAAACAAATCTGAAAAACTGAGAAAAACAAATGAGCAAAACTGAGAAATACAAATGAGAAAAACTGAGAAAAACAAATGAGCAAAACTGAGAAATACAAATGAGAAAAACTGAGAAAAACAACGAAAAACTGAGAAAAACAACGAAAAAAACTATGAAAAACAAAAAAAACTGAGAAAAAATGAGAAAATATGAGAAATACTGGAAAGAAATGAGAAAAAATGAGGTAACCATGAGAAAAACAGAAAAACTGAGAAAGAAATAGAATAAACGAGAAAATTGAGAAAAATTGACAAAAGCTGAGAAAAAGTTAGGAAAATGAGAAAAAATGAAAAAAACAGAGAATAACTGAGAAAAAATGAGAAAAACTGAGGAAAATAAAAAAAAACTGAGAAAAAAATCAGAAAAACTTTGCAAAAAAACTGAGAAGAAAAATTGAGAAAAAAACTGAAAAAAAACTGAGAAAAACTGAGAAGAAAATCTGAGAAAAACTGAGAAGAAAAACTGGGGAAAAAAGAGAGAAAAAAAAGTGAGAAAAACAACTGAGAAAATGTGAGAAAACACTGAGAAAAACTGAGAACAACTTAGAAAAACTGAGAAGAAAACTGAGAAGAAAAACTGAGAAGAAAAACAGAAAAAAATGAGAAAAACTGAGAAAAGCAAATGTGAAAACCTGAGAAAAACAAATGAGCAAAACTGAGAATTACAAATGAGAAAAACTGAGAAAAACAACGAAAAACTGAGAAAAACAACGAAAAAATCTATGAAAAACTGCAAAACAAAAAAAACCAAGAAAAAATGAGGTAAAAATGAGAAAAACAGAAAAACTGAGAAAAAAATAGAATAAACGAGAAAATTGAGAAAAACTGAGAAAAGCTGAGAAAAAATTAAAAAATGAGAAAAAATGAGGTAAAAATGAGAAAAACAGAAAAACTGAGAAAAAATAGAATAAACGAGAAAATTGAGAAAAACTGAGAAAAACAACGAAAAACTGAGAAAAACAACGAAAAAATCTATGAAAAACTGAAAAACAAAAAAAACTGAGAGAAAATGAGAAAATATGAGAAATACTGGAAAGAAATGAGAAAAAATGAGGTAACAATGAGAAAAACAGAAAAACTGAGAAAGAAATAGAATAAACGAGAAAATTGAGAAAAATTGACAAAAACTGAGAAAAAGTTAGGAAAATGAGAAAAAATGAAAAAAACAGAGAATAACTGAGAAAAAATGAGAAAAACTGAGGAAAATAAAAAAAAAACTGAGAAAAAAATCAGAAAAACTTTGCAAAAAAACTGAGAAGAAAAATTGAGAAAAAAACTGAAAAAAAACTGAGAAAAACTGAGAAGAAAATCTGAGAAAAACTGAGCAGAAAAACTGAGAAGAAAAACTGGGAAAAAAAGAGAGAAAAAAAAGTGAGAAAAACAAATGAGAAAATGTGAGAAAACACTGAGAAAAACTGAGAACAACTTAGAAAAACTGAGAAGAAAACTGAGAAGAAAAACTGAGAAGAAAAACAGAAAAAAATGAGAAAAACTGAGAAAAACAAATCTGAAAAACTGAGAAAAACAAATGAGCAAAACTGAGAAATACAAATGAGAAAAACTGAGAAAAACAAATGAGCAAAACTGAGAAATACAAATGAGAAAAACTGAGAAAAACAACGAAAAACTGAGAAAAACAACGAAAAAAACTATGAAAAACAAAAAAAACTGAGAAAAAATGAGAAAATATGAGAAATACTGGAAAGAAATGAGAAAAAATGAGGTAACCATGAGAAAAACAGAAAAACTGAGAAAGAAATAGAATAAACGAGAAAATTGAGAAAAATTGACAAAAGCTGAGAAAAAGTTAGGAAAATGAGAAAAAATGAAAAAAACAGAGAATAACTGAGAAAAAATGAGAAAAACTGAGGAAAATAAAAAAAAACTGAGAAAAAAATCAGAAAAACTTTGCAAAAAAACTGAGAAGAAAAATTGAGAAAAAAACTGAAAAAAAACTGAGAAAAACTGAGAAGAAAATCTGAGAAAAACTGAGAAGAAAAACTGGGGAAAAAAGAGAGAAAAAAAAGTGAGAAAAACAACTGAGAAAATGTGAGAAAACACTGAGAAAAACTGAGAACAACTTAGAAAAACTGAGAAGAAAACTGAGAAGAAAAACTGAGAAGAAAAACAGAAAAAAATGAGAAAAACTGAGAAAAGCAAATGTGAAAACCTGAGAAAAACAAATGAGCAAAACTGAGAATTACAAATGAGAAAAACTGAGAAAAACAACGAAAAACTGAGAAAAACAACGAAAAAATCTATGAAAAACTGCAAAACAAAAAAACCAAGAAAAAATTAGGTAAAAATGAGAAAAACAGAAAAACTGAGAAAAAAATAGAATAAACGAGAAAATTGAGAAAAACTGAGAAAAGCTGAGAAAAAATTAAAAAATGAGAAAAAATGAGGTAAAAATGAGAAAAACAGAAAAACTGAGAAAAAATAGAATAAGCGAGAACATTGAGAAAAACTGAGAAAAACAACGAAAAAATCTATGAAAAACTGAAAAACAAAAAAAAACAAGAAAAAATGAGGTAAAAATGAGACAAACAGAAAAACTGAGAAAAAAAATAGAATAAACGAGAAAATTGAGAAAAACTGAGAAAAGCTGAGAAAAAATTAAAAAATGAGAAAAAATGAGGTAAAAATGAGAAAAACAGAAAAACTGAGAAAAAATAGAATAAACGAGAAAATTGAGAAAAACTGAGAAAAACAACGAAAAACTGAGAAAAACAACGAAAAAATCTATGAAAAACTGAAAAACAAAAAAAACTGAGAGAAAATGAGAAAATATGAGAAATACTGGAAAGAAATGAGAAAAAATGAGGTAACAATGAGAAAAACAGAAAAACTGAGAAAGAAATAGAATAAACGAGAAAATTGAGAAAAATTGACAAAAGCTGAGAAAAAGTTAGGAAAATGAGAAAAAATGAAAAAAACAGAATAACTGAGAAAAAATGAGAAAAACTGAGGAAAATAAAAAAAAACTGAGAAAAAAATCAGAAAAACTTTGCAAAAAAACTGAGAAGAAAAATTGAGAAAAAAACTGAAAAAAAACTGAGAAAAACTGAGAAGAAAATCTGAGAAAAACTGAGCAGAAAAACTGAGAAGAAAAACTGGGAAAAAAAGAGAGAAAAAAAAGTGAGAAAAACAACTGAGAAAATGTGAGAAAACACTGAGAAAAACTGAGAACAACTTAGAAAAACTGAGAAGAAAACTGAGAAGAAAAACTGAGAAGAAAAACAGAAAAAAATGAGAAAAACTGAGAAAAGCAAATGTGAAAACCTGAGAAAAACAAATGAGCAAAACTGAGAATTACAAATGAGAAAAACTGAGAAAAACTGAGAAAAACTGAGAAAAACAACGAAAAAATCTATGAAAAACTGAAAAACAAAAAAAACCAAGAAAAAATGAGGTAAAAATGAGAAAAACAGAAAAACTGAGAAAAAAATAGAATAAACGAGAAAATTGAGAAAAACTGAGAAAAACAACGAAAAACTGAGAAAAACAACGAAAAAATCTATGAAAAACTGAAAAACAAAAAAAACCAAGAAAAAATGAGGTAAAAATGAGACAAACAGAAAAACTGAGAAAAAAAATAGAATAAACCAGAAAATTGAGAAAAACTGAGAAAAGCTGAGAAAAAATGAGAAAAACTGAGGAAAATAAATAAAAACTGTGAAAAAACTGAGAAGAAAAACTGAGAAAAAAGCTGGAAAAAAACTGAGAACAACTTAGAAAAACTGAGAAGGAAAACTGAGAAGAAAAACTGAGAAGAAAAGCAGAAAAAAAACAGAGAAAAACTGAGAAAAACAAATGTGAAAAACTGAGAAAAACAAATGAGAAAAACTGAGAAAAACAAATGAGCAAAACTGAGAAATACAAATGAGAAAAACTGAGAAAAACAACGAAAAACTGAGAAAAACAACGAAAAAAACTATGAAAAACAAAAAAAACTGAGAAAAAATGAGAAAATATGAGAAATACTGGAAAGAAATGAGAAAAAATGAGGTAACAATGAGAAAAACAGAAAAACTGAGAAAGAAATAGAATAAACGAGAAAATTGAGAAAAATTTACAAAAGCTGAGAAAAAGTTAGAAAAATGAGAAAAAAAGAAAAAAACAGAGAATAACTGAGAAAAAATGAGAAAAACTGAGGAAAATAAAAAAAAACTGAGAAAAAAATCAGAAAAACTTTGCAAAAAAACTGAGAAGAAAAATTGAGAAAAAAACTGAAAAAAAACTGAGAAAAACTGAGAAGAAAATCTGAGAAAAACTGAGAAGAAAAACTGGGAAAAAAAGAGAGAAAAAAAAGTGAGAAAAACAACTGAGAAAATGTGAGAAAACACTGAGAAAAACTGAGAACAACTTAGAAAAATTGAGAAGAAAACTGAGAAGAAAAACTGAGAAGAAAAACAGAAAAAAATGAGAAAAACTGAGAAAAGCAAATGTGAAAACCTGAGAAAAACAAATGAGCAAAACTGAGAATTACAAATGAGAAAAACTGAGAAAAACAACGAAAAACTGAGAAAAACAACGAAAAAATCTATGAAAAACTGCAAAACAAAAAAAACCAAGAAAAAATGAGGTAAAAATGAGAAAAACAGAAAAACTGAGAAAAAAATAGAATAAACGAGAAAATTGAGAAAAACTGAGAAAAGCTGAGAAAAAATTAAAAAATGAGAAAAAATGAGGTAAAAATGAGAAAAACAGAAAAACTGAGAAAAAATAGAATAAACGAGAAAATTGAGAAAAACTGAGAAAAAGAACGAAAAACTGAGAAAAACAACGAAAAAATCTATGAAAAACTGAAAAACAAAAAAAAACTGAGAGAAAATGAGAAAATATGAGAAATACTGGAAAGAAATGAGAAAAAATGAGGTAACAATGAGAAAAACAGAAAAAAACTGAGAAAGAAATAGAATAAACGAGAAAATTGAGAAAAATTGACAAAAAGCTGAGAAAAAGTTAGGAAAATTGAGAAAAATGAAAAAAACAGAATAAATGAGAAAAAATGAGAAAAACTGAGGAAATAAAAAAAACTGAGAAAAAAATCACAAAAACTTTGCAAAAAAACTGAGAAGAAAAATTGAGAAAAAAAACTGAAAAAAAACTGAGAAAAACTGAGAAGAAAATCTGAGAAAAACTGAGCAGCAAAACTGAGAAGAAAAACTGGGAAAAAAAAGAGAGAAAAAAAAGTGAGAAAAACAACTGAGAAAATGTGAGAAAACACTGAGAAAAACTGAGAACAACTTAGAAAAACTGAGAAGAAAACTGAGAAGAAAAACTGAGAAGAAAAACAGAAAAAAATGAGAAAAACTGAGAAAAGCAAATGTGAAAACCTGAGAAAAACAAATGAGCAAAACTGAGAATTACAAATGAGAAAAACTGAGAAAAACAACGAAAAACTGAGAAAAACAACGAAAAAATCTATGAAAAACTGCAAAACAAAAAAAACCAAGAAAAAATGAGGTAAAAATGAGAAAAACAGAAAAACTGAGAAAAAAATAGAATAAACGAGAAAATTGAGAAAAACTGAGAAAAGCTGAGAAAAAATTAAAAAATGAGAAAAAATGAGGTAAAAATGAGAAAAACAGAAAACTGAGAAAAAATAGAATAAACGAGAAAATTGAGAAAAACTGAGAAAAACAACGAAAAACTGAGAAAAAACAACGAAAAATCTATGAAAAACTGAAAAACAAAAAAAACTGAGAGAAAATGAGAAAATATGAGAAATACTGGAAAGAAATGAGAAAAAAATGAGGTAACAATGAGAAAAACAGAAAAACTGAGAAAGAAATAGAATAAACGAGAAAATTGAGAAAAATTGACAAAAGCTGAGAAAAAGTTAGGAAAATGAGAAAAAATGAAAAAAACAGAATAACTGAGAAAAAATGAGAAAAACTGAGGAAAATAAAAAAAAACTGAGAAAAAAATCACAAAAACTTTGCAAAAAAACTGAGAAGAAAAATTGAGAAAAAAACTGAAAAAAACTGAGAAAAACTGAGAAGAAAATCTGAGAAAAACTGAGCAGCAAAACTGAGAAGAAAAACTGGGAAAAAAAGAGAGAAAAAAAAGTGAGAAAAACAACTGAGAAAATGTGAGAAAACACTGAGAAAAACTGAGAACAACTTAGAAAAACTGAGAAGAAAACTGAGAAGAAAAACTGAGAAGAAAAACAGAAAAAAATGAGAAAAACTGAGAAAAGCAAATGTGAAAACCTGAGAAAAACAAATGAGCAAAACTGAGAATTACAAAATGAGAAAAACTGAGAAAAACAACGAAAAACTGAGAAAAACAACGAAAAAATCTATGAAAAACTGCAAAACAAAAAAAACCAAGAAAAAATGAGGTAAAAATGAGAAAAACAGAAAAACTGAGAAAAAAATAGAATAAACGAGAAAATTGAGAAAAACTGAGAAAAGCTGAGAAAAAATTAAAAAATGAGAAAAAATGAGGTAAAAATGAGAAAAACAGAAAAACTGAGAAAAAATAGAATAAACGAGAAAATTGAGAAAAACTGAGAAAAACAACGAAAAACTGAGAAAAACAACGAAAAAATCTATGAAAAACTGAAAAACAATAAAAACTGAGAGAAAATGAGAAAATATGAGAAATACTGGAAAGAAATGAGAAAAAATGAGGTAACAATGAGAAAAACAGAAAAACTGAGAAAGAAATAGAATAAACGAGAAAATTGAGAAAAATTGACAAAAGCTGAGAAAAAGTTAGGAAAATGAGAAAAAATGAAAAAAACAGAATAACTGAGAAAAAATGAGAAAAACTGAGGAAAATAAAAAAAAACTGAGAAAAAAATCAGAAAAACTTTGCAAAAAAACTGAGAAGAAAAATTGAGAAAAAAACTGAAAAAAAACTGAGAAAAACTGAGAAGAAAATCTGAGAAAAACTGAGCAGAAAAACTGAGAAGAAAAACTGGGAAAAAAAGAGAGAAAAAAAGTGAGAAAAACAACTGAGAAAATGTGAGAAAACACTGAGAAATACTGAGAACAAGTTAGAAAAACTGAGAAGAAAACTGAGAAGAAAAACTGAGAAGAAAAACAGAAAAAAATGAGAAAAACTGAGAAAAGCAAATGTGAAAACCTGAGAAAAACAAATGAGCAAAACTGAGAATTACAAATGAGAAAAACTGAGAAAAACAACGAAAAACTGAGAAAAACAACGAAAAAATCTATGAAAAACTGCAAAACAAAAAAAACCAAGAAAAAATGAGGTAAAAATGAGAAAAACAGAAAAACTGAGAAAAAATAGAATAAACGAGAAAATTGAGAAAAACTGAGAAAAGCTGAGAAAAAATTAAAAAATGAGAAAAAATGAGGTAAAAATGAGAAAAACAGAAAAACTGAGAAAAAATAGAATAAACGAGAAAATTGAGAAAAACTGAGAAAAACAACGAAAAACTGAGAAAAACAACGAAAAAATCTATGAAAAACTGAAAAACAAAAAAAACTGAGAGAAAATGAGAAAATATGAGAAATACTGGAAAGAAATGAGAAAAAATGAGGTAACAATGAGAAAAACAGAAAAACTGAGAAAGAAATAGAATAAACGAGAAAATTGAGAAAAATTGACAAAAGCTGAGAACAAGTTAGGAAAATGAGAAAAAATGAAAAAAACAGAGAATAACTGAGAAAAAATGAGAAAAACTGAGGAAAATAAAAAAAAACTGAGAAAAAATCAGAAAAACTTTGCAAAATAACTGAGAAGAAAAATTGAGAAAAAAACTGAAAAAAAACTGAGAAAAACTGAGAAGAAAATCTGAGAAAAACTGAGCAGAAAAACTGAGAAGAAAAACTGGGAAAAAAAGAGAGAAAAAAAAGTGAGAAAAACAACTGAGAAAATGTGAGAAAACACTGAGAAAAACTGAGAACAACTTAGAAAAACTGAGAAGAAAACTGAGAAGAAAAACTGAGAAGAAAAACAGAAAAAAATGAGAAAAACTGAGAAAAGCAAATGTGAAAACCTGAGAAAAACAAATGAGCAAAACTGAGAATTACAAATGAGAAAAACTGAGAAAAACAACTAAAAACTGAGAAAAACAACGAAAAAATCTATGAAAAACTGCAAAACAAAAAAAACCAAGAAAAAATGAGGTAAAAATGAGAAAAACAGAAAAACTGAGAAAAAAATAGAATAAACGAGAAAATTGAGAAAAACTGAGAAAAGCTGAGAAAAAATTAAAAAATGAGAAAAAATGAGGTAAAAATGAGAAAAACAGAAAAACTGAGAAAAAATAGAATAAACGAGAAAATTGAGAAAAACTGAGAAAAACAACGAAAAACTGAGAAAAACAACGAAAAAATCTATGAAAAACTGAAAAACAAAAAAAACTGAGAGAAAATGAGAAAATATGAGAAATACTGGAAACAAATGAGAAAAAATGAGGTAACAATGAGAAAAACAGAAAAACTGAGAAAGAAATAGAATAAACGAGAAAATTGAGAAAAATTGACAAAAGCAGAGAACAAGTTAGGAAAATGAGAAAAAATGAAAAAAACAGAGAATAACTGAGAAAAAATGAGAAAAACTGAGGAAAATAAAAAAAAACTGAGAAAAAAATCAGAAAAACTTTGCAAAAAAACTGAGAAGAAAAATTGAGAAAAAAACTGAAAAAAAACTGAGAAAAACTGAGAAGAAAATCTGAGAAAAACTGAGCAGAAAAACTGAGAAGAAAAACTGGGAAAAAAAGAGAGAAAAAAAAGTGAGAAAAACAACTGAGAAAATGTGAGAAAACACTGAGAAAAACTGAGAACAACTTAGAAAAACTGAGAAGAAAACTGAGAAGAAAAACTGAGAAGAAAAACAGAAAAAAATGAGAAAAACTGAGAAAAGCAAATGTGAAAACCTGAGAAAAACAAATGAGCAAAACTGAGAATTACAAATGAGAAAAACTGAGAAAAACAACGAAAAACTGAGAAAAACAACGAAAAAATTTATGAAAAACTGCAAAACAAAAAAAACCAAGAAAAAATGAGGTAAAAATGAGAAAAACAGAAAAACTGAGAAAAAAATAGAATAAACGAGAAAATTGAGAAAAACTGAGAAAAGCTGAGAAAAAATTAAAAAATGAGAAAAAATGAGGTAAAAATGAGAAAAACAGAAAAACTGAGAAAAAATAGAATAAACGAGAAAATTGAGAAAAACTGAGAAAAACAACGAAAAACTGAGAAAAACAACGAAAAAATCTATGAAAAACTGAAAAACAAAAAAAAACAAGAAAAAATGAGGTAAAAATGAGACAAACAGAAAAACTGAGAAAAAAATAGAATAAACTAGAAAATTGAGAAAAACTGAGAAAAGCTGAGAAAAAATGAGAAAAACTGAGGAAAATAAATAAAAACTGTGAAAAAAACTGAGAAGAAAAACTGAGAAAAAAGCTGGAAAAAAACTGAGAACAACTTAGAAAAACTGAGAAGGAAAACTGAGAAGAAAAACTGAGAAGAAAAGAAGAAAAAAAACAGAGAAAAACTGAGAAAAACAAATGTGAAAAACTGAGAAAAACAAATGAGAAAAACTGAGAAAAACAAATGAGCAAAACTCAGAAATACAAATGAGAAAAATTGAGAAAAACAAATGAGCAAAACTCAGAAATACAAATGAGAAAAACTGAGAAAAACAAGGAAAAAAACTATGAAAAACTGATAACCAAAAAAACTGAGAAAAAATGAGAAAATATGAGAAATACTGAGAAAAAATGAGAAAAAATGAGGTAAAAATGAGAAAAACAGAAAAACTGAGAAAAAGGTAGAATAAACGACAAAATTGAGAAAAACTGAGAAAAGCTGAGAAAAAGTTAGGAAAATGAGAAAAAATGAGAAAAACTGAGAATAACTGAGAAAAAATGAGAAAAACTGAGGAAAATAAATAAAAACTGAGAGAAACAAATGAGCAAAACTGAGAAATACAAATGAGAAAAACTGAGAACAACAACGAAAAACTGAGAAAAACAACGAAAAAATATTTGAAAAACTGAAAAACAAAAAAAAATGAGAAAAAATGAGAAAATATGAGAAATACTGGAAAGAAATGCGAAAAATTGAGGTAAAAATGAGAAAAACAGAAAAACTGAGAAAAAAATAGAATAAACGAGAAAATTGAGAAAAACTGAGAAAAACTGAGGAAAGTAAATAAAAACTGAGAAAAAATCTGAGAAAAAAGCTGGAAAAAAACTGAGAACAACTTAGAAAAACTGAGAAGGAAAACTGAGAAGAAAAGCAGAAAAAAAACTGAGATAAACAAATGAGCAAAACTGAGAAATACAAATGGGAAAAACTGAGAAAAAAAACGAAAAACTGAGAAAAAAAACGAAAAAAACTATTAAAAACTGAAAAACAAAAAAAAAATGAGAAAAAATGAGAAAATATGAGAAATACTGGAAAGAAATGTGAAAAAATGAGGTAAAAATAAGAAAAACAGAAAAACTGAGAAAGAAATAGAATAAACGAGAAAATTGAGAAAAATTTACAAAAGCTGAGAAAAAGTTAGGAAAACGAGAAAAAATGAAAAAAACAGAGAATAACAGAAAAAATGAGAAAAACTGAGGAAAATAAATAAAAACTGAGAAAAAAATCAGAAAAACTTTGCAAAAAAACTGAGAAGAAAAATTGAGAAAAAAACTGAAAAAAAACTGAGAAAAACTGAGAAGAAATTCTGAGAAAAACTGAGCAGAAAAACTGAGAAGAAAAACTGAGAACAAAAGAGAGAAAAAAAAGTGAGAAAACAACTGAGAAAATGTGAGAAAACACTGAGAAAAACTGAGAACAACTTAGAAAAACTGAGAAGAAAACTGAGAAGAAAAACTGAGAAGAAACACAGAAAAAAATGAGAAAAACTGAGAAAAGCAAATGTGAAAACCTGAGCAAAACAAATGAGCTAAACTGAGAAATACAAATGAGACAATCTGAGAAAAACAAATGAGCAAAACTCAGAAATACAAATGAGAAAAACTGAGAAAAACAAATGAGCAAAACTCAGAAATACAAATGAGAAAAACTGAGAAAAACAAGCAAAAAAACTATGAAAAACTGAAAAACAAAAAAAACTGAGAAAAAATGAGAAAATATGAGAAATACTGAGAAAAAATGAGAAAAAATGAGAAAAACAGAAAAACTGAGAAAAAATAGAATAAACGAGAAAATTGAGAAAAACTGAGAAAAGCTGAGAAAAATTAGAAAAATGAGAAAAAATCTATGAAAAACTGAAAAACAGATAAAAACCGACAACAAATGAGAAAAAATGAGGTGAAAATGAGAAAAACAGAAAAACTGAGAAAAAAATAGAATAAACGAGAAAATTGAGAACAACTGAGAAAAGCTGAGAAAAATTGAGAAAAACTGAGGAAAGTAAATAAAAACTGAGAAAAAATCTGAGAAAAAAGCTGGAAAAAAACTGAGAACAACTTAGAAAAACTGAGAAGGAAAACTGAGAAGAAAAACTGAGAAGAAAAACTGAGAAAGAAAACTGAGAAAAACAAATGAGAAAAACTGAGAAAAACAAATGAGCAAAACTGAGAAATACAAATGGGAAAAACTGAGAAAAACAATGAAAAACTGAGAAAAACAACGAAAAAAACTATGAAAAACTGAAAAAAAAACTGAGAAAAAATGAGAAAATATGAGAAATACTGGAAAGAAATGAGAAAAAATGAGGTAAAAATGAGAAAAACAGAAAAACTGAGAAAGAAATAGAATAAACGAGAAAATTGAGAAAAATTGACAAAAGCTGAGAAAAAGTTAGGAAAATGAGAAACAATGAAAAAAACAGAATAACTGAGAAAAAATGAGAAAAACTTAGGAAAATAAAAAAAAACTGAGAAAAAAATCATAAAAACTTTGCAAAAAAACTAAGAAAAATTGAGAAAAAAACTGAAAAAAACTGAGAAAAACTGAGAAGAAAATCTGAGAAAAACTGAGCAGAAAAACTGAGAAGAAAAACTGAGAAAAAAACTGAGAAGAAAAACAGAAAAAAATGAGAAAAACTGAGAAAAACTAAGGTGAAAAACTGAGAAAAACAAATGAGCAAAACTGAGAAATACAAATGAGAAAAACTGAGAAAAACAAATGAGCAAAACTGAGAAATACAAATAAGAAAAACTGAGAAAAACAAATGAGAAAAACTGAGAACAAAAACGAAAATCTGAGAAAAACAACGAAAAAATCTTTGAAAAACAGAAAAACAAAAAAAAAACGAGAAAAAATGAGAAAAAATGAGGTAAAAATGAGAAAAACAGAAAAACTGAGAAAAAATAGAATAAACGAGAAAATTGAGAAATAATGAGAAAACCTGAGAAAAACAACGAAAAACTGAGAAAAACAACGAAAAAATCTATGAAAAACTGAAAAACAAAAAAAACCAAGAAAAAATGAGGTAAAAATGAGACAAACAGAAAAACTGAGAAAAAAAATAGAATAAACGAGAAAATTGAGAAAAACTGAGTAAAGCTGAGAAAAAATGAGAAAAACTGAGGAAAATAAATAAAAACTGTGAAAAAAACTGAGAAGAAAAACTGAGAAAAAAGCTGGAAAAAAACTGAGAACAACTTAGAAAAACTGTGAAGGAAAACTGAGAAGAAAAACTGAGAAGAAAAGAAGAAAAAAAACAGAGAAAAACTGAGAAAAACAAATGTGAAAAACTGAGAAAAACAAATGAGAAAAACTGAGAAAAACAAATGAGCAAAACTCAGAAATACAAATGAGAAAAATTGAGAAAAACAAATGAGCAAAACTCAGAAATACAAATGAGAAAAACTGAGAAAAACAAGGAAAAAAACTATGAAAAACTGATAAACAAAAAAAACAGAGAAAAAATGAGAAAATATGAGAAATACTGGAAAGAAATGAGAAAAAATGAGGTAACAATGAGAAAAACAGGAAAACTGAGAAAGAAATAGAATAAACGAGAAAATTGAGAAAAATTGACAAAAGCTGAGAAAAAGTTAGGAAAATGAGAAAAAATGAAAAAAACAGAGAATAACTGAGAAAAAATGAGAAAAACTGAGGAAAATAAAAAAAAACTGAGAAAAAAATCAGAAAAACTTTGCAAAAAAACTGAGAAGAAAAATTGAGAAAAAAACTGAAAAAAAACTGAGAAAAACTGAGAAGAAAATCTGAGAAAAACTGAGCAGAAAAACTGAGAAGAAAAACTGGGAAAAAAAGAAAGAAAAAAAAGTGAGAAAAACAACTGAGAAAATGTGAGAAAACACTGAGAAAAACTGAGAACAACTTAGAAAAACTGAGAAGAAAACTGAGAAGAAAAACTGAGAAGAAAAACAGAAAAAAATGAGAAAAACTGAGAAAAGCAAATGTGAAAACCTGAGAAAAACAAATGAGCAAAACTGAGAATTACAAATGAGAAAAACTGAGAAAAACAACGAAAAACTGAGAAGAACAATGAAAAAATCTATGAAAAACTGCAAAACAAAAAAAACCAAGAAAAAATGAGGTAAAAATGAGAAAAACAGAAAAACTGAGAAAAAAATAGAATAAACGAGAAAATTGAGAAAAACTGAGAAAAGCTGAGAAAAAATTAAAAAATGAGAAAAAATGAGGTAAAAATGAGAAAAACAGAAAAACTGAGAAAAATAGAATAAACGAGAAAATTGAGAAAAACTGAGAAAAACAACGAAAAACTGAGAAAAACAACGAAAAAATCTATGAAAAACTGAAAAACAAAAAAAACTGAGAGAAAATGAGAAAATATGAGAAATACTGGAAAGAAATGAGAAAAAATGAGGTAACAATGAGAAAAACAGAAAAACTGAGAAAGAAATAGAATAAACGAGAAAATTGAGAAAAATTGACAAAAGCTGAGAAAAAGTTAGGAAAATGAGAAAAAATGAAAAAAACAGAATAACTGAGAAAGAATGAGAAAAACTGAGGAAAATAAAAAAAAACTGAGAAAAAAATCAGAAAAACTTTGCAAAAAAACTGAGAAGAAAAATTGAGAAAAAAACTGAAAAAAAACTGAGAAAAACTGAGAAGAAAATCTGAGAAAAACTGAGCAGAAAAACTGAGAAGAAAAACTGGGAAAAAAAGAGAGAAAAAAAAGTGAGAAAAACAACTGAGAAAATGTGAGAAAACACTGAGAAAAACTGAGAACAACTTAGAAAAACTGAGAAGAAAACTGAGAAGAAAAACTGAGAAGAAAAACAGAAAAAAATGAGAAAAACTGAGAAAAGCAAATGTGAAAACCTGAGCAAAACAAATGAGCTAAACTGAGAAATACAAATGAGACAAACTGAGAAAAACAAATGAGCAAAACTCAGAAATACAAATGAGAAAAACTGAGAAAAACAAATGAGCAAAACTCAGAAATACAAATGAGAAAAACTGAGAAAAACAAGCAAAAAAACTATGAAAAACTGAAAAACAAAAAAAACTGAGAAAAAATGAGAAAATATGAGAAATACTGAGAAAAAATGAGAAAAAATGAGAAAAACAGAAAAACTGAGAAAAAATAGAATGAACGAGAAAATTGAGAAAAACTGAGAAAAGCTGAGAAAAATTAGAAAAATGAGAAAAAATCTATGAAAAACTGAAAAACAGATAAAAACCGCAAACAAATGAGAAAAAATGAGGTAAAAATGAGAAAAACAGAAAAACTGAGAAAAAAATAGAATAAACGAGAAAATTGAGAGCAACTGAGAAAAGCTGAGAAAAATTGAGAAAAACTGAGGAAAGTAAATAAAAACTGAGAAAAAATCTGAGAAAAAAGCTGGAAAAAAACTGAGAACAACTTAGAAAAACTGAGAAGGAAAACTGAGAAGAAAAACTGAGAAGAAAAACTGAGAAAGAAAACTGAGAAAAACAAATGAGAAAAACTGAGAAAAACAAATGAGCAAAACTGAGAAATACAAATGGGAAAAACTGAGAAAAACAACGAAAAACTGAGAAAAACAACGAAAAAAACTATGAAAAACTGAAAAAAAAAATTGAGAAAAAAATGAGAAAATATGAGAAATACTGGAAAGAAATGAGAAAAAATGAGGTAAAAATGAGAAAAACAGAAAAACTGAGAAAGAAATAGAATAAACGAGAAAATTGAGAAAAATTGACAAAAGCTGAGAAAAAGTTAGGAAAATGAGAAACAATGAAAAAAACAGAGAATAACTGAGAAAAAATGAGAAAAACTGAGGAAAATAAAAAAAAACTGAGAAAAAAATCAGAAAAACTTTGCAAAAAAACTGAGAAGAAAAATTGAGAAAAAAACTGAAAAAAAACTGAGAAAAACTGAGAAGAAAATCTGAGAAAAACTGAGCAGAAAAACTGAGAAGAAAAACTGGGAAAAAAAGAGAGAAAAAAAAGTGAGAAAAACAACTGAGAAAATGTGAGAAAACACTGAGAAAAACTGAGAACAACTTAGAAAAACTGAGAAGAAAACTGAGAAGAAAAACTGAGAAGAAAAACAGAAAAAAATGAGAAAAACTGAGAAAAGCAAATGTGAAAACCTGAGAAAAACAAATGAGCAAAACTGAGAATTACAAATGAGAAAAACTGAGAAAAACAACAAAAAACTGAGAAAAACAGTGAAAAAATTTATGAAAAACTGCAAAACAAAAAAAACCAAGAAAAAATGAGGTAAAAATTAGAAAAACAGAAAAACTGAGAAAAAATAGAATAAACGAGAAAATTGAGAAAAACTGAGAAAAACAACGAAAAACTGAGAAAAACAACGAAAAAATCTATGAAAAACTGAAAAACAAAAAAAAACAAGAAAAAATGAGGTAAAAATGAGACAAACAGAAAAACTGAGAAAAAAATAGAATAAACGAGAAAATTGAGAAAAACTGAGAAAAGCTGAGAAAAAATGAGAAAAACTGAGGAAAATAAATAAAAACTGTGAAAAAAACTGAGAAGAAAAACTGAGAAAAAAGCTGGAAAAAAACTGAGAACAACTTAGAAAAACTGAGAAGGAAAACTGAGAAGAAAAACTGAGAAGAAAAGAAGAAAAAAAACAGAGAAAAACTGAGAAAAACAAATGTGAAAAACTGAGAAAAACAAATGAGAAAAACTGAGAAAAACAAATGAGCAAAACTCAGAAATACAAATGAGAAAAATTGAGAAAAACAAATGAGCAAAACTCAGAAATACAAATGAGAAAAACTGAGAAAAATAAGGAAAAAAACTATGAAAAACTGATAACCAAAAAAACTGAGAAAAAATGAGAAAATATGAGAAATACTGAGAAAAAATGAGAAAAAATGAGGTAAAAATGAGATAAACAGAAAAACTGAGAAAAAGGTAGAATAAACGACAAAATTGAGAAAAACTGAGAAAAGCTGAGAAAAAGTTAGGAAAATGAGAAAAAATGAGAAAAACTGAGAATAACTGAGAAAAAATGAGAAAAACTGAGGAAAATAAATAAAAACTGAGAGAAACAAATGAGCAAAACTGAGAAATACAAATGAGAAAAACTGAGAACAACGAAAAACTGAGAAAAACAACGAAAAAATATTTGAAAAACTGAAAAACAAAAAAAAATGAGAAAAAATGAGAAAATATGAGAAATACTGGAAAGAAATGTGAAAAAATAAGGTAAAAATGAGAAAAACAGAAAAACTGAGAAAAAAATAGAATAAACGAGAAAATTGAGAAAAACTGAGAAAAACTGAGGAAAGTAAATAAAAACTGAGAAAAAATCTGAGAAAAAAGCTGGAAAAAAACTGAGAACAACTTAGAAAAACTGAGAAGGAAAACTGAGAAGAAAAGCAGAAAAAAAACTGAGAAAAACAAAGAAAAACAGAAAAACTGAGAAAAACTTTGCAAAAAAACTAAGAAAAATTGAGAAAAAAACTGAAAAAAAACTGAGAAAAACTGAGAAGAAAATCTGAGAAAAACTGAGCAGAAAAACTGAGAAGAAAAACTGAGAAAAAAACTGAGAAGAAAAACAGAAAAAAATGAGAAAAACTGAGAAAAACTAAGGTGAAAAACTGAGAAAAACAAATGAGCAAAACTGAGAAATACAAATGGGAAAAACTGAGAAAAAAAACGAAAAACTGAGAAAAAAAACGAAAAAAACTATTAAAAACTGAAAAACAAAAAAAAAATGAGAAAAAATGAGAAAATATGAGAAATACTGGAAAGAAATGTGAAAAAATGAGGTAAAAATAAGAAAAACAGAAAAACTGAGAAAAACTTTGCAAAAAAACTAAGAAAAATTGAGAAAAAAACTGAAAAAAAACTGAGAAAAACTGAGAAGAAAATCTGAGAAAAACTGAGCAGAAAAACTGAGAAGAAAAACTGAGAAAAAAACTGAGAAGAAAAACAGAAAAAAATGAGAAAAACTGAGAAAAACTAAGGTGAAAAACTGAGAAAAACAAATGAGCAAAACTGAGAAATACAAATGGGAAAAACTGAGAAAAAAAACGAAAAACTGAGAAATACAAATAAGAAAAACTGAGAAAAACAAATGAGCAAAACTGAGAAATACAAATGAGAAAAACTGAGAACAAAAACGAAAATCTGAGAAAAACAACGAAAAAATCTTTGAAAAACAGAAAAACAAAAAAAAAACTGAGAAAAAATGAGAAAAAATGAGGTAAAAATGAGAAAAACAGAAAAACTGAGAAAAAATAGAATAAACGAGAAAATTGAGAAATAATGAGAAAACCTGAGAAAAACAACGAAAAACTGAGAAAAACAACGAAAAAATCTATGAAAAACTGAAAAACATCAAAAAAGAAGAAAAAATTAGGTAAAAATGAGAAAAACAGAAAAACTGAGAAAAAAATAGAATAAACGAGAAAATTGAGAAAAACTGAGGAAAATAAATAAAAACTGAGAAAAAAACTCAGAAAAACTGTGAAAAAAACTGAGAATAAAAACTGAGAAAAAAGCTGGGAAAAAACTGAGAACAACTTAGAAAAACTGAGAAGGAAAACTGAGAAGAAAAACAGAAAAGAAAAGCAGAAAAAAGCTGAGAAAAACTGAGAAAAACAAAGGTGAAAAACTGAGAAAAACAAATGAGAAAAACTGAGAAAAACGAATGAGCAAAACTGAGAAATACAAATGAGAAAAACTGAGAAAAACAAATGAGCAAAACTCAGAAATACAAATGAGAAAAACTGAGAAAAACAAGGAAAAAATCTATGAAAAACTGAAAAACAAAAAAAACTGAGAAAAAATGAGAAAATATGAGAAATACTGAGAAAAAATGAGAAAAAATGAGAAAAACAGAAAAACTGAGAAAAAGGTAGAATAAACGACAAAATTGAGAAAAACTGAGAAAAGTTGAGAAAAAGTTAGGAAAATGAGAAAAAATGAGAAAAACTGAGAATAAATGAGAAAAAATGAGAAAAACTGAGGAAAATAAATAAAAACTGAGAGCAACAAATGAGCAAAACTGAGAAATACAAATGAGAAAAACTGAGAACAACAACGAAAAACTGAGAAAACAACGAAAAAATCTTTGAAAAACTGAAAAACAAGAAAAACCGAGAAAAAATGAGGTAAAAATGAGAAAAACAGAATAACTGAGAAAAAATAGTATAAACGAGAAAATTGAGAAAAACTGAGAAAAGCTGAGAAAAAATTAGAAAAATGAGAAAAAAATCTATGAAAAACTGAACAACAGATAAAAACCGACAACAAATGAGAAAAAATGAGGTGAAAATGAGAAAAACAGAAAAACTGAGAAACAAATAGAATAAACGAGAAAATTGAGAACAACTGAGAAAAGCTGAGAAAAATTGAGAAAAACTGAGGAAAGTAAATAAAAACTGAGAAAAAATCTGAGAAAAAAGCTGGAAAAAAACTGAGAACAACTTAGAAAAACTGAGAAGGAAAACTGAGAAGAAAAACTGAGAAGAAAAACTGAGAAAAAAACTGAGAAAGAAAACTGAGAAAAACAAATGAGAAAAACTGAGAAAAACAAATGAGCAAAACTGAGAAATACAAATGGGAAAAACTGAGAAAAACAACGAAAAACTGAGAAAAACAACGAAAAAAACTATGAAAAACTGAAAAAAAAACTGAGAAAAATTGAGAAAATATGAGAAATACTGAGAAAAAATGAGAAAAAATGAGGTAAAAATGAGAAAAACAGAAAAACTGAGAAAAAGGTAGAATAAACGACAAAATTGAGAAAAACTGAGAAAAGCTGAGAAAAAGTTGGGAAAATGAGAAAAAATGAAAAAAACTGAGAATAACTGAGAAAAAAAAGAGAAAAACTGAGGAAAATAAATAAAAACTTAGAAAAAAATAAGAAAAACTTTGCAAAAAACTGAGAAGAAAAATTGAAAAAAAAACTAAAATAAAACTGAGAAGAAAATCTGAGAAAAACTGAGCAGAAAAACTAAGAAAAACTGAGAAAAAAAACTGAGAAAGAAAACTGAGAAAAACAAATGAGAAAAACTGAGAAAAACAAATGAGCAAAACTGAGAAATACAAATGAGAAAAACTGA